>NC_080766.1:13690539-13998084 GCF_020826845.1 Diceros bicornis minor
GTGGGTTGAAAGCTTCCCTCAGTAATTCAGTAAATGTGAGTCTTCCTGGAGCATATGCCAAATGTGTTCTTGTTTCAATTCTGTTGCATAAATCGCTGGATGATAGAGATGAGTCTCTAATAAACTTAGAGGCTTTAGATGCTCCATGCTTTGATTTAGATTCCAATGTGTAATTTTGTCACCTTTAATTATTTTATTAGAAATAGCTATAAAATTGTTAAGAGCTACGAAGTTGAAGGAAACACCACCATACAGCATTCTTTTTTTAGTTCTGAGGAGCTTAAATCTCAGCTGATTTACTTAAAAAAAGTCTTTCTTGGATCATAATGAAGGGACAGTAGAGAGATAATTGCACCCATAACTGCTTTTATTTCTCCAAAGAACTGTGTTTAAAAGAACTCTCACTCTTTATCTGATAAGAAATAAAATGTTAAAGGAACAGTTAAATATCACAAAGAACACATTTGTAAAAATGTTCAATTCCCACTCACAATCAACTTTCTCAGTTAAAAGCTAAATTCTAACATGAAATATAAAAATATATATTTCCAATTTGAATAACATTTGAATAACTTCAGAAACTTTTATGATATCCTTTACCAAAAAAAAAATCAATGTTTTTTAATAATCCACATATTTATTTTTCTTGGAGTTAAATGCATACATACATATTTCCTCCCACATTTACACACATTAAAAACACAGCCTATAGATTCTAAGCATTTTGCTCAGTAAATATTAAAATTCCATTGCAATATATACAAATTCTGTAACAAATTTTATCAATATTTATGTCTTCTTGCAAGAAAGAAGAATATTTTGTTTGAATAAACACTAGAATCCCTTTATGATACTGATTTTGGGGTTACATGTCTAAATTGACAATATTTACATATCCTACATTATCCACTAACTGATCATGTTTAATTAGATGTCAGTTGTATTCATGAGGAATAATGGTTCAGAGGAGAATAAATATGAAATGGAAGAGAAATTTATTGAAATCAAAGTAATAAAGCTGAAGAAATTATGCAATATTCATACAGAGAAACAACAGATTGTCATCCTACAGAATGCCTAGAATATTTAAGAGATACAATAAAAGTTAATTAAAATTAATTATTAAAACATTAACAAATGTTTCAAAAGATATTAAAGGAGAAAATGAAATGAAATGAAATAGCCAATGATATTCCACCCTACTTTCTGGGCTGATTGAAATCTAGATACGTTCGATTTCTTAACTTTGTTAGGTATTTGTTTTCACCCATCACATTTAATTCTCATTCCCATGAGAACTGAAAGAAATTTTATATACTCTTTAGAGCCATCTTGATGTATTTCTTCAGAAACACTTCATCAATTTACAGACACAATTTGCTGTGAGAACTCGAGAATCTGCAACATTCCTCTTGATGTGCTCTCTGGAATCTAAAAATTGAATCCCACAGGCCTTTTTAATCACTGAAAAGTTTTCACTCCTTTTGTGTTCAACTTTTCATATCCAGCATACTGTAATGTGAGCCATACCCAAGATTCTGCCTTGGATAATTCAGTAATTCTTAACAGCTGACTTCGACTTAAAATATCAAATTTGAAGCACACAGAGGCCTTCCTTCCTTTGGGCCATTATAAAACTCCCAGTCAATGTCATTTTTTTTAGAAAGGAAGAATAAAGAAAACTAATAATTTTGTTATACTTGTATTGTTTAATAACATACTGACATCATTATCTGATTAATATTTTAGTTATAAGTGTTTTTAAGCTTTAAGGTTTTTTTTTAAATCTGTACAAGATCATCTACTGGAGGAGTTGAGAACTAAAGAAAATATGCTTATTTTATTCATACACATAAAGATTCCTTCCAAAGGCACACTATTTCTTTGGGCATGAGATTTAAAAGATGTTTATACAAGAAAGACAGTATCCATTCAACCCTGTCTGACATGATGTTGAAATTAAAGCAAGTTAATGTTTAGCTCTTTCTGCCATAGAACAAGAAGGAGGGATTACCAAGTGGAAAGGAAAAGATGAAGAAATTCACATCCATAGCTTTTCATACAGGGTAACATTTTCCCAAATAAAAGCCAAAATATATTGATTACATAAATGCATATAATGAAAGTGAAAAGAGAGAAAGAGAAGAAAAGAGAGAGGGAGAAAGAAAAAAAAGATTAATGTTTTTATTTTTCATAAACATTTAGAAGTTGAGTTATCTCTGTAACATGAAGAGATCGACTTTGATGGTACCTTGTTACAATTCGTATAGGTAACTCCCATTAATTTAGACTAATTTAGTAACCCAAGTCAAAATTACTCACAATTTATTAATATTGTGCTGATATTACAAGGAAAAGAAGATATTGCCTCATGAATTTTAAAGAGGATGTTTTAAAAAATATATAAAAGAAATTTTTGAAAAAATATTTATTGATTATAAGTAAACAAGTATCTCTAAAGTGCTTGAGCTCTTTGAAAACTTTTAGGTTCCTTAGTTAAATGCATCAATAGTCATGGCAATTTTATTTATACTATTCAAATTGTTTAACAAAAATTTAACAAAATTTCAGGTGACCAGTTTGGAGAATCGATAAATTTTAAATTAATAGAATACTACAGTAATATTTTTCTTCTTATTCCTTAATGGACATCAGCAGTAATTCAACCAAGCTGGCTTTCAATTTTAACATTTCCGTAGAAATTAACTAAATTCGTTCTATAAGAGTAATGTACCTACCTGAGGCTGTTATTTATGAAGAGAACCTGCTAAGTACTTCAAGAATAGCAAAGTAAAACAATATTTCTCCTAAAAATCCATGAGGTAGAGAACGGAACTTGACTTAAGAGTTGGAAACAACACCATACACAAAAGTTAACTCAAAATGGATTAAAGACCTGAATGTAAGACCTGAAACTATAAAACTCCTAGAAGAAAATATGGGCAGTATACTCTTTAACATTGGTCTTAGCAGCATCTTTTCAAATATCATGTCTACTCAGGCAAGGGGAACAAAAGAAAAAATAAACAAATGGGATTACATCAGACTAAAAAGCTTCTGCAAGGCAAAGGAAACCATGAACAAAACAAAAAGACAACCCATCAACTGGGAGAAAATATTTGCAAATCATATATCTGACAAGGGATTAATTTCCAAAATATATGGAGAACTCATACAGCTCAACAAAAAAAAGACAAAAAATCCAATCAAAAAATGGGCAGAGGATATGAACAGACATTTTTCCAAAGAAGATATACAAATGGCCAACAGGCACATGAAAAGATGTTCAACATCACTAATTATTAGGGAAATGAAAATCAAAACTACAATGAGATATCACCTCACACCCCTCAGAATGGCTATAATTAACAAGATGAGAAATAATAAGTGTTGGAGAGGATATGGAGAAAAGGGAACACTTGTACACTGCTGGTGGGAATGTAAACTGATGTAGCCGCTACGGAAAACAGTATAGAGATTCTTCAAAAAATTAAGAATAGAACTACCATATGATCCAGCTATTCCAATTCTTGGTATTTATCCAAACAATATGAAAACACTAATTCAAAAAGACATATACACCCTTATGTTCATTGCAGCATTATTTATAATAGCCAAGACATGGAAACAACCTAAATGCCCATCAATGGATGAGTGGATAAAGAAGATGTGGTATGTATATATATGAATACTATTCAGCCATAAAACAAGATGAAATCTTACATTTGTGACAACGTGGATGGACTTTGAGGGTATTATGCTAAGTGAAATAAGTCAGACGGAGAAAGACAAATACCATATAATTTCAACAAACAAACAAAAACGTAGATACAGAGAACAGATTGGTGGTTACCAGAGGAGAAGAGGGTAGAGGGGAGGTGAAATGGGTAAAGGACGTCATTTATATGATGACAAATGGAAACTAGACTTGTTGGTGAACACAATGTAAGGTATATAGAAGTCGAATTATTACACTGTACACCTGAAATCTATACAATGTTGTAAACCAATGTTACCTCCATTAAAAAAAAGGAAACAAAAGTTGGAAACAGCTTAATTTTTATAATACTTATTTTATATTTTTCAATAAAACAAATATAAACATACTGAAAACATTTTAAATTAAAAAAAACAATAAATATGTATTCCTCACCCTAAAATATTAACTATTGTTATTTTGGTGTATTTCAACATAGCTATAATCATACTGCAAATATTCTATCTTTATTTATAATTCTAAAAGTAATACGTGTTATAAAATTTAAATAGTATAAAAATATATACTTTAAAAATTACTTACTGTTTCTATCCCCTAGTTCATCAACAGGTTGATATACAAAACTTTTCTTACATATGCTAGGACATATATATATTTTTTCAAAATGTGTTATCATAAAATACATATTATTGTTTCATAACTAACTTTCTTCACCCAACAGTATATAGGACACCTTTCTGTCAGTACCTATAAACCTGTCTTTTCCAATTTAATTACATAATACATAAACTTTTGTTTGCCAATTTTAAGCAACTCATATCTTTTCAAGTAACTATTATTTTTAATGACTATAATATTCCACTAAATGACATACCATAATTTACTTCTTTATCCATTATTTTATATTAGAAATTTAGACCTTTGCTAGTTTTTTTTTCCCCTTATTCCTACACTATTTTAATGAATGCTATCAGGGACATCTTTTACTATATATGGAATATTTCCTTAGCTTCCCAGAGTTGGAATTATGGGATCAAAGGTCATGATCATTTTAAGACCCAGATATAAATGTATTCCCAGCTTTGTTTTCCCCCTTCAAGGCTGTGAGGTGTCAGAAAAAGACCATGCACTTGGAGTTAGACAGACCTGGCTTCTTAGCTACAGGCCATCCTGTGTGAATTTGGACAGGACTCCTATCTCTCTGAATCTCCTTTTCCTGAGTGTTCCAGAGTCTTAAGGGGGAAATTGTAAAAAATTCTTTCTAGTGTTTTTATGAGGATTAAACGTAAAAAACTGTAAAGTACATGTTTTTTAAATCTGATTTGTGAACTGGAAAGTAAAAAACATATAGTTATGTTTTCTAGGATGAAACTTTTTTCTCTGAGTTTATGGAGAAACAAAGACTTCAAGGGACTTAGAGATTGGACTGAAAATATATTCTTGGAAACTGAGATATGAATACATTCTAGAACAGAGGTATTTAGAGTAAGTTATAAAATACCATTTGCTGCAGAAATTTTTAAAAGAATTGACAGTTGTTTTGGCAAATAAGCCATGGGGAAAAATTATCCTCTTGATTCATAATAGACACTGGTTCTGAGGATAAAATGGGAAGGCAGAGCTCATGGAATAAAGCCTATTTCAAAGAACCATGACCCAAGGTTTATAAATGTTCCAAAGAAATGTATTCAGAGAAATGAAAACCAGATTATTTCAACTTATAGGGTAGCTGAGAGAAACTATTGAAAATATAAAATAAATCCCAGATTCAAAACACCAACCAAAATTTTGAAAAAACAATGACAGTTTTGTTTTAAACTTTTAACCCAAGTATGTTTTAGAAAAACCTGGAAGGTCCCCTTAATAATAAAGACTGCATCTTCTGCCATGGATGGTAAGGTTACTTTTTAGAAATGTTCTTGAAATAAATGTAATCAAGCATTAAAGCAGCTTGCAGTGCTAAAATGAAACAGGTAAATTCATCAGGGAATGCATTTTATGTTCCTTGGGGTATTGTCACTGTTATTTTTATTAAAGAATTTATGCACCATTATACACCAATGTTGGTTTTTCCTTAGTGAGATTTGAATAGCGTATAAAGAATGCTTTAAAAGAGAATAATTGTGACAAATAAATCACTTGCTTAATTAAGAATTCTATTATTCAGCTATTATTTACACTTCTCCTAAAAATATGCTGAGAATATTCTTTCAACTGGATAAAAAGTATTTCTTTAAAAAAAGATAAACACACTAGACATATCATAATATCATTATAAAAAGATTCCACAGATGTGCCAACAATTAGAACATCATACATATCTTGTTGGTAAGTCCCAAGAATTCCTAAACAACTATGAGTCTTGCAATTATCACTTTAAAATAACGAAATAGAACTTATTCTCTTGAATTAATGAGTGTTTAGCGTTACATAAAATAATCAAATTATTCAGCTAATACAAAAACTAATTAAAAATAAGCAAAATTTAGGCAGTGTTTGAAATGTGATAAGAATGTTTTAGAAATTCATTTTTTTATTTGTTTATTATTCAAAACAATATATTGTTTTATTGTTTTGAACCGTGTCTTTATTTTCCATATTTAGTTTTCTAAGGCCCCCATAGAGTTAAGAAGCAGATGTGAACTTTTTATTTATCATTTTCTAGCCAGCAGAGGGCAACAGAGCATTGTATACAAAACACCCTCAGCCAATTGAAACACTTCATAGAGAAGGCATTTTCCTTCATGGACAAAGATACAAAAATACAATATAAAGAGACCTACTATTAACTTCTCTTTCACCAAAATGTGGATGTGTGTGTGTCTGTTACTGTGTGTACCTTGAAGTTTGAATTTTGTCTTTGATATTTAACTGTAACTATAGTGAATTTAAAATCTAACATTAGTCCAAGGGAACATGCATGAACTAAGAAATATGCTGGTGGAAAATGTTATCCAGTCTTTTAAGAGATTTTCAAAAACTACAAATTCCCAGTATTTGTAAGGAAGTTTCTATCAAAGGATTCTTTTACCCATTTCATAGTGACAGGATAGGAAGAGAATTACTTTTGAGCTAAAAGAATGCCTCTCATCTCATTTATGTTTTCAAATAAATGGTTTCCCAGTACTTATACTAACCTTCATGTTTTTAAGCTCAATTAATTATATTATTAATTATTGTTTTAAAATAATTTTATGATGGACTAATGAAATCTACTTCTCAAAGACTGTGTGAGGATTATTTATTTAATATTGCAATGTGAGGAAAATCTTGATATAAATCTAATTTAAATACAAAGTAATATTTTCTCTCAAGGTTAAATTGGTTCTAAAGATTTTTTAATACTCTTTACTATGTATTAGAAAGTTAATTTATTCAATTCAAATCACTATTATAATGTCAGAGAAAATATCTCTGGACCTCCCAGCCTTAAATAACTGAATCCTTGATTCTAGAAGCTATTGTTTCCCCCTTAAGTCTCACCTCCCCACAAATAGATAAGCATTAGAAAGGTCGTTTCCTGACACTTAAGTATAAACACTGAATATCTTCTTTTCGTTCTCTTGGCTTTGCACCGTATATAAGTCAGGTTGTATATTTCGGAACTTGTAATGAAATACTGTTGTAAGTGGGTTTTATCATTTTGTCAGAGGAATAAAATGGAAAATTAATACATCTTTTTAAATTCCAAATTTCTAATTTAGGA
This sequence comes from Diceros bicornis minor, assembly GCF_020826845.1. NCBI lineage: Eukaryota > Metazoa > Chordata > Mammalia > Perissodactyla > Rhinocerotidae > Diceros > Diceros bicornis. The sequence goes on from NC_080766.1 coordinate 13,697,964, forward strand.
AGTATAATCCTTGGTTGGTTTTAAAATCATGTTTGCTTATTCTGACAGCATTTAAGAGGGGATATACTTTGAGAATATTGCATTAACAATATCTGAGCACCGCTGGACCATCACATTTCAGATATACCATGGCAACTCTAATTTTAGCATATGCCCATGTGGGCTATTCAAAAATAGATCCCATTAATGTGCTATTGTTCAAGAATATTGGTTTCTAAATACTGTATTAATTGCAAACTCCTTTAATAAAATCAAAGTTGAGCTATTTAAAAGTTTATTGTATGTAGATGTCTTTTAAACTGTACTTATGGCTTTCCAAACAATATTTTAAGCAATAACCCTTATACACTTTCCTTTATTAATTAAAAAAAAAAAGTTTGCAGTCTTCTACTACTAATTACAAACTTAATCCTGAGGTTTTCAGGATAGCACTCTCTTTTTCACGATGACATCACAACAATAATAACATATTTACTCTTTGCTTTCTCTACTCCAAGCACTATGCTAAGTACTTTGTGTGTTTTATCTGTTTCAATCCGCACAACACTCCTATAAGGTAAGAACTATTATTCTTATTATACTTATACTTATTATGCTTAATATAAAAGGAATAAGGTGTTAGAGATATGGAGATGTGTCCATGGTCACCCAGTGAGTCAGTGACAGAAATCCACTTACACGTTTTAGAAATAAATATCAGGCCTCATCATTATTCTAAGTGTGCACCAAACTCTATCACTTTTCCTGCTTCAAAGAGCAAAGTTTAATAAACACTAAATGCTCTAAACTTTGAATTTGCCTCATTCATTCATTTATCTTGTAGTTCACTGGAAAATAAGTAGTATAAATGTGTTATATACCTGTTTTTTAGTAAAGAAATATAAATAAAGTATACATATTATATTCAATAATTACTAATGCCACTCTGAAACATATCAACAGACTACTATGTACTCATTCAAAGCCATGTCCACACAAAAGCAAAATTTTGTGAGCGCCCGTTCCATCATGTCAAGTTTGGCAGCATTTAGGATTTATCACCCTAAAGGTTTCTGGTTAACTCTCAATAGCTCATATCTGGTTAAGTCCACACGAATTCAACTTGACACTTTGCCTTACCTTCCCATAACATCTTTCTTACTCCATTAATTCCAAGTATACATGGAAGTAAATAACATAGTATTGAAAAAATATGCCTCTTTATATAAGCTCTAGATGGCAATTTATCATAACAATGTAATTAAATTTTCTTTTTTAAAGTATGTAATAATGCTTTGGGCTCCATTTGCATGGAATTTTACAATATTTACAATACTTTCTTATACAGTAGATATCAGCATAGCTTGCCTAATAGCTTTAGAACCTAACTGTACCCAATTTATAAGATATATGTCCACTGTCTTATTTAATCCTCACAAGAAAAAAAAAATCCCTGAAAATGTTTTAAAGTTAGACTAGAGCAGAGTTTCTCAATCTTGACACTATTGATATTTTGGGCCAGATTTTTCTTTGTCGTGGGTTGGGGGCTGTCCTGTGTAATGTAAGATGTTTAACAGTATTCCTTGCCTTTACACACTAGATGCCAATAGCACCTTCTTCCCTTCTCCCACAGTTGTGACAACCACAAATGCCTCTAGACATTGCCAGATGTCCTCTGGGTTGTGGGGAGAGGACAAAATGGCCCTAGATTGAGAGCCATGAAGTAGAGTAAACCTTCAAGCAATTGCCCATTTCCCTTTAGGAAATGGATAGTTAGTGCCCAGTATCTGCACATAGACTTTCTTCTTCTTCTTTTTTTTTTGTGTGAGGAAGATCAGCCCTGAGCTAACATCCATGCCAATCCTCCTCTTTTTGCTGAGGAAGACCGGCCCTGAGCTAACATCTATTGCCAATCCTCCTCCTTTTTTTCCCCCTTTTTCTCCCCAAAGCCCCAGTAGATAGTTGTATGTCATAGTTGCACATCCTTCTAGTTGCTGTATGTGGGTTGCCGCCTCAGCATGGCCGGACAAGCAGTGTGGCAGTGTTCACCAGGGATCTGAACCCCGGGCCGCCAGCAGCAGAGCACGCACACTTAACTGCCAAGCCATGGGGTTGGCTCCTAGACTCTCTTCTTATTCATTCTCTTAGTCTAGCTAAGTATTTCTCAAAATTTAGTATACTATAAAGAATTATAAGTACAAAATCATGTCCAGTGTACTATGTTAAGAGCTAAAATACCATTGGTAAACAAGTCAGAAGTCATTACTGCCACTGTGGAGTTTACAAGACTTGCAGAAGAGGCAAGCTTAAAAATTATGTTGTCATGGCAATTTGTGATCAGTGCTATGGAGAAATAGTCAAAGTATCTTTGAGAACATTTTACAGAGACACTTGACCTATTGTCAACGGTGGGAACTGGCAGGTCTGGGAAGGCTTTTCTGAGGAAGAAACTTTCATCTGAGACTTAAAGGATGAGTAGGAGTTACCCAGGGGAAGTCTGGGCTAAGAGGCAAGTTCTTCAGTCCATATTCTTGTCCCTTAATCACATAGTTTCCACCTGGAAAACACATTTAATGATGTTCCAGTTTGTATAAACATGTCTAAAGAAACATGTCTATATTCATTATTACTTTTTAAAGTATTCTTAATATTGTGAAACATGAGAGGGAGCACGATCAGAAAAATCTAATGTAGTGGATAATCTGGTTTATTAATTAGACCTTGCCAAGTGTTCTGTACATTTCTGTATGAGTTAAATAGGACTGACAAAAATTCACAATTATTTAAACAGATGGATTTGCCAGATAAAGATCTAATTTTTTAAAAGTGATAAAATTACTACCCTCAAGAAATAATGACATTACGTCTTCAATCTGTAAAGCTTCCAATATGAGAATTGATGCCCTTTCTTTAATTATTCTAACTTTATGGTTCATATTTCATCTGGGAAGGGAAGATAATTAAATTTTTCAAACTCCTATTGCATGATAAGCCATATGTGGAATTTAGAGGAAAATCAAGAAATGGGTGATGTTAACCAAAATAATATGATTTGGATAATCTAAGATGCACATAATACGTCTAGGTTGATTCCTATTTAGACTATTGTATTTATGTTTGGTCACATTATAGTCACTGTCAATAACTGGAATAACCAAATGTTAAAAATATATCCTCCCAGCTGGAAAGAGCAATTAGCAAAATACTAAATTGTGCTTAAGTTTATACTTTTTCCCAAACGTATTTGTTTAGGCAAAGCCTTATATCTTGATTTATTGTCCTTACTAAAAGAAAAGAGTTTACTTTTGGGTGTGAAATACAAAGACCTGTGAAATTCAAGCATACTTGTGAAATACAAACATTTTCATTTATTCATCAGTTGTAATGAAAACAAAGGCACCTCTTGAACAAATAAATAATAATCCTACTGGAAAAAAGGTGAAAATTTTAAGTGTTAAGAATTGTCTACTAGTTCTTCATTGTTGTCTGTGATCTTTAACTCTTATATATGTTGGTTCTAAGACCATTTGAACAAATAATCTGCATGGAAACCCCAAACAATTGAGTAACTTAAATTATGGGATGTATATATGCTTCAATAGAATATCTGTGATTAAAATGAAATTTACTGGGGCCGGCCCGGTGGTGCAAGTGGTTAAGTGTGTGTGCTCTGCTGCCGTGGCCAGGGGTTCACCGGTTCAGATCCCGGGCACGCACCAACGCACTGCTTGTCGAGCCATGCTGTGGCAGCGTCCCATATAAAGTAGAGGAAGATGGGCATGGATGTTAGCCCAGGGATAGTCTTCCTCAGCAAAAAGAGGAGGATTGGCAGATGTTAGCTCAGGGCCGATCTTCCTCACACATACAAAAAAACAAACAGAAATTTACTAACAATTTAACTGACAAGACAACATTCTAATACGATTTTTTGAAAATCAAATTCTATGCACACTAGTGGCAATTGGAAATAACTTAAATATCTAACAATCAGAGATTAGTTACATATATTAGAGTACATTTATGTGATAGAATTCTATTTCACTCTTTTAATGATGGTGTTGAAGAATATATTGTGACATCGAAAAAGTTTTTTTTTTTAATTTTATTTTATTTATTTTTCCCCCAAAGCCCCAGTAGATAGTTGTCTGTCATAGCTGCACATCCTTCCAGTTGCTGTACGTGGAATGCGGCCTCAGCATGGCCGGAGAAGCGGTGCGTCGGTGCAATCCCGGGATCTGAACCCTGGTCGCCAGCGTCGGAGCGCGCGCACTTAACCGCTAAGCCACAGGGCCAGCCCGAAAAAGTTTTTATAACATATTGTTGAGTGAAAATGTACGTTGCATAGCAGTTTGTAGAGTATTATTCCATATTGTAAGAAGAAAAGTCTATAAATGCAGAGTAAAAAAAAGAAAAACAAAAAGGCAATAAATACAATAAAATATTGATAGCACATGTGATTATATCTGAGAGAATTATTGTAAATTTTCGTTGGTTTTTATTTTACAAATGTTCTAAAAAAATATCACTACTATATTTTTAAGAAAAATAAGTGAAATCTCATTAGAACCAGTTAGCATCTGAATGTAGGGATATAAATCATATATACTTTAATATGTACTCTAAGAAATTTGTGGCAAAACATTGACATGCTAAATTTGTCAAATAATTTTTTGCTTCATAGTTGAAACATTGTGAGTAAAAATTAATGTTTAGAAATCTTTGAATAAATAGAATAATTTTTGTATGATTTTTTTATTGGCAAGGTGGTTTTACTGGCTTTAGCAAACATCTGTTTTGTTTCAAAGATACTCAAATAATACACAAATGCAACAAGATATCTACTGTATCAGTAAAATTCTACCATCCAGGTGTAATAAAGCCGCTTTAAGGTAGTATATATTGATAGGAAATTGAGAAGATGAGATTAGATCAAATCAACAAAGAGTTTTAGTTAGAATAATGGAATTGGATGATTTCTTTTGGAATGTGGCCAGGATACTAGAGGAGGTGATTAAACTCTTGGGAAAATATATAATTATCCTTGTTGTTAAGACAGTAGGTTTACATTTCATGTCAATTTTCAACAGCAGGTTGTTGCTCCTCGACAATTGTAGGATATGGATTCAGTATTTATCCACAAGAATGAGCACCTCCATGTTTAGAATCCTAGTCCTCGATCACACCGTGCAGCTATTAAATCCCAAAGCCCCAATTTAGCTTTTCAAATGTGAAGTTGTTTTCCCATAAGCTGTAAGAGAGAAATATATTAATAGGCTGTTAAATAAATAACATAAAACTTTCAATATGATGTATAATACTATAATTTAATGAATCCTTTATTATTAATGTTATTATTATTATTATTAGTTATGATAAGCTTGGATACTCTTTGTCCAAACTAAGTATAACATTAAATATTTAGGCCTGCTTTTTATTTACTGACTCAGAAAATAATCTCTAAATAGGAAAATCTAAAAGATTTTCAAGATGTTTTTCAAATCAACATGATTCTTCCTTAATGGCTTGATTAAAATAACTGTTAGAAGCTAGGTAAAATATTATTCAGAATAAACAAACCAGCAGGTGCGACTAAACATAATGAATGTACAAAATGAGACATAAATCCCAACATATGTACCTCAATCCTCTAAATATTTCTTGAAAGGACTTTTTAAAAAGCAATGAAAAACCAAAAACATTAAACAGTTTTGTAAAACACATCTGCAGAATTAAAACATAATGTAAATTACTTACAAAGTAGTCAGTTTATGTTCAAATTGTAAGCTTATGGAGTATGTCATTCAGCTGTGCAGCTGTTAACTATAAGCCCAATTTAAAGAATTTTAATTTATGATTAGAATAGTATATGCGTGGTTCCAGATATATCTGGAAGTAAGAAACCAAAAGACAGCAAAATTCTATGGTAAGATATAAATATATATACATCTTTATGTTTTCCAGTATACTTTGAATGTCTTAACGAACTTGTACTATATATTTTTCCATGCCTTTTCATCAGAGTTAAGATAAACATATAACCCCTTTGAACATTGTGACCATAAAATTAAAAAGTTTTAAACATCTAAATTCCATGTAGAAGTAGAACTACAGATGCATATACTTCAGAGTCACTTTCTTGTACTTAATGCCAAAATGAAAGTAGATCTTTAGACAAACAAAACAAAACTTCCACATCAATAGCTTTCTCCAGCTAGAAGTGAACCTGTAAGAAGAACATTACTTGTCTATCACTTTTATTTGCACATCACAGTCTGGTGTAGGGGTAAGATTTAGGTAGCCAAGGTTCAAATCTGTGTTTAGCCTCATGTTAGCCGAATGTCCCCATCTTCTCAGGTATGAAATGGGACAAGAATGGTAACTGATCTAATAATGTGTTTCTCAGAATTTAAATGAGTTAGAATATATAAAATACTGAGAACAGTTCCTCTAGCACATAATGCTATAAAAATTGTTGGTGGTTGTTATTATTTTTATTTTATTGGGAGCTGGAGATAGAAAAAAAAGCCACGGTTCCTATATTTCTGAAGATAAGTCACAAATATATAAAACCACTATATAACATAATAATATAATATGTATTATGCTGTGCTATATCCAATGATGACAGTATTTTAAAGGTAGAGAATGTTGACCAAGAATTTCTGATTAACTTGCTCTGGTGGAAAGAAATCTCTAGCAATTTAGAGGACTGGGTTCTAGTTTTAAGAAAAGCTCTAACTAAAGGAGTGTTCTGGAGAAAGTCAGTTTCTTTAGACTTCAGGTTTCTCATTTATGAAAAGTTCATCTTGAAGTTTGCTTCCAGTTCAAACGTTATATACTTTAAACTCAGGTTCCAACCTCTTTGCTCCCAAATAACCTGACCCAAATAAGCATGTTCTTATTTAGTCAGAACCTTGACTTTCAAGTTATTGAAGTTCACTGAGACATCAATTCCAGGTGTGATGTTTGCTCTTAGTTTTCTGTTAGTTGAAGTGGATAAATGATGGAACTATATATTGGAGAAAATATACTTTAGAACTATAGAAATAAGTTCATTAAAGAAGCGTTTTCTGAGCCAGCCCTGACAGCCTAGCAGTTAAAGTTCGATGTGCTCCTCTTTGGCTGCCTGGGTTTGGTTCCTGGGCACAGAACCACACTATTCACCTGTCAGTAGCTGTGCTGTGGTGGTGGCTCGTGTAGAAGAACCAGAACTTACAACTATACACAACTATGTACTGGGGCTTTGGGGTTGAGGGGAAAGGAAGAAAAAAGGAGGAAGATTGGCAACAGATGTTAGCTTAGGATAAATCTTTCCCTGGGAGGAAAAAGAGCTAATTCACTTTAAAAAAAAAAAAAAAAAAAAAAGAAGCATTTTCCCAAAAGAAATATTAACAGACAATGAAATAAGACTCCTTCATTCATTCATTAAACAGCCATTTGAGTGCCTACTCAGTACCAGGCACCATTTTGGATACTGGGAATATAAGAGTGAATAAAATAGTCAAGAATCCCTGATCTCATATCACATTCTAAGAGGAGGGAGGCAGACAATAAAAATAAATAAGGAAATACATAGTATCTTAAATGAGAATAAGTGCTTTGGAGAAAATAAAACAAAAATCAAACAGAAAAACAAAGTGTGAAAGGGGTACAGGAAATATTGTATAAGGAGATAATTTTAAAGTGGGTGATCAGAAAAAGCCTCTGTGAGAAGGTTTGATTTACTAAAACCCAAGAGAGGAAAGAAAGTAGGCTTGCAGATTTATGGAGGTGAGTATTCCAGCCAGAGTAAGTGCAAAATCTCTGAGGTAGGTGGTTGCCTGATAACATTCTAGAAATAGCATAGAGGCTGTTGTGGCAATGCAAAATGAAGGAAGGCAGGTACACGGGGGAGGAGAGGCTGTCGGGGAGGATGGAGACCAGCTCAGGTGAGGCCTTGTCGACTCCCAGAAGGAGTGGGTTCTAACTCTACGCTAGATGGGAAACCACTGGAGGGTTTTGAGCAGAGGAGAGACATGTTCTGACTAAGATTTCAATAGGATGCCCCTGGCTGCTCTATGAAGAATGGCCTAGAAGTGCAGTTACTTCAGTAAGGAATACTGCATTGCTCATTCAAAACAAATATGTTTTCCCCCAAGTAAGTACTGTATGCAGTTTAGTCAGGGAAAGCTAAAGATCTTAATCTTTAGGTGTGGAGCATTGGAGAAATTACTATAGTAATTGCGTGGTATAGAGTGAGCAATGTTTACTAAAGAGATAGGAGTTCTCAGAATGATCTTCCCTTGGGACTCACAATGGTCATTTGCATATTAAAGGCTTTGGAAATCCTTAAACGTGTTAAATCCAAAGTCTCCCAAGCCTATCCTACCATGGAACTGTTTTTTGTTGTTTTTTTTTTCCCCATGTGCTGTGGTTCCAAACAAGCTGGGTTCAAATATAAGATCTGTGGCTTCTGGGCCTCTGAACTTTGAGTTAATGATTGATTCTCTCAACTTCATCTCTAAACTAGGATAATAATACCACCTCTCATGATCATGGTGAGAATTCCATCAGACAATGTTTGTAAAGGGCCCAAAACAGCGCCCTCAATCAATGCTGCTTCCTGGTGTCCTCTCCTTTATCTTAAAAAACTACTCCTCTGTTAACTTTAAAGAAGTATGTTCTAGTGCGACCCATGTCACTAATACTTAAGGTCTCAGGCTCTATCAAAAAGATTTAGCAATATAACACTCAGTTTTAGAACATCTACAATGTCCCCAAGATGCTGAGATGCTAAAAGGTAAACACAGTCACAGTAATTCCACAGCAAGCTGGAGTGTATCATAGTTTATATTTTTGAATGAGCCTTGGAGAGTGTTAGTGGGACTGGAGCACATGATTAGATGAGGCCACTGGAGACTTTCCTGTCTATTCCAACCTTTCCTGTACTGAAAACACTGGCCCAGGTGACAGCGCCTTAAGTCTTTAAGTAAGTGAAGACAGATAACCCAGGAAATCTCTTCTCTCTATGGTTTCTCATTTGGGGCCCATAATTACCTGGTCTAAAAGGCAGAGAAGCAAACAGACAAAAGTAATGCTGTTAAAATGTGCCCAATGTATATTTGAAAGAAAGCATCATGGTAAACTTTATTCCCTTTCATGAACAGGAATATAGCTACACATATTTTAAAATCATACCTAACATTCTTTCTTTTATTTTTACTTTTTACTACTCTAACCTAAATTATTTCTCTCTTCCTTGAACTCCTATTGCATGTAAAACCTATACCCCTCCACATTGATTTATTACATGTGACTTGTTGCTGTCACATGTGGCAGCTAGAATCAGTAAGTAATAGTGTGTTGCTCATTTAAACAAAAATGAGTTTTCCCTCAGGTAACTACCACATGCAGTTTAGTAAGGAAAACTGAAAATCTTGATGTCAGGAGTGGAGGATTAGAGATATTACTACAGTAGCAACATGGCATAGACTGAACATTATTTATTACAGAGACATGGCTTCTCGAACACAGTAGATGTTCCAACAGATGTGTTTGTTCTCCCTTTATTAGGGTTACTTTCGGTTACTTTCTGAAATGAGACTTTTCTTACATATCCACACTTAGAAAATATTCAAACATTAAATCAATCAAATATTCAACCTAGCTCAGCAACTTAGACACCAAAGATGGCACAGATCATTCAGCAATTTTGTGTAAAAACTGCTAAGCTAGCTGTTGTACCCTGAGGGGTGGTATCTTGGAGAATGCAGCACAGCCTCGGTGTGGACCATAGGTGCTACGCCCCTTCTCACAAGATCTCCTGGAACTTCCAGCTTGCATCCCAGGCTCCGTCTGATTCTAAGGCTTCTTGCTAAGAGGGGAAGAGAGAGAAACGTTCTGGTTTGTAGTTTCCTTAGGAACTCCACTCTGCTCCTCCTGATCTGGGTAAGTGATGTCTGGAATCCCTGGAGAGACCCTGGGAGTTTTGCTATTTCCTGAATTCCTGTAACTACCCCCAAGAAAGATAAAGGCAGATCAGACCAACCCAAGAGATCATTACTGCTCTTAAATTTTGACTGTCAAAGCTCATATTCACTGGACTACTAGAATGTATTATTTTCAGGTTTCCTCAAAATTTTCAAGGAGATATTTTAGGGATCCTGAATTTCATAAGCTCCAAGTGAGATCAGAATTCTCTAAATGGAACTTGAGAATTCATGATTCGTTCAGATCATAATGATCAGAATAGGGTTTCTGAGTGCAAATTAAGACACTGTCTCCTTGCTTTGCTCTTTGTCTCCCAACCAATCAGTCTGGAAGGAGTCAAAGTTCTATTGTACATGTCAGAGTTGCCTGAAGACCTGACGTGCGTAGGCGCCATTTCTGGGTGTACACACTCACACGGCACACATACTCATACAGACACATGGAGCATTTCAGGCATTCTGCTAGCAATTTAATGTTCAGCAGTCAAAATGGAAAGGTGACAAGTTGCTATGATTCATCCATCTCCAGGAATGCACTGAGCTGTCATTTAATCCCAATGATACTTTGTTTTTACCTCTTCAGATAGGTTCCACTCTGGAGCTTGTGTAGCTCCCTGAGGTAAGAGCTCTTAGGATCTGGTGAGTGGGTTTCTATTTGCATCCTGCCCCATAGAGCCCTTTACTGTTTCTTGCACATAGATGATGTTTACTAAGTGTTTGTTTGCATGGGTAAGAGTAACTGAGTGAGTGGAAGGAAGTAGTTACGAAGGTTCTCAGGTAACACTGAGTTTCACTTGTTATAGGTCCCTAATACCTTCTGAATTCTTGTCTTCAGATGCCATCTTTAGTGGTATAATAGGCAGAAAAGTACACTTTGGATGAGGCAGGGGAAGAAGAAAGGATCAATATATGAGTTGGTGATGATGGCCCTTATCAGGGGCTGGCCAAAAATAAGTTCCTTGAGGATTCTTACTGCTGACCCTCCTAGATAATAAATCTATAGGAGTAGGAGAGAGGATTTGGTGGGGGGGGGAGGGGGTTGCTAACTGAAGTTGAGAAATAAAAGGGAATATTAATATGGTTTCCATTCAATCACAATGAGATAAATGTTAAAGGAGATCTTGAGAGATCTTAGCAGACTTCTGGAGACCAGGAGATCCACTGTGGAGAAACAATGCCATAGGGATTCTTACCCATGTTCTACTTTATATTTAAAAGTATACATCCCTTTAAAGACTTGAGTGTAAGACCTGAACCATAAAACTCCTAGAAGAAAATATAGGCAGTGCACTCTTTGACATTGGTGTTAGCAGCATCTTTTCAAATATCATGTCTACTCAGGCAAGGGAAACAAAAGAAAAAATAAACAAATGGGACTACATCAGACTAAAAAGCTTCTGCAAGGCAAAGGAAACCATGAACAAAACAAAAAGACGACCTACCAACTGGGAGAAAATATTTGCAAATCATATATCTGACAAGGGATTAATTTCCAAAATATACAAACAACTCATATCATTCAACAACTAAAAGACAACCTGATCAAAAAATGGGCAGAGGATATGAACAAAGAAGAACAAAGAAGATATATAGATGGCCAACAGGCACATGAAAAGATGTTCAACGTCAATAATTATCAGGGAAATGCAAATCAAAACTACAATGTGATATCACCTGACACCCATCAGAATGGCTATAATTAACAAGATGAGAAGTAATAACAGTTGGAGAGGATGTGGAGAAAAGGGAACCCTCGTACACTGCTGGTGGGAATGCAAACTGGCGCAGCCACTATGGAAAACAGTATGGAGATTCCTCAAAAAATTAAAAATAGAAATGCCATACAATCTAGCTATCCCACTACTGAGTATTATCCAAAGAATACGAAATCAACAGTTCAAAGAGATCTATGCACCCCTAAGTTCACTGCAGCATTATTCACAATATCCAAGATGTGGAAGCAACCCAAGTGCCCATCAACTGATGAATGGATAAAAAAGATGTGGTATATATATTCAATGGAATACTACTCAGCCATAAAAAAGACAAAATTGTCCCATTTGCAACAACATGGATGGACCTTGTGGGTATGATATTACGTGAAATAAGCCAGCTAGAGAAAGACATACACCACGTGATTTCACTCATATGTAGAAGAGAAACAAACACATGGACAAAGAGAACAGATTAGTGCTTACCAGAGGGGAAGGGGGTTGGGGGTTGGGTGAAACAGGTAAAGGGGCACGTAGGTATGGTGACAGATAAAAATTAGACTATGGGTGGTTAGCACGATGCAGTCTATACAGAAACTGATATATAATAATGTACACCTGAAATTAGACAACATTATAAACCAATATGACCTCAATAAAATAAAATAAATAAACGAGTCCTCCCATACAAAAGTCAAAATTTAATGATATATACGTGAAATGTATTTAATGTTATAAACCAATGTTACCTAATAAAAAGAAGTAAAAAAAATAATATAAAAGTGTACATCCTTTACTAAGTGGAAGTTCAAAATCTTTATTTAAAGTGCACTCAGATGATTTGAGGATTTGAAGGATTTTCTGCCTCTCTCCCTCTCTCTTTCTCAAGTGCCATGCTTTAGCTTATTTATTTTCTATTACTAGGTAAGCTTATCTTAAAAGCATGTTTTATCCCAAGGAAAAAAGATATATTCTCACTCAATATCCTTTCACAAAGACCACATCACTGTATGTTTTTCAGCATTTACTGCAATTCTTGTTTTTATTGCTGGAAAGATTTTGGTTGGAGTCTTTGAATTCTTATCTCCAGCCTGTTTACTGAATTTTCAGTCGGCTTTCTCAGGATTAAACTATCTTTCACTTTCAGAGATAGGTGCTGTTAACCAGTTTCTTTCTACAAAATGCTGCTCCAAGGTCATTGGTTGTACTAGCAGCAACCAAAATAAATGTACAATTTGCTCGTAAAATTTTATCTTTTGTTAGGTAATGCATGTGCTCACTTAAAAAAAAAAGTAGAAAAGCACAATAGTATATAGAAAAGAGCAAATCCATCCCCACCCCTTCATCTACCATGTGTTTCTCCTCTCCAGAGACAGCCCCTGAAATCAGATTCTGGTATACCCTCAGAGATACCAAATACGTGATCATTTTGAAGTTATTGTAGATAATAATTTATTAAAAAGAAGAATAGCTCTAAATACCAATATCTCCCATTTATTGGGCACTCACCATGTCTCAGGTGTTTTACATACAGTGTCTTATTTAATAGAAAGCAAGAAGAATGAATGAATGCAAGAATGCTCGTCAGATGTGCCAGAATTGCTTTGCTTTGGGTATGATTTGTCAATATTTGTTAATATCTCAAGAGTCCCTATTTTTCAGAAGAGAAACTGAGATTTGGCATGGTAACAGGGCTAATCACTGGTAGGTAAGGTTTCAGGGCGGGGTGTATGGATGTCAAAACCCACGGCCGTGGGTTTTGAAATGACCGCAAACTCTGGGGTAGTCAAGGATGTTTTATGCATTTGTCGCTCTTCTTCAACTACTTCCCCATTGTTAGCATTCTAATACGTACCCACAGTTAGTGCAGTTGAAGGAGAGGGTCTGGAGTGAAACTTAAGGAAAAGACCCCATGGCCCACCCCTGTGCCCTTTGAATTGGATAGCCTTTCCACACAACCCTCAACACCTACAATTTACAAGAAAGTGATTGTTGTAATAGAGTGCCCATCTACTTAAATATTCTAGATAATCGTCTCTCTACCTCCTGTCCTAAAGGCTTGTTTGCCCAAATTTGACGTTAAAAAAAAAAAAATGGGAATGGGGAAGGGTGAGGCTAAAGTTATTTGAGAGTTTATTCCAACTCCTGGAAGCGGTAAGGAAGAGGTTAAGCTGGACCAGGAGGATTTTTGAAGTCTTTGGCTGGGAGGTTCCATTTGGAGAAAGGTGCAGGGGAGCTAGGGGTGGCGAGAGAAACAAGGCAAGTTCCCATTCGCTTGGATTTCTGATCCTGAGCAGTTTGATTCTCAGCTGAGGGCGCAGTCGGGCACCTCTGGCTTGTGGATGGAAATATTAATGAGCAGGACTTGCCAGACCGGAGTCAGGAGAGCGTAGAGGGAAGCATGGGAAGAACCGCGCGGCCCCTTTAAGTATTCTCGGGCTGGGGAGGAGAGGGAGGAAACTGGGAGCCGCGGGGACGGTGGGGGAAACCCACAAGCGGCTGAGCCAGAGAAGAGGCAGCGTGAGAGCAGAAACTTCAGACGCTGCTGGTCCCGGCGGAGCTCGGGTGAGCCGCGGCGGCCGTCGCTCCCACCCGCAGCAGCATCCTCCGCGCCCCTCTCCGCCACCCCGGGGAGGTCCGGGAGCTGCCTGTCTGCAGCTACCACGAGCCAGGGCTGCGGGCAGCCACCCGCAGGAAGTTTGGGCTCCAGCGTCCCAGCCGCGGAGAGTTCGGGGGGCCTTGCGCGCGCGCCCCTGCGGGCGAGGGGCCGGGGGCGATGGTGACCGCTGCGCGGGGCCGGGGGCGCCGGGGAGGCGTGCGTGTGCTCGCGGACCTGCTGCTGTCCCGGGTGCCCACCGCATCCCCCAAGTGATGGGAACAAGGGCCCGCCCAGGCAGCCGCTGTCTCCGCACCGCCCCCTCGCTCGCCTCCAGCGCGCGGAGTCACCCAGGCACACCCCCGGCACCCCGTGCCCGTCCTCCGGAGCTGCTGCCGCTGCCTTGGCTGCCTTCGCCGCCGCTGCGGGTGGCCAGCTGTTGATTGGGCTCGCCTGTAGACGGAGAAGCACTTTTTGGCCCTCTCTAACCCGTTCTCACACCCCAACTTTGCCGCCGCCGCGCCTGCCCTCGCAGCGGCGCTCGGCGCACAGTGTGGGGGCGCACGCCGGGAGCCTCGGCTAGACCGCGGAGGCAGGAAACGGCACAACTGCTCTTCTGCTTCGGCTCTTTGTTGTTCGGTTTGGATGGTGCTTGGAAGTGGCCGAGCCTCTTCGGAAACCCTGGAGCCAGAGAAGGCAAACCTTGGAACTCTTAGTCTGCAAAGAGCTCTGAGATATTGACACGCATCCGGAAAGGTCGACAAGTAATTGCCCTGAAAACTCCTGGCGGATTGACCCACGTTGCTTATATTAAGCCTTTGTGTGTAGTGTATGTGGTGTGTGGCTTCATAAATTGGGGGACCCCATTTCTACTCCCTCCTCTTGGCATGAGACTGTATGCAGGATCCACCCGAGGACAATGATCGCGGAGCCTGCTCACTTTTACCTCTTTGGATTAATATGTCTCTGTTCAGGTAACCCCGCGTCTTCTTTCTTCACCCTTCATTCCCCTTGCACGCCCCCTCTCCACTTTTCAGAATCAAGCCCCGAACTGCATTTCGGCGACCTCGCTTCTAAGGCCGGAGGGGCTCGATTTCTGCAGGAGTTTTGGGCGAAAAGGTTCCTAGTTCTTCTTTTGGGTCGTCCCTTCTCCCCCATCCTCCCAAAACCCCCGAGCCTCATCGCAGACCCCGGCCTTTTGCCAAGTTCAGGGCACGCCCAGATCTCTCTGGGCTAACGCACGTCTGAGTGCAAAGGTTGGAGGAGGCAGCGGTTGGTGGTGAGTCTGGGCCCCGAGGATGAGCCCAAGTGAGTTTCATCCATCGGCCGCTTCCTTTGGGGAGGGAGATGTGCGCCCGGGGAACTTGTGGCCCAGAGACCCGCCAGGATTCCTGAACCTGGTCCTCAATTCGCCCCTCCTCTTGCGAGCACAAGGGGTTATTAGTAGTTGTTTTATGTAACCAAAGTCTGTAATTAAATTTGATTCTGAAGAAACTTCAGGAAATAACTCCTTCTTACTGTAGGATATGAACTAGCCACTCTGCCTGGCTGGGTTTAGAAGGAAAACAGGGGGTTGCAAGTATCTGGACGGGAACAGTTAGTTGCCTGGGAATTTTCATTGGCAAGGGACACCAGAAGGCTGAATTTAGGATTAGGGGGATTAATTAAATAGTACTGAAACTCTCCATATGAAGTGTTGGAAGGATGCTGCAATGGGATCCTTCTGACATAAGAGTATGTATACACTGTATCTACAATTACAAATAGTTTTCTTACACTCCCTGAGAAACTTACTATGGGTGAACAGAGCAACTACTCAACTTTTCTTTCTTTCCTTTTGGTAGATTCTGGTTTCAATCAAGGATCCGATTTCGTCCCTTAACACACACACACACACACACACACACACACAGTGCACCTCAGGGAATTTTTTATGGTCACATACTGAGCTTCAAGTTGCATCAGGGCCTATAGGTTAGAGTCACTCAATTTGCATGATTATGAAACAGTTTTGAAAGGTTGGTTTGAGCTTTTTGTGGTCCATGGCTATGGTTTATATTTTGACCAAGGATTTTACTTGTTAAAGAAATATGAAAATGAAAAAGGAAAATGCACATCAGCTAAATGATAGCAAATAAATCCCTAAAAGAATTTTAACCCAGGAGATATGCTTCCTGGCTGAAAGGAACGTTTGCAACTAAATTTTAAATAAGAAATTCATTAAATTGTTATTTCTTTGAAAAAAGCAGAAAACTGAAGTTTCCCCCTCAGATATCTCATATATGTCACAGTGGATAAATGAATAGATTAAAGTAAGTCTTTGGGGCCACCTTTTCTTACTTCCAGCTTCGCCTTTCTGTAATGTAGCTTTTTTCTTAGTTTGCAGATCTGAATGATTGAATAGTTCCCCACCCCAACGGCCAGCCGTGGATACAAATCAAAAACATTAAGATCTGATCTCTCTATTTGTCTCTCTTTGCTGTGTCTCCCCCTAGTCTAATTTACAGCTTCAGATACCTTTGAGATTTTTGTTGATTCACCTTCTCGGTTAAAGTTTATTCACGTGTGTAAAGTGAAGTGTCAGTGTGATAAATGGCTGGAGGGGCAGATTACTGAAGATAGGGGGATTAATGGTCATTAGTCACTGTTTGAGCTGAGTTTGTATATGTTGGGACATTTTATCATGGCTGTAGATTAAAGATAGGGGCACACTAATAGGATTTCACTGAAAGCTGGTCGCGTCAGCGTGCAAATCCTGTCCTCACCTGGAGAAGTATCTGGGGGTGTGTTGTACCGTCTTTTCAGATTTAATAATTTTGTTAGTAGTTAGTATCTGAGGTTTGTAATTTAAATAGATATAACGCATTTATAATCTTAGAGTTAAACTGATTTCTGGCTGTTTTTCTAATTTAATTTCCCATTTAGGCCACTGATGATTTTTAATAAACCTGAGTTTTTCTTATGGGTGTGTGTATCTACTTCTTTCTCCAAGTTGCAGGTCAAAGGTGTCTTTGTGAGGTGCTGTCCCTCATATTTGACCTGAAGCTCTTTGTCATTCCTCTGATGACTTTTACTCAAGCTGTGAATCTGAATTTGGGAGGCCAGTCAAATTATTGGACTGTTGGCATAATTTCATGACTGTGTGCTGTTCTAAAGCCACACTATTGATTTGAATAAAACTTCACAGAACTCAGATAAGTAACTAGAGTTGGGCGTGCCCAAGACACCTGGTCAGGGAATGAATGAAGTTCTTGAAAAATTGTGTTTCATGTCTTGCCTCAAGCCTAAGATCACAGTCTATCACTTGTTAATGGAGTGTATTTAGGAGAAATGTGGTGAGCTTAAATAAATCAAAGTGTGCTGAGGAGGTAAGGGACCTTCAACAAGATTTAACCTGTAAAAGCATCTATTGGTTGTCAGTTCTTTTTTCTTTTTTCAAAAACCTGGCTGCCAGCTTAACACAGTCCTATAGTTTTCTTCAAACAGATTATAAACTCCATTTTAATGTGTTGATGTCATCCTTAACATCAAATATTATGTTTAAGAGTATGTGTTTGCTTTTTGTAGCCTTTTATTTATTAACCTAATGCTACAATATATAACTTTTTTTATTCCAGGAAACTAAGATTTTGAAAAAATGGGTATTTCTTTAGAAATTCATTTTTAAGGTATTTTCTTTAGTGAGTTGATATACCTGAGTTCTTTTCTATGGGTAGCTAGACTTTTGGTGAGAGGAGCAGATGAGGTAGCACTGGAAAAAATAATCTGTGTGATCTTTCAGGAACTGATTCTAAACATTCTTCCTTCATAGACTTCCTCTCCTCAACTCCATTTGCTAAAATCTGCTTTTAAGTGAAAAAGTGGTTGAATTTCAGTTCAAACTTAGGATGAGATCTGAATTTCAAATAAAGGGGAAGTTCAATAGTGCTATCTTTCTTTCCTTCTTTCTTTTTTTTTTGGGACAAGGATCTTTTTCTCTTGGGAAGAGGAGCATTTTTAGATAAGTTTCACTATGTAAGCCACTTCTCTGGGTATCTGATCTCTCTTTCTCCTCCCCCCACTTCCTCCCTCCCGTCTCTGTCTCTCAAGATTCTTTGGTAATTCCAGTAATTTCTTATTAGTTTCTTTATAAGCTTTTTGGCTTTTAAATATACTTATCTGAATACTGTGACATCTTTTAAAATATCCTTATTTCTCAATAATGGACCCTCTAACACATAAGATATTTATGGTTAAAATGTCTTAGAAGAGAAAATTTACCTAAAATTTTCCGTTAGTCTTCACTATGACAAATGAAACATTCTTGTGTGAGTTAAAGTGGTACAAAATGCTCAATTTCAAACCTATGATAAGAGTTGTTTGTTTATGTATGTACGTATGTATTTTACATTGAGTAGATATCTATAATTAAAAATACTGGGCAGGAAGAATAAGATTGGGAGGAAACTTAGAATAACAGCTTGCCAATGAAGATCAGAAATTGTTAATTTCTGTCTCTTTTAAAAATGTTTAATTCTTAAAAGAAAAGTATAACTGCTTTTGCAAACTTGATTTCTTATAGGTAAATGTGAGGAAATCAAAGTTTTTATTCAATTTAAAATTAGGCTTAAGATGATCTGTAGAATAAATTAAGAAATTTGGTAATAAGAAAGGGGAAAAAAAGTGAAACCAGAGACAGAAGTCTAGAGAAGTATAGCAGAAACAGATCCAGAATTAAGCTGGTTTTAAAGTACAGGAGGAGGTGGAGTGGAGTAGACAAAGCAGCCAGGTCTGAGTGTGCCTCTGACCACATGCAGCACAAAAAGCAAATCTGGAAAGTGGGTTTCTGAAAATTTGATGTCAGTGTTTATATTTAACAACAATTAGAAAGGACTAGATATTTTGCATTTTTAACAAAAAAAAGCAATTTGAAACATGTTTAAATGTTTGAATTCATAGAATAGTTTTTTTAAAGCTACGTTTAGTAAGACTTTAGAATATTGACTACCTCAGTTTATATAGAGGAGTGACAAACTAACTAGGTACTTTCTAGATCATAACACTTTTGCTTAGAGGAGACCAGTAAAGTGAAAGAAGGAAATAATAAAAAAATGAGACTGAGTTCCAATTCTGGAACTGATGACTACTACTACAGTTGCTGTGAAGATATGACTCCCATTTATTAAACATTCACCATTATCTTATTTAATGCTTATAAGAACCATGTGACATAAATGCTGTTATTAGTAAAATATTACTTTATCCTCATTTTATAGTTGTGAAAACTACATCATGGAGAGGTTAGGAGATGTGGGTGAGCAGGGATTTGAATCACACTGATTCCAAAACTCTTAACCATGATGAAGTTTCCTAGTTGAAAGAGAAAAATAAAGAACTTAAATAAGAAAGATTATAGTTCAATCGCTTTTTATTTTAAAACCTATCCAAAAAATCCACCTAAATAAGACCATAGTTGGAACACTTGAGGATTTGGAAAGGGAACATCCTTTTCCTGCCATTTAGTAAATGATCTTTAAATTTTTAGATCAGCAGGCAAGACAATGACTTTTTTACATCCAACCAACTCGCATCCAGCCTTTATCGTGTCTGGTTTTCTGGCATGCTTCAAAGAAGAGACTGAACAGAAGTCAGAACAGTGCCTGCTGGTGATGCAGATGCACATAGATTCTAAGTTGTATTTTGAAAAATGAATGCCATTCTCATTCATGCACACTTGAGGAAAGATTTGGCTCTGAATCCCAAGGCAAATAATTTGTACGCGTCAGGGAAAAGCCTGTGGAGAGACAATCATTTCCCCTAGGGTTGCTTGTCCCCTCTGCGTTGGGCATGGGCTGGTGGTCATTTAGTAGTAGATGAGCCTTCTGCTTGACTGCTGTTCACAGATGATTCACTTCGTGGTTACTGATCATGGAAGTGCTGAGTGTTAATACCTGGTTGATCAGGTGGTTGGAAACTGCTTATGCATAGCCAATAAAGTTGCCATCCTGTGGAGATCAAAAGGCCCCCTCCTTTCTTTACAATTCTGAATTAGCATGGTTTCCTTTTCCCCTTCTCCCTCCACCTTCAGCCCTTTCTTTCAATCCTGCTGTTGAAGAAGAGGAAGAAAAAAGATTATCTGTAGTGTACAGGGGGATAGCTTTGATCTCCACTTCTTTGCTTTTTCCTCTTGCTCTCTCTTTTTTTAACCATCCAGAAGGCTATTTCCAAGCCTGGAAGGTGTCATGTTGCTTGCTCAGTCTCATTTCCCTTCAGCCAAAACAGGCTGCTACAAATTCCCTTACTTCTGTGATTTTACTTGGCTTCCAAACATCTTATGACAATGTTGTTCCACACATAAAACAATATTTTGAACAGCGTGACTGTGCATATCTTTCTGACTTCATTCAGCAAGAGAAATACCTCTGTGGTGTGCACAGCTGTGCATGGCTTAGAACCAGAAAAGAATATCTGTTTATTTTATTTAATTAATTTATTTCATTATTTGGGGAGAATGTATAGAAGGTAACCAATTGAGGAAAATGTTCTTGGATCACAAGTTGGATGCTAAATAGTCTATAGGCTTAATGCATGTCACCTAGTTTGACACTTAAATGAAGCGTTAAAAGCACCATCAATGGATATAGGCAAATGTCAACGGAGCAGTGTGGTTCTGCGTTAAGAGGGAATGTATTCTTTCTGTGTCAAGTGATTGGTTTGTATGCAGCATATAGGAAGTAATAGACTTCAATTCCTAATGATACGCTGTATTTGGGAAATCTGTTTTTTAGATCATGTTAATCTTCCTTACTAGAAAATATGTTTTTTAAAGCACTTCTGGTAGTAGCAGCTCATGGTTACACTTTATCAAGATGCTCTTGGTTGGATTTCAAGAAGTATCAAGTTCGAAGTACAGGCCACCTATGCCCAGGTTCAACTAATCTGTACATGACCTGAGAACCAGGGACAGCTTATCCACAGTCAGCTGTGGAAGGACCATGGAGTCATTGGAACTTTCCCCTAAAATTATTTGCAAGAGGTTCTGCTTAAGAATGCTAGAGACCCAGTTTGTATCCCCAACAATGTAGATTCTTCTTTTAATATGACGAAAAGTAGTATTTTAAGAGCAATAACATTGTTACATGCAATCATTTAGTACTTTAAAAATCATTTCAGGTACATGTTATCTCTTGATTTAACTTAAAATTTCAGTGAGCATAACATCAGACAGTGTTTATATGACCATAAAATTCTTTGTAGGATGATATGTATGGTCATAATTTATGCAACATTATGGAAAAAAAATATATCAACTTGGTAAGCTCATTCCTGGATTTTAGCAGAAGATGAAACAGGCCTGATTTTAGTTTTTCCCCACTAACGTGACTGAAGCTCTTTTATGTTATTAGCAATTCCAGAAAGAGTTGGAAAGGAAAATGGAGCCAAAGGATAAGTGAATCAGGCCACTCATGTCTATTTCAAGATCACTTGAGATACACTAAGTCTCCTAATCTGATCTCCAAACTTAACCTGTGTATTATCGGTTATATTTTCTGTTTTAGCATGTGATTTTTTTTCCCCACTATTGATGCACTTACTTTTAGTTTGGCTAAAGTGTCTGCCTGCAATTCCTTTTCTATATAAAGGAGATATAAATGTATACTTTTTAGTTTCACGAATCTAAAGCTGATTTTGTTTACTCAGGCTTGATTTAAAAGGCAGTCTTTATTACTGTGAAACTTCACTAAAATGGTGCTTGCTCATATAACACAGTGAGTTAAAGCACATTTCTATGTGTTAACTACACACCTCTGGGTAGCTTTAAACTACTTTAGTTGTTTGGTCTGGGAAGTAATTTCAGTGTCTCCAGATCGTTCAATTAGCAAGTTGTCCAAATAAAGTAAACTGGATTGTACAGGCTATGGAAGATGAACTCATCTGCTTTTCTCTCTCATATTTGAAGAGAAGTGACAGTTTCATTAGCAATCTGGTATCAAGTTTGGAACTAGAACTTGCTTAAATTAATGAACATAGTAATATATTGCCAAAACCTAAACATGTAGAAGGAAAATAGGAGAGAGGCAGATCCTTCACTTGGATACTGTACAAAGAGGAGGGACGTTTACTGACAAGATAGTTGTATTTATCTTGATGAATTAGTATAAATCTCGATGAATTAGGATTGAGTAGAAGCGTCATAAGGGCAGCTTTTCTTTAGATTCAGTGTGGTCAGAGAGGAAATGAAATTCTTTGTGTTATTGGGTCTTTTCTCCTGTTATGGGTCATTCAGTCCCCAGAGCTCATCATTTCCTAGGACCACATCATATTTAAAATTACCCTCTCATCATTTTGCTTTTGACGTATATAACATAATATTTTAAACACACATGGTTATTAAATATATATACTACATATATTTTTTACATGACAAGGAAAAAAAATCAAGTGATTAATTAACTGATGAATTGATGCAGTGTGCGCCCAATTGTATACACTGAACCTGAAAGACTAGGAATTATTAATAATAATATCTCTAATAATAATAATTATAAAGTCTAAAATTTATAAAATGTTTACTGTCTGCCTGGCAGAGTGCTAACATGCTGTATCTTATTTGATACCTCATTAGCAATGAATGCATTGCTGTTATCCCTGTTTATCAATATGGACAACGAGGTTCAGAAAAATTAAGTTTGCTGACCATGCTCAGTCAGCTAGTGCAGTGGAGTGAGGATTTGAAACCAGCCTGTCTGATCCCAGGATTTTGGGGCTTCACCATTACACAGACACACTACACTATTCCCTTAAAGGAAAATGATTGTAGATGAAACAATATAAAATGTATATATAAGAAGACTAAGATGCTTTTCTGTGAGGAAACTAGATTATGCTGCCAAGCTATTTTAGTACCTTTTTAGATGTTAGATTTTTCTGGTATATCTGATTATCTGTTCCTCTCTTCTGCTTGTCACATGATAACCCACAAAAAAGAGTGCACCCTGGTATTATGCACCATAGAACACAGAAACATAAGACCAGCCCCATAGCATGGTTTAGTGGAATTCAGTGCTGTTCGGTTTGTGGAGTAAATTTGAGATAGTTAGAACTGAGTAAATTTTATGATAGCTCAGTTGTATAAGTGAATAGAAATTTCCGCCTATAGAAAATACTGCCACTGGGCTCTAACTTCTCTAAGAAACTGGCGCGGAATTTTTGTTTTTTGAGTTTGAAAATAGATGGTTTACTTAGTGATAAGGTGTTATAGATGATAAAAACATATTAAGCAGCAGCTTGGTTAGAATCTGTGATTACTATTTTTTTTTTGTTTGTTTTTTTTGAGGAAGATCAGCCCTGAGCTAACATCCATGCTGATCCTCCTCTTTTTGCTGAGGAAGACCGGCTCTGAGCTAACATCTATTGCCAATCCTCCTCCTTGTTTTTCCCCCAAAGCCCCAGTAGATAGTTGTATGTCATAGCTGCACATCCCTCTAGTTGCTGTATGTGGGACGCGGCCTCAGCATGGCCGGAGAAGCGGTGCATCCGTGCGCACCCAGGATCCGAACCCGGGTCGCCAGTAGCGGAGCGCACGCACTTAACCGCTAAGTCCTGGGGCCGGCCCAATTACTATTCTTTTAAAGGTGTGTCCTTCTCAGATTACAAGTTTTAGAGAAAACAAAGTGTGTAGCGTTGGTTAACATGATCCCTGTGAGTGAAACCTGCCAGAATCTGTAATGACTATCAAAAACGGTTCTGTAATCAAAATCCTTTCAGAAGTAATATAGTTGGTTTTGAAAATGTTACTCTTTTGAATATATATGTCTGACTAAGATCATTCTATAATTTCTTAGGTATAGTTTTCTCAGCTGAACTCAATGGTCTTCCAAAGTTATTTCTAAATGTGTAGATGGGAGGCACATTTATATTCTCTTCTCTATTTCCATAGGTTTGTGACTTTACACGAGGCTTAAGGAAGATTGAGCTTTTACCACTTCCTTACTCTATACCACTAATCAAAATGGTATCATATGTACAACCCTCTATTATATGGGACTAGGGTCTTAGCCTTAAAGTTTTTGCTCTTCATCTTCAAATATACTTCATAATAAATTTATTTCTATGCATTCATTGCTTTGAAGTTTGCCACTCATTTGTGTTTAATAGTGCTATTATTTATTATTAATGGAGCTTAATAACGTTATTTTATTCCTCAGTAAACTACTTACTATCAGACTTGATAACAATAAAAAATTATTGGTAACTGGCTGTCAACTTTTGTTGCTATTACACTCTTTAAAGAATGTTTCAGACATTCTTGATAATGTGTAAGAGCTTTTAATACAAGATCCAGGTTGTGTACATATAGACAGGAAGATGAATGTTGAATCACATTAATGAATTGTTGGCACTATATGAAGGAAAGATGTTTTGATATGGTGGGAGAGGGGAGAATTGCATTTGGGGAACTGATAGATCAAGGAGATTTTCTTAGTCAGGGAAATCTTCCTAGAATAAGTAGGTTCGGAAAGAATGTTAAGCGAAAAGAATGGGGTATCTTGTTGGGTGAGGGGAAATATTTGAGAGGTGCGTCCAGGAATGGTGATTTGAAAAACTAACATAATCTGTTTGAAGAGGTAGATTTTACGACAGTTGGTTATTATAGCTCGTAACTTGCGACATTGTTATATTTTAGAACACATTATTTAGTAGTCCCATTCATTCTTTTCATTCATTTAATCAACCTTAGCAGGCAACGAAGTTTTTTTAAAAAAAGCTCATTCCTCGCACTTGAGGAATTTATGGTAAATGGTTGATTGCCCTATAGGTGATTTAATAGAGGTATGCATGACTGCTCTATGAGCCTGTGTTTGGGCCATAAAAAGCTTCTACCAAATGGAGAAGAGATGATGTAAAATAAATGTGAACTTGATGACTTAATGCTTAGAAGTTAGTTAAGACATTTGTTTTTTGGGATTTTCACTGAGGGTGTGGATAGCAGTGTACAGATAAATAGACTTAGATATCATACTATGTGTATTACTGTTCCCAGCCTGTCAGAGAATCATTTGAACAGTACCTTAGCACATTAATTTTATCTCTCTGTGCTTCTGCCCTGTCTGCAGTACCAAGAACACACAGTCTTTATCCTACCTTCTTACTTTCTGTGACAGGAACCATCTCCTCATAGTATAGAAGATTCCATTTACAATTTTGATAAAAATTTTTCTCATATAAGCTGAAATCCAATTCTGTTTCCTGCCTACTGGTCTTGGTTGTACCCTCCAAAGCTACCCATGGTAAATTTAGTCTAGTTTCTACATAAAACCATTTCAATATTTGAAGACAGTTATTATGTTCTTCTAAACCTTCTATTCTCCAGGCACGAGACTCCCATGTTCTTCCAATTTTCCTCATTTGATAAGGAGTCATTTCCCTTGGTTATGTTGTTTTTGTTGTTATTGTATTTAATATCTGTTTTGTCAGTGTCGTAAAGTGTAGCATGATGTTTGAGGAATCTACCTTGTTTTTTAGTTAAAAATGTAGATAACTTTTAACTTTTTCCTAGTCTTCTAATAAATCTTTCATTTCACCTAAATTTCTCTCAATATCTTGGGGTGTAATGTTTTTCTGGATCAGGACATTTAATATGTATTAAGAAGTTAGATACTTATCTTTTCACCTTAATTTCCCACTGAACCATATTAGAACCACCCTTCCTGGTCTAAAGTCAAAATTTGTTGGCAGAGAAGATAAACAAAATAGAATTTGTGAGATTCTGTTTTTTTTTCCTGATAATATTTTATAATGGTTGAAAACGGAAACACCTATACAGGGCTAGTCTAAGGAAGGCCTTGTATCAGGTCTAAGGGATGGTTGGCTGGATGTTTCCATGGAGAAATATGGGCCAATGTGGACAGACTTTCAGAGTTTTCAAGAGAAGGCATAAATCCATTTTTTGTTTGGCGAGGAAGATTGGCCCTGAGCTAACATCCGTGCCAGTCTTTCTCTATTTTGTATGTGGGACGCTGCCACAGCATGACTTGATGAACAGTGTGTAGGTCCATGCCCAGGATCCAAATCTGCGAACCCCAGGCTGCCGAAGTGGAGCATGTGAACTTAGCCACTACCCCACCAGGCCAGTCTCTAAATCCATATTTTTAAGTAAAATCTCCCAACTGATAAATGAGAGCAATTGAGTCTAAATTAGTAATAATAATAATAGCAGTAAAAACAAGTCATACCAAATGTGGCCCACAGGTCACCATTTTGTGGCTCCAATATTACAGCATCCATCCCACATAGGACTGACCTGTCTGTTGCTGCTTATTCCTACTGTTAACTACATCAGTATCCCCTTATCTTCTGTTATCTTCAGTGCTTTAGAAGCTTTTACTTTTCTGATGTTTGGCTTTCCTTACTGTATTGTTGCTAGTTAAATGGTTACATAATGGCATATTTATTTAACCAAAGCTTCTGCCTTTGTTGGGAACTATTTACATTTTACAGCTTGTATTTGTTGAGCCAGGCCAAGTGATCAGTTTGACTGTTTATGTTTATTCTTTTGTCCTAAAGCTAACAAAGAAAACAAAGCCACAGGCCCTTTAATGAGCTAAGAGTCCCTGATGTACTGAGTAAATAAATGCATTTTTTGAATAAGAATAGAAATTATCAATACAGACAGTCTGAAGGTTTACTGATTGCTATTAAGAGAAACACCACTGTATTGCATATGAATATGCAATAGAGAAAATACATTAAGGAAATCTGAAGAAATAAAAATAAAGAAAATTGGAGCTGTGGCTGAATTGCAAAGAAGCCTTTACCTTTCTGCAAGAATTTATTGCAGGATCCTTTTTAAAATCTAGTGTACCTTATTTTATTATTTGTTTATAGATCATTAGCTATTTGACAGAAATATTATCAGGAGAGAAGCTTAATCTAAAGGGTCAATAATCACTGCCAATTGAATATTAACCAGAAATGAAAATGAAGCATCTCTGAAATAATTTGTCAGTGAAAAATATTATTTAATTTACAAAATATTGATTTATATGCAGTTTTCAAGAGCATATCTAGCATTTCTGTAAGGAGACTGTACATAATTCATAAAGGTTTCTAAAATAACATTTGGAGGATTTCTTTAGATAACATAGAAATAGTGTAATTTACTCAGGTGATCAAGATATACCACGAAGCTAAATATATATGAAGAAACTTTTGTTAGACTTGACAAAAAACTAGTCTTTCTTTGCTAAATCTAAGCAAAATATTCCTATATGTAGAAATTTCTGTTCTTTATTATGTTTCCCTGTAAAGTGCATAGAATTTCTTTTTGTCTTTGAACAACTCATCCTGCTGGAAAAATATGGCAGAGTCCCATTGGGGATCATTAGGAGCATTACACATGTTAGACGTGTCTCAGAGGCAGCCCTCCTCATGCTAAATTCTAGAGCCACAGCTCACGAATAATATGAGATGCTCACAGGCACCAGGCAGGGAATAACTTCTGAGTGGGAGAAGGTCAAGGCACGGGCAGGAGAAGGGGTCAGAAGCAGTAATGCGCCCTGAGCAAGGAGCGCTGATTCATTTGAAGCTGGAAACCGTCACCAGCATTTCGTTGTCCATAGGAGGCGTGTTTAAAGATGAGCATTATCTGATGCTCTGACAAAATAGCTTGCCAATAATAATGGATTCTTCATCACTTGAAAGGCCAGCTGTGGCTTCCATGTTTATTTGGAAATTATTTCTATAGTTGATAACTGCAGCCTTTAAAACAATGTAATGAGAACATATCAGCTAATTTGCCCGTGTCTTGATCTTTATTGTCCCTGGGACCATAATTCTATTTCTTCTCCCTATTACCCTCCATAAAAAGACTCTTCCTTCTTTGTGAACCATAGAAACGTTATGTTTGATTTATTTTCTTATTAAATAGTACCTTGTGTTTGGATGTATTGGTATTATTGATTTGATTATATTGCACACCTGCCTAATTAGGTTTCCCTGCCAAGGAACCAACTTCAGCCGGGTGAATACTCTTACCCCTTTGGCTTTTGTAAATGCTGCTCCCTCTGTTTGGGAGTGTTCTGCTTAGACCCATTCCTTTCTCTCCCCTTTTTTCCTCCCCTGCTTTCAATCCCAATTCCTGTTTGGCTTAATGAATCAATACAGGTGTCTCCTTCTCCAGAAAGCCTTAGCTGCCCCTTCCAGCAGCCCAATGAAATTTGATGTACATCTTGTGTGTTTCCCTAGCATTTTGCCCACAATCATGCTATATTGCGTTTACTTACCTAGTCTCCTTTCAAAAGAGGGTCTATGTCTAATTAAGTAATTACAGCCAACACATATGTCATTCAGTGAATTAATAAGTGATTCAATACATGAATTTTTTCACTTCACTTTGACAGGAGTTACAGAAGGGATTGATACTCCCTCTTATTTTTGGGTAAAATTTTATCCTGTTAGAAACAGAAGTGAACAATTGGAAAGAAGAAATATCAGAATTGCCAAATATCACAAACCTGCATTCCAGTGTTTAAAAAAAAAAAAAAGCTGGGCCGGCCCCGTGGCTTAGCAGTTAAGTGCGCGTGCTTTGCTACTGGCAGCCCCAGTTCGGATCCTGGGCACGCACCGATGCACCGCTCCTCCGGCCATGCTGAGGCTGCGTCCCACATACAGCAACTAGAAGGATGTGCAGCTATGACATACAACTATCTACTGGGGCTTTGGGGAAAAAAATAAATAAAATAAAAAATTAAAAAAAAAAAAGCAAAAGTCTTGAAACAACTTTTGGTAGAAATGTGGTAAAGCGCCAAATTTGGAAGTAATTTATGAATGGGGGCACTCAACAGTTATGTATATACTGGATCCTACAAAATGGATCAGATAGGACTTTGGATGTCTACTTTTGCTTCGAGTTTATAGATTTTCCTGTGAAAAATTGCACTAACTATATAATAGTGAAGGAAAAAACATGACTTCGATTCAGACATGGTTGTTGCTGGCTTTGAATTTGCCACTGAATAGCTTTTTACCATGCTGTGAGTGAGTTAGTTTTTTCAACTGTAAAACGCAGGAATTGAACCAGTTGATATTTAGGCCACTTGCAAAATTTAAGTTCTGTAGTTTTTAACCTAGGAACAACACTGTAAACTGTATAATTTATCAATGAGTGTTTTCTAGTCGATGTGTCTTTCAGTAGCGTGGAGTGATTATAAGGGAGTGGGTTTCAGAATTAAAATACCTGGGTTTTAAATCTGGCCTCACTGCTAACCAGCCATGTCACCTTAGTAGGTTATCTCACTTTTCTGTTTCCTTATCAGTAGAACGGAAATAATATTGGTACCTAGTTCCTAAGGTTACTGTGAAGTTAAAGAAGTTAATACATGTGAAGTGTTTAAAACAGTGTTTGGTATGTTTTAACATCTATTTAAATATGAATTGTTGTGTTGATTGTATTATTGTTTTGTTAATTGGTAGTCTTTATCAAGGTTTTTTTAAAGAAATTGGTTTATGAGACTTGTTTGGTATAGACACTGACTTACAAACTCTAAACATAAAAATTATCCCTACAGAGAATCCAAACCTTAAGACCTCTTACCAGTGATTAAAAAAGTAACAAACAAACAAAAGCAGAAGTGTGAATGTTGTTAAGAGAAAATTCAGGGTTAATTTGATAGGTTGGAGACAGATTTCTGGGCACATTGCCATGCCAATGTGATAGCCATTTCTATCCCAATAAAGGAAAATATATTGTTGTTTATGCTGGACAAAAATGCCAACAATGAGAGGCTGTATCAGATTACTCTCCCCCTGCCTAATTTAAAAAAATGTTAATGCCTTTAAGAGGATTAAGAGATTTGCCATTTACTGTGAATTATTTTAATCAGATTATATGTCCTCTCTCACTTGGAGTTCAGCTCTTTAGCACTTGGGGAATGGAAGTTTTCATTTGGAGTGTGGGCTGGTGGCAGACATTGGGAAATGTCAGGGGTGGAGAAAATGAGGCCATTTTGGATCCTGGAGTAATAGGAGGGCCAGACTAGGAGAGTGAAGTTCAGCTGGGGAGGTAGAGAAGTACGGTATTGGTAACAAACTTCACATGTTGACAATGTTCTCTGAATCCAGAAACATTGTATCCAGCTCCTTTCTTTTCTACTTAAGTCCTTCCTTCAAGAAACCAAAAATCCAATTAGAAGCATTAATACTGTGATACAAGAACCTGATTTTTAGATGAGTCCATGACATAAGTTTGGGAAATTGCGTCATTTATAAAATAATGTGGTCGGTAAGATTTCAGTCTCTAGAGTAATTCATTCATTTAATAAGTAATTACTTACACATTCTCTGCTTCTGGCTGGCCGTGCTCTAATCTTGGCACTATCACTAGCTGTTTTAAAATGTACCCAGGATTTGTTTTCATCAGGTGTGGCAGGGCATGCAGACCAGAAATGACTGTCATGAAGTTTTTACTCACACATCCCAAGAAACAGAAGGCACAGGATGAGGGCCACACAGGGAAGCACAGGGTTGATTGGGAGGCAGAAGGAGGGAGGAGAAAGCTTGGGCGAAAGTCTTTATTGTGGTTTCCAGGGAGGAGAATGAGTGAGGCAGGATATGAAAGCTAGCAGATTTAGAATTGGATAGTTTCAATAATTTCAGCAGGCTGTGGGCTACAGGGATGGTCCCTAGTTGTCCAGTATCTGACCCAGGAATGATTAGGGCAGAGGAATATTGCCTTCTGGAGTGTAAGAGCCAGATAGAGGAGGTGGGTCAGCATCTGGGCTCTGAATTGGTTGGTTTGTGTTTGAGGAGTATGCTCTTTGTTGAGTGTTTGCCATCTCTGGGGATTAACTAACCTTGAGAGAGGCAGTCTCAGCAAAGCCTCAGATGCCAGAGCATCAAGAATATGAAAAATAAGAAAATATAGTTAATACATTAGCAAACTAAGTGAACTCAGTTATATTACTTGCAATAAGTTTCCTCAGCCTTAGTTTCCTCATCTGTAAATTGGGGATAGCAATAATACCTACCTTGAAGAGTTTTGAGATTAAATGGAAAAAGGTATTATTTTCCTCATAAGAAATTTTTAAGAAGTGGTAGAAGTTTGAAGTCCAAAAAGGTGATATAGAAATGAACTCGGAGTTCACTACGAAGTTTCCGAGAACTAGTGTGTGTGTGTGTTCTTTTAATAAGATGAGATAAAATTGTATGTCTATTGATGAGACAAGTAGTAAATTACAGTACTTCTTAGATGATCAATAAAGGCGTCACTTCAGTCTCATAGTAGATCAAATTTATGTGTAGAACTTTTACCTCCAAACCTTAACACAATATGTCATATAGATATTATTTTGTCTCTTCATATGAATATATTTTCTGGGAAAGCAGCAGAATATTGGAGTAGTGGTACTTAATGCTAATTAAGTATTAATTAATCATGCTAATATCAGAAGAACTTTGAAGAGGGTAGACTCTGGGTTTCATGGCAAAGGGAGCAGTCCATTTTGAAATGTTGCTGCTAGTTGAATGTGCACCTCCTCCTTCATATTGTCCGCATTTCATCCCAGGCCAGTCTCTCCGGTGTGCTTGTCACTGCTGTTTGCTTGACTGAGGTGTGCTCATGGTCACTTTCTCAGGGAAGCCCCTTTGCCTTCCTTACTCATGGGCCCTCTTCTATGCGCTGTGTACTCTTATTCAAAGCACTGTCTCAGCTTCGGTATTAATTAGTTTCCGTGATTTTTCAGATTCTGCTTTTGACAGTAGTCTCACATCTCTGTGAGGGATGACCCATGGCTGTTTTACAGAACAAAGTACCCCCAACAGTTACCACACACTTAGCACACAGTGGGTGCTCAATAAATATTTGTTGAATGGACAAAGTCTAAACTGATCATTTTAGCATCCTAAAAATATAAAGAAAAGTGTATCTAATGAAAAAATAATAACCCTCCCACAAAGGAACGATAAATAAGGATGTGTTACCTGATATTTCACCTATCCTTCGCATTAATTATTTTTTCCATAAATGTAGTAGTAAAGAACTGATGTGGTTTAGATTTGCCTTTAATATCTCTAGGGAGAGAGACTTAAATGTTTAACCATTTCTTTTAAGAATCTACGGTGGTAAGCTCTATAATCGAGGTTATAGAGAAACATCTAGGGAATTTAAGAACCTCAAGTTATTAAAAAATAAAATTAAAAAAATTTTATGACAACTTATTGAAACTCACTCATAAATAGATGGGCATAAAAAGATACAGTGTAATTTTCTCTTATTCTTTAGTATGTTTGCCCTTCAAAATAGCTTTCACTGGATACCTGTTATAGGCAAGAGACTTCTAGGCACTGGTGATATGAAGAAGAATTTAGTTTTGATCCCTACACAAAAAGTTCACATTATCTGATGATTGAGGAAGGTACATGAACAGTTAGATATGGTGACTCTGTATATATGGTAATCGAAGTACAAAAAAGGAAAATGTATTTCCTACTAGAGTCAGGAAGTGTTTAAGGAATAATTGAAGTAAATATTGAAGAAAATCCTTTCTTCTGCTGGTTTGTCCATCACACTAAGCAGAAGAAACACATATGTATAGGCAGAGAGAAGAGAAATTATGTTGGATACTGGAGAAACCCAAAATAGTTTGGAATTACAGATCAGGTGCCTGTGAGGATAAACCTGTGGTCGGAATATGAAGGTTCTCTTATTCCATGCTAAATAGACTGAATTTCATTGTGTGACAAAGGAAAACCATGGGGGACTTTTTGGTAGGGAAGAACCTGCTCAATTGGGTGAGACAGAAAGATCTCTCAACCAGTAGCGTGGAAAATGGATTGAATGGGCAGGATACTACAAGGAATGAGAAAGACTTAGAAGGCTATGAAAAAAATAAAGGGGCGAGATGATGAATAAATAGTGTTGACAGAAATGAAGCAAAGGGGAAAGATAGAGAGTTTTTGGATAGAATGGATAGGTAGAACTGTTAGAATATATGCAAGATTTCAGGTGACTCTCAGATGTGACTCCATGGGCGACAGGGACTTCAGTAATTAGGGAGGAACAATATGTAGAGAGGAAATACTGTGACTTGTACTTTGGTAGGTTGAATATGTGATGCCAGTGGATTGTCCACCTGAGCATTCTACAATACCTGAAGTGCTGTACCTGAAATACATCTGAATTTTAAGAGAATCATCTAATTGAGCGATACAGCTTTGGGAGAAACCTTAGTATAAGTGGTAAGAGAAGCTTGTCCAATGAGAGGCTTGAGAATTAAGAGGGAGCCAGAGAGCAGGACCTAAAATAAAAGTTCTTCTTATTTGTTTTTGTTATTATTATTACTATTTAGATTACAATAATATAAGCCTGTACATAAGATTAGAGGTATGTGTTGTTAAAGAAGGAAAAATTAAAGGAAATGGTCTTTTGTGAGTCTGTTTTAGCTGCATTCACCTCAGTTTTGAACAAGTTTACTCTCTGATAAGTACATTGCAATTTCAATATGCACTATTGATTTGGAAAAAACACGGGGCCTGGAATAGATTCAAGTTACAGGTCCACAAATATTTGCTGAGTAATCAGTATGTAACATTATCTGGGATAAACACTGGAAATACAAAAATGATTCAGACAAAGCCCCAGTCCAAAGGACCCCAGGTTGCATGTATGATCTTAGATAAGTTTTGATCTTTGGAATTACAAGTTTTTCTAACTTTGAAATTAGAATGTTAATTCATGAACATGCTATGTAGGTTCAGAAAGACTTTCTGGAAACAAGTGTGGCAAAAGCAGGTTATAAAGAAAGATGTTTAAGGTGGGCCTATAATGAGGTAATTGAGTGAAGAAATTATAGACTCACAGAATGTCAGAGTAGGAAGGAAACAAAGAGATCTGGCCCAATGTCTATTAAGGCAGAAATTTGTTTATGTTCATGTATTAGGGCCTTAATATGTTACTCCTCTCATTTCCAAAGAGAAGCCACACACTTACCCCAGCAATGCTGTATGCTGCTTGCTCTTTCCAGCTTCTCAAGTCTCATTTTTCAAAATTCTGTTTCTTCCTTCTGTCTGCCTGCCTGATTAGTACTCAGCACATCTGAGGCAGGTCAGACATGGTAGCTTGGAGGACATTTTGGACTCTCATCCCCTCCACTCCATCTGCTGATTCTTCAAGTCTGGTGACTCAGCCCTACTATGTGCTACTATAGTACTCTGTGCGTGCCTTTACTATGAGACTGTAGGAATTATATTGTGTTGTATTTTTTGTTTGTTTGTTTCCATTGTCAGATTTTGAATAATTCGAGGGCAAGGAGAATTTCTTCTTGATCTCTATAGGCCTAGAACCTGACATGGTGTCTTGTACTTCAACCTGAGGGCCTCATTTATTGAGCAAACATTTAGGGACATGGCCAGTGTGAAGCATAAAATAATAAGCCACTGCTACTAGATTCATTTATTCACTTACTGAAGGATTTGAATGGACCAGGCACTGTACTAGGTACAAACCGACATCCAAACAACCATCACAGAAGGTGGTTTTCTGGTCGCTCATGGAATATATATGCTTGTGGTCAGAGGAACAATCAAGACTTCAAAGAAATTAATTCACAATGATGTTGAGGAACAAATTTAAAATTATTCCCTACCTCCCAAAAAGCAAAGATGTGAGGTAGCTCTTACTTCTTTTGGCAAAGTTGGAGTGAGGGAAAGAGAAAATCCTGTATCAGGGTTTCATAAGCTCGGCACTAATGACATTTTGGGCCAGATGATTCTTTCATCTGGATGCTCTTCTGTACCTTGTAGGATGATTAGCAGCCTCCTTAGCCTGTATCACCACATGTCAATAGCATCCCCTCTAGTTGCGACATACAAAAATGTCTCCAGACATTGCCAAGCCTTGTAGGGGAAAAATTGCCTCAAGTTAAGAACCACTACCTTATATCTACAGGAAGAGACTCCTCAAAAAAGAGTCCGTCTGGCAGAACTACATTGAGACAGATTGATATCTACTTGCATATTAACCCATTTCTATAGAAATCATACACATATAGAGACACGTGTACTTATGTGTATGTACATATATATCTGTGTCCACACACATTCAGTATTTTTTTCTCTAGCAAAAAACTGTTGTAGCTATTTAGCAAATAGACAATAACCAGTCATCCTGGCAATATGCTCTTATGAAGTAATGAAGATTGAAAGTTGTGTGTGTGTGTGTATCTGTCTTATTGGCTCAGGTCAGCATACTTGTTATTGATTTTTATTGAAAGTGGATTTTATTAATACATCAGGAAAGCCATTGCTTACAGACTAAATTTACCATTGTGAACCAGTCAAATCCTCTTCCATGAGGATGATACACTGTAAGAAAAATCAAATAGGGTGATGTGGCAGTGACTTGTGGGGAGGACTTACCTTAGATAGAATAGGGAAAGGTTTGAAGAGGAACATTTGAGCTGAGACCTAAGGGAGAAGAATGAATGCAAAAAACCATGGGGAAAAGTAAGTACTGAGGTTTGGAGGTAGGAAAAGCTTGGTAAATTGGAGGAATACAAGTGGCAGTTTATTCAAGTATGGTGATAAAGGGGGAGATTGTCGCAAAATGTTGTCACCCAATAGCCTCCTATGCCAATTGGCAGAGGTATTTGGTTTATTTCACATCATTTCAAAAATTTTAGGCAACATTTAAAAATTGAGGTTTCACATAAATGTCCAGATTTCTAGCTTCTTTTGAAAAACTAGATGGTCATATAACTTCAGATCTTCCCTCGCATGTGGAAGCTGTCGCTTGGAGCTGGGTTGAGGCTACCCCTTTAGGCAGTCTCCCTGCACCCTGGTTTGCTGGTACCCTCCGCTCGTATTGTGTATGCCCAGGTCCTAATGCCCAGCCTGTGTTGCCCTGTTAATTAACTACGTGGCCCTGTAGCTATGCAGTTTTCATTCTCTAAGTACCACGATCTGCTTCAAAAACTGAAAAGATTACTGAGCATGCTCTGGAAGGATGGATTACAGAGGTGAGAGTGGAAATGGGGAGAACATTGAAGAGGATGCTACAGACGGGGATTGATGGTGGCTTCATCTGAGGTGGTACCAGGGAGATGGAGAGAAGTGGTCTAGGCCTCTGTGTTGCACAGTTTCAGGTGCATTGTTCTTGCTGAGATGAATGACCAACCTCTGGGGCATAGGCCCCAAGTGTGATGAGAATGGGGCGTTCTGGACCTGTGCAATGTAGCAGTCCTGAAGAAAGGATTTGGAATATATCTTGCAGGTAGAAATGAAGGATCTTGCTGATGGATTTGCTCTGTGTGGAAAGCAACAGTAGTTAAGGAAAGGAAAGAATTACCATTAATTACCCAACTTTGATTTGGATTTTCTTTGTTTAGTTACAGATGGAATTTGTTAGAATTAATTTATGTCAGTATTAAAAGTATAAGGTGCACCACTACATAAGACAGCAGAGCAGACACTTCTGGCTTTGAGTGTACAGTGGTAATTATTTTCCATCTGGTTCTCTAAACAAGTGCCATATGAAAAGTGTCCTGGTAGCTTGAATGTATGGATTCATGTCTGTGAGGTATTTATAAACACACGATGTGAATTCTTGCCCCTTCCAGCATTTTAATGGTTTCCCATTAAATGGTAGGTCATTATACTTTTCACTGAGACAGTGAAGGGTGATTAACTCCGTCTGGGTTCAACCAGTGTAATTTTAGAGGCTACAAATATTGTTACAAGTCAGGTTAAGGTTTAAAGGTGAAAGCAGAGTGAAGCTTGACTGAATGACTTTTACAGCATCAAGTTAATGTACACAAACAAAGAAACTCTTGTTTTCTTTCCATTATGAGTGCAGAGAACAAATGACTTGCTTGTTAAAGAGAGGAAAATGTGAAAATTAGGTTGGTCTACAATAAAATTCAGGTTGTGTGAACCCATTTATTCGGTATTTCAAATTGGAAGTTCTTTTTAAAGCCCTGTTTAACATTGCTGAGACTCAGAAACTTTAGACCCTGAATGCATGGCCTTTGTTGAGATAAGACTATCCTAACAAATGGCATCAACAGATTTACTATGTTATGCATAAAGAAGGCAATTTACCACAATAAAATACACTGGCACACTCTTAGAGAGGAAAATTGCCTTTTTCTCTCCACTGACTGTTTTTAATAGATCCAGCTCCCCCCAAATGCTTCCATTTCTCTCCATTTCTCTGAGTAAGTACTTTGGGTAATTTGATATAGTGTTTGCCTTTTCACTAGCTGGATTCAAATCTTGGAGATGGGATTTCAGTCAAGGAATGGAGTGTGAGGGCATAAGGTGGCTTATTATGACTCAGGAATAGGATTAGAAGGCTAAAGCTTCCTTTTAAAGCTGTGTTTAGTATCTACATCGATCTTAAAGGCAGATGAGAAATGAAGTCTGACACTTATGTTGACTAATTTTGCCTAAATGACTAGATATTTTGAGTCTGCTCACAGGAACTTTAGGTAGATCCTGGAAACTCTAATTTAATATTCTAGACATTTAAAAAAATCCTGATATCTAATAAATTGGCCACTCTAATACTTAACACTCTTTTTACTTATAGCTTTTGCTTTGGTTTGAACTTTTGTTAAAATATGACAGGATTTTGTGGGGAAAAAACATTTTGGTTTAACAGATTTAGATGTAAACTTTAAAGAATTTAGGGAACATTTTGCTTTTACAGAAGTAGAATAGATTTGACTGTTTGGAGGCCCAGGAAAACAAACAAAAAAAAACTTGGAGGAATTAACAATAATAGGCAAAGTAAATAGCTTTCATTTGGGCTAACTGATCCTTTAAAAAACAGAGCAGCCTGATCTGACATCATTCAAGTTGTAAAGGTTGGGGTGAGATGAGTAGGTCTGTCCCTGAGGTCATGGCGGAAATGCAGAAGTCAAGGCTTTGCACTTAGCCTTGTGTCAACAGCGTCATGCCCTAATAAGTCTAAGAGCTGATTTAACTGGGTTCAGCTACATACATAAGTATATTATGCTCTTTCCTCAACTTAAATAAAGAAGTGAGTAAATGCAGCTTTTTAGACCTTTTGTATTGCTGCCTAAACTTGATGCGAATTCAAGGAATTTACAACTGTGAGGGCAAAAAAAGTCTCCTTAAAGTACAATTTACATAGAACTTGATTTTTTCTTAGAAACATTTAAAAAGTGTGTGTGTATACTTGTGAATACACCTTTGAGCATCTTCTTAAGGTTTATCTTTTTATGCACACACACGTTGTGATGGAACATGCCTGATTCAAGAGTGTGAACTAATTTCACTTTATTTGGCTTGAATGCAGTCCTCCTGTGGTCAGAGATGATTTCCTGATGACATTGATGATTTTAAATTTAGTTGGATTCTCTAATGGTGGAGATTAGCAGTGGAGAATTGAGAAAGTCCCAGCACAGTGTCATGAAATACTTAGATAAAATATTATCCAACTTTTCTGCCACTCTGTGGCAAACTGGGTATATGTACTCTCATCTCCAACCCAAATCTTGGCATATTCATTTGTCCTTATTGCCGCTTCAGTTTCTGGTAAAATAGAAGAATCATTTATTTCAGAGCTTTCCTTGAACAAGGCTTTTTGTTGCTCTGGGAAACACTGGTTGTATACAGAGATGCTTCAACATATTGAATGTCTTCTAGTCTGAGAATTGTGATCACATTGTATTTCTAGACCTTAATTAAGACCACATGAGTGGTCTTGACTGCAATACTCTGGGCAGAGTTGACACAGGACCCGATTCCAATGGTATTTGTATTCTATTTAAGTAGTGGCCCTGAAGTTGTGCAGCTTTTGCTGGCAAGTCACAGCAGACTTTGATTCACACCGCTCTGAGCAGTAACTAAATGTATTATGCCATATGAGTAGAAATCCAGGGGATATAAGTTGCTCACAGATGTCATCAAGCACTGTGTTCTTCCTGCCTCTCAACTCTGCCATGCCCAAGGTCCGCTTCAGCTTAGGACTGCTGCTTCTTGTTGAGGCAGAATGGCTGCTATTGGTAATTGTGGTTCCTTGTTTCAATTTCAACAATAGTGAGAAGAACTTCTCTTCCAGCCTAACGATATAAATCCTTCCCTTCAAACTGATTGAGCCATCTTCAGATAAATACCACCTTTGGACCAATAAATGGACCAGGGAAATGACATGTGGAGGTTGGCTTAGGCACCTGGAGCCAGGATTGGGATCATCTTTACCTGAGACACGTTGGCGAGGGGTGGATACCTGAACAACATAAGGGTCATTAGGAAGAAGGAGTATGCCCACCACATTCTTTGTCAAATAAATTTATTCTATTTTGTGCCCATTAGTGGAACCTACTCTCTCAGAGCAATCCATCAGTGTGTTCCAATCTGGACCGTTGTCTCTGTAAGCCTACTGAATCCTCATTTTTAATTTTAGCCGTAATTTTAAATTTAGTCATAATTTTCATCTCCACAAGCATGCTCTGTTTCCTGAGTATTCCTTTTTCATAGCATTCTTTTCTTGTTTTCTAGATGTAATATATTCCTGAATATTTATGAGTTTATTCAAAAATAAGTTTATTACGATTCTCTCCCCCCACTTTTTTATGATGCTTGAGTAGTCTTCATTTCTTCTGGGGTCAATGCTTAGTTTCTTAATTTTGGCCCTTCCGTCTCATTCTGCAGCTTTTCTCATATGTCTGATAATTCTCCCTATAGTAAAAAGGACTGGATAGGTAATAAAAATCCTCTGAGTTGCAACTGATTCTCACTTGGAAATCTCACCAGGAGTTCCGTGTGAGGTAAACAAAAGTGAGACTTTGCTTTAGGGGGATCAGCTGGGAAGCCAGCTGTCAGGCTATAGGATCACTCAAATTAAAGAGTGAGGGTGATGCCAGGTTTCACCTGGCGGGTTGTTCAGTTTCACTGGGAAGGGGTCAGCTGCTTTTGCAGGAGGTAAATGCTAGCTGCCTGATTTGCCTGCATTTGGGAAGAAGGGGATGACAAGTGAAAGAGTTGCCCTTATACAGACCTTTAAGTGATCCCCCTATCTTCAGTTCCCCTTTCACACCCGTCTTCCACAATACCTGCTGACTGGGCCTTGATTTCCCAGGGCTGTCTTTGCAGACTTCTATATTTTCCAGAGCCTCCTCACAGTGGATTCTAAGCTGGAACTCTTTTTAATTCTTGAACACGTTCCCATTATTTCTCCTTCCTCCAGAAATGTGTTAATATCTCTTGTTTATTTGTGATACCCATTCCTCTACCCCATCTCAGAACTTTTGTGTTGTCCCATCTCAGGACTTTTATGTCAGTGCTTCAGAAAGAGTGGAGGCCATTGTATGTGCATGATCTGCCGTCTTAATCAGTTGCTAATACTATGCATAATATAATGCATATTTAGATTTTTAAATGTAGGTCATAATTTGTAATAGTAACACAGTTGGTTGGAACATAGTGCTAATATTTCCACAGTGATTTATTAGACACCTACATGGAACAAGCACAAACTGATTCCTATTGTGAAAGCAATTCAAAGTGGGTTTATTTTAACTATATGTGCAACAGTTTATATTTATCATTATTTTATCAGGCTTGCTTAATCAGAGAGATTAATTCATAAATAGTTAAATCTAGGATTAATTTCTCTGTTCTTTCGTTTATTCAACCAATATCTATGAAACTCTGTGAAGTGCTAGTTACCACGATTGACCTGATATAGAATATCTTTAGTTTTATGTAAATAATTTGTGTTTTAATATTTAATAAAGCCTAATTAAAGAAAACGACCTGATAGTGAGGTTTGAGAAAGAATATAAATACCTTACTCATTCTAGAATGTGCTAAATGTAAATTTGGAAGGGGCAGGGAGATATTTACCTTTTTTATATATGAAATATCCTGTGCCAAGTATAGCACTTAACCATTCAGAAAGAATATATTTAAAATATGAATGTAATCCCATTGCTTTGTTATTAGTTACATATTAGTGATATTGTGACTCACTCATTTTCTCATTTACTTATAATTAGCTAAAACAGGAAACTGACTTATTTGCCAGAAAACTGACTCAGACTCATTAAAATATATGCTTGTGTGTGGGGTAGTAAACTTTTGGCAGGGGCCTTCTAGGGCTCTCCTGTTTAAATGCTGGAAGAAATACACGATTTATAAAATTCTGAAATATTAGCTGAAAAATGGTTTCTTCATATATTCTTATGCATTCCACATGACCAAAATGGCATACTGCCAATCAACAATGATTGAAAGAGTCTTAAAGGGAAAAAAATCTAGTGTATTAGGAAAAAAATTCTAGTGTATTAAATATTTTCTTAGGAAACTTTTTTTAAAAGTACAGTTTAGTTTAAAAGGAAAAATCCAATGTTGGCAGACAATTTCTCCTTTCTTTCCTTTTTTTTCTTCAGTGGTTATTGCTATCATTAAACATCATTGAGGTATAAAAATGTTTAAAAGGCAAATACTTCATTTTTATACCCATTATGTATTAACTTTTATTTTGGCTTTCTATAGTAGTCTTCTACTAAATTATTTATTACATCTGATTATATTTAAACAATCTGAAAGAGCAGTAATTTTTTTAGAAGATGTATAGTTTTTTTTTCTGGTGAATTAGTGAATAATCAACAGTGATGATTAATTTATACAACAGAAGGTGAACCCAGGCAGCTGTTTTCTGTTTCCATGCCCCCTGAGGCAGCTGAAACTCAGTGTTATGTCCTAAAGAAGAGGAGCATTTTTTTTCCCAAGAGAAAGCTGTTTTTCTCTGTTAAAAATACTTAATATCGGGCCGGCCCCCTGGCCGCTAACCCCTGGCTTAGCGGTTAAGTGCTCGAGCTCTGCTACTGGCGGCCCGGGTTCGGATCCCGGCGCACACCGATGCACCACTTCTCCGGCCATGCTGAGGCCACATCCCACATACAGCAACTGGAAGGATGTGCAGCTATGACATACAACTATCTACTGGGGCTTTGGGGAGAAAAAGGAGGAGGATTGACAATAGATGTTAGCTCAAGGCTGGTCTTCCTGAGCAAAAAGAGGAGGATTGATTGGCATGGATGTTGGCTCAGGGCTGATCTTCCTCACAAAAAAAAAAAAAAAGCTGTTTTTTAAAAAAAATACTTAATATCTTATTTTTGAAGCTCTTAGCATCATTTTTCTTTGTATATAATAAACAATAGACATTATATTCCTCATGGCTCAAGACATATGGTATATGATCTTTCCATACCAGTGTCTTTCCCAAGGACCATAATTTTATGATTATCCCACTATTATTTATTTCCGTCACTTTCTTTGCAAAATAATTGCTTTACAATTTTGATGAAATGTAATGGTCAACTTTAAAACTTTAAAAGAAATAGACAAGAAGAATAAACCATGTAACAATCACAACATAAAGCATTTTAGGGTTGTGAATCAATTCAGTGACATAAATAATGTACAAAAGGATATAGTTTAAAATGGGTGGTTTTAAATCTAATTTGTATAAATATTTTTTCTTCCTGAAATATGTCGATGATTATCTTGG
This sequence comes from Diceros bicornis minor, assembly GCF_020826845.1. Lineage (NCBI taxonomy): Eukaryota > Metazoa > Chordata > Mammalia > Perissodactyla > Rhinocerotidae > Diceros > Diceros bicornis. The sequence continues at coordinate 13,740,735 of NC_080766.1, forward strand.
ACCCAGTTATATTTCATGCTTCCAGCAGGTGGAGATAAAAGGTTTCTGTCAATGATGCTAGTAATCTGGTGTGTCCAATATGGAAAACGTTAGACCACAAAAGTGCGAGACTTGAGAATTACGTTGGGGAAGTTAGAACAGGAATTATTTTTTCTATCTTCCCAGCTCTTTTGCTTTCAATTTTTGGCTGATTGAAATGAATGTTTCCCCTAAATTGGACCAGAGAGAAGACTCGGCCAGTCTTGTGAAGTAAACACATTTCCCTTCATAAAAAGTTGCCTTTCAGTTTTTAGCTCTCGTTAATAATATGAAAATTCTTACAAAAAGGAAACTTAGAAATAAATTATAAATGTATGAGAAAAATACATGGACAGCAAGATTTAAAATTTCACTCTCAAAAGGAAATGACATTTGGACAGTTAGTTTTTCACATGATCACAACTTTTTCCCCAAGATTTATTTCAGTATCTTTGATGCTAAAGAAGACATTGCAATATCTGTTTACTCACCAGGCGTTGTTAAGAGAATATGCAGGGTGTATAGAAAACAAGTGTGAGTTCACTTGTTGTCTTGTTCATCAATTATTTATCATTTGTCTTTGGTATTTAGTGACTTAAAATATATAACATCTTTATAGCATGACTCTTCCTCAAGGACCTTTATGAAGACAAGGCCCAGAGATAAAGTGTTTGAAAACTATAAATGTTTTAACAAGATCCCACCCAGTTCTTAGAAAACAAACATCCATCCAGTGGGAGGATGGCTAGTCTACTTCAGAGGCTTCAGGATTTATCACTCAGCTGTTATCTTTTCTTCATTCTTATGCCTTATTTTATTGCCATTATAATTCTCTGAGGAGAAAGAGTTCCTCTTCTCCAATCTTGTGTGATACGTTGTTTTTATTTATTTTATTGGGGTTTTGTAAAGGTAGGGTGCCATTGCTTATTTTTCCAGTATAGAGAGCTCCAAGGAAATATATACATATATAAACTATTTCTAATTTTCTTCCTCTTTTCTTCCCATCTCCCCACCCTGTGTTTGTGGCGAGAAACAAAGAGGAAAGCAGCTCTTTTTCCTCCCAAACACTCAGAGCACTTTGTCATGTTTTGGGGGAAGAGGTTAACATTCTGAAACACTGCTGTGTTTTATTGCCAGTAAATGTTTTTACTCACTAGTGAAAAGTTTGTAAATAGGCACTGTTTAAGAAAACAAAGAGATAATAAGTGCTCAGACTTTTCCCTTCAAATTCTCTATACCTAGGAAAATGCATTGGTGATCTCAGCCCTTCCGAACAATAGTTGGGATCACAAAACCACCACTCATCATTCAGCCCGCCTGGCATAATTAGCGGCTTTGACTCAAAGGAGACTAAGGGGTGTTTAGAATAGAGGGCAAAGCTTTATTTTTTTCCTTATCCCCGGTTATTCAGAACCGAGACTGCACATATTTGAAAGGCCAGGGTTGCAGCCGAACAAGTAGCTGCCTTCTATACCTGTACTTCAGAGGAAATGTTTTCTCTTGATGCGCCATTTGGAGGACATGCCATTAAAAGTCTAAAAGAAGCAGTAAAGTTTGTATGCCCGATGGATTGTTGGGAAACATTTTCCGTTCCTTCAGTAAAGGCAAGTAGTGCTGAACCATCACTGTTGCCTGTGTTTGATCAGCTTGGGACACATGAATAGCTGTCATTGAAGGCTTCAGGCTGGGTGAATAGTATATATTACAAAGAGATTTGAGAAGCAGGATTTGGCCAGCATGGTTGACTGGTTAGCACCCACAACTCAGAAGGACTGGGTTTTATTCTTTCTTTCCTCACTGAATGCTGCCATGGAAGTATAACCTATGCTGATAGTAATTGCTAGCAACCCAAGCATGTTAGTATACATTAACTCTTTCATTCCATTATGGTAATTAAGGACTCCTCCAGGGCACCAAATGGTGAGGTGGTGGCTTGAAATGCTCATTCTACAGCCCTTTTACTAAGATAGCCAGTCATTCCCTTTTGGCTCAAAGCAACAGCATCATCTGGGGTCTTGTTTTCTTGGACCTTTCTCTGAAGTCTGTCTCTCATTACCCTTCTTCAAGCTTCTTATGGCTTTGCAGAAGATGGCATGCCATAGGCCTTGTTCTTTTGTTTCAACAACTTTTTTTTTTTTTTTGAGAAAGATTGGCCCTGCACTAACATCTGTTGCCAGTCTTCCTCTTTTTTCTTTTTTCTCCCCAAAGCCCCAGTACATAGTTGTAGAGTTGTGGCTCTTCTATGTGGGACGCCACCTCAGCATAGCTTGAGGAGGGGTGAGTAGATCCTCACCCAGGATCTGAACCAGCAAACCCCGGGCCACCGAAGTGGAAGGTGAGAACTTAACTGCCACGCCACCGGGCTGGCCACTTTCAACAACTTTTTTGCTGATGTCTTTTGCATGATCATTAATGTCATGTGACCCATTCAACATTTAGTCCTGGACTCTCTGCTGCTCCTCCTTCTTTTCACTGTTGGAGTTTTCACCATCCGTATAACTTGAATCTTAACTCTGTAGACATGATATTAGAATAGGCAGAATTTCCACAAATTCTTAGCAGCATGGATTTCCCAGGCTTTGCAATCCCACCTGTGTGGCTGTCTGCAAATCTTCTTTGGAATACTCCATACAAATAATAATTTTTAATAATAAAAACAAAGCAAAATAACAACAACAAAACAACTTAAATATATCTAAGATGGTGGTCTTGGACATTTGGCAATTTGGTTTATTACAATTGGGGGTATACTGGCATCCAGTGAGGAGAAGCCAAGGATGCTGCTAACCATCCTATAATACACAGGACAGCCTCTCACAACCAAGAGTGATCCCACTCAAAATGTCAATATAATACAGTTTGGGAAACCCTGGAATAAGATAAAATCACTTCTCTTCCCCATTTCATCTTCACACCTTTAAAATATTGCCTTTTATACTAATAATGTTACCGAGCAGTGGGCTCGCTCTGCTGGCCATGATCTGAGCAATTAATCAGAACGAGTTAGGGATCAAGAAAGGAAGTTTAATTAGATTAGATTAGCCAGCAAATCAGAAGACGGGTGACTAATGTCTCAAAACCCATCTTCAAGGATTACAGAATCTTGAGGCAGTTACATAGGGAAAATAAGCAGTGAGGACAGGGTCCAGGGATGTTGATCTCCAGGCATGATGGGCTCCAGGCATCACATTGTTCCATTCTTCTGTCAGCTGTGATGGATACCTTGTAGGTGTGTGTCCCGCCTGTGGTCAGCCTGTTCCTGGAGAGAAACTCATAGAACAAAGTTTTAATTTATCAAGCTATTGGGAAGTACATATGTAAGCAGAGGCCATAAATCAGGAGAGCATGTAAATTTTTTTGAGTACCTGCAGAGCGGTAAGTAGTCACACAGAGGAGGGGCTGGGGCCGTTTAGTGTAACAAGATGGCCTCACTTATGCTCACTTACAGTAGTACCACTTCCTTTCACTTTTTTGGACCAAGATTGGTGTAGTCACCTGCATAGTCTAATCCATTAGCCAGCTGGTCTGAATGGCCCATTTTCCCTCATCCTCACTTGACTAAGAACAGGGTTCAGGTGAAAACTAATACTGGGGCAGAGAAGAAAGAGAGAGACCCACATGGTGCTCATTCACTGAGGAGCTCTGAGAGCTGAACACACGTAGAAAGACACTTAAAGGATGTCCTGAAGGGAGAAAGACACATATTATATGATATCACTTATATGTGGAATCTAAAAAAGCCAAACCCATAGAAACAGAGAGTGGGATGGTGGTTACCAGGGCCTGGGGGGGTGGGGGATCTGGGAGATGATGTTTACTGGTACAGACTTGCCACTAGTAAGTACGTTCTGGAGATAAATGCACAGCATAGTGATTATATTCAACAATACTGATTATAAACTTCAAAATTGCTAAGAGACGAGATCTTAACTGTTCTCACCACAAAAAAGAAATGATAATTATGTGAAGTGATAGAAGTGTTAGCTAACGTGATGATGGTAATCAAATTGCAATATGTAAATGTATCATATCAACTCATTGTGTACCTTATACTTACACGATGTTATATGTCAATTATATCTCAATTAAAAAAGAAAAAGATGGTCCCAGAAGGCGCCAAAGGACTTTTATGCTTCATTTATAGTTAGTCTTTTCCCAATATAATTACTACTGATCTTTTGTCTTTATACGTTGTGAACCTGATGTTTATTGAGACAGACTCTTGACTTTCTTCCCTCCCTCTGACCTCCCTTCTCTTCATGCACCGTCTGAATCATCTCAGCTGTGGTTTGGGGAAAGTGAGTTGAGCACTGACTCCTCCTGGTTTTCCTAATCTTATGCAGAAGCATAACATAATGGTAAAGAGCACAGGCTCTGGAGTCCGAGTGCCTCAGACATGTCCCTGATATCTACCAGCTTCAGTTCCCCTTTCTGTAAAATGGGTCTGTAAAATCATCATTGTCATCAGCATCACAATCCACTCATAAGGCTATTGGAAGAATAAAGTGAAATATTAATAAAGCATAACAGCGTCTGGCACAAAGCTTTGATAGTTTATTATTTATATTACTGTGATTGTTATTAATGTTTGTATTGTTGTACATGGATAACATGCATGAAGAGCATGATTCTCCTATGTGTTCGTTTATGTGTGTCACTTTATTTGAGTTTGCCCTCTCTAGATTACAAGCTGCTTGTACCAACTTTGAACCAATTGTCCTTAAAATTTTCTCCTTAAAAGCTTGCCTGTCTCCCTTTCAGTGGACTGCCCATGTCGTGACACCTCTACCCCTCCCCCAACCGCCTTCCAGTTTAACCCAAGACGGTGTCGATTTCTCAATTAGTTAAATACTCAAATATTTATATCTATAGTTGAGATTGCTCACACATCTTTACCCCTTTCTTTTTCCTCATCTGTATGTTCCTTCATCTTAAAGTTTGTGTTTTTTCTTCCTTGGCTTTTTGTAATTTCCTGTATTGTTCTCTACAATGCCAAGTATGAGTCACTCGCTGAAAGAGAGAGGACATGATGAGTTCTGATGGACTGTTTTACCTTTTTATTACACCGAGTTTGAGTCTTGTGGCAATTTGAATTAAACAAATGCTCTTTGATTAGCTAGCATTGGTATCAAATGTCCTGACCTCTGGGATTGAGAAACGGATTCTGTGTATGTCTTCCAGGGCTCTTTGAGTTTGCCTTTGAGCAACCAAGGGAAAGATAGTGTAAGTGGTAATTTAATTTAAAGTTGTTTCTTTGTTCCCTTTAGGAAATTGGCCTGTGGATGTGTGCGTGGGGTAAGGTGGAAAGAAAGGGGTTGTTGTAAATTTGCTCTTCAGTTCCTACCTTTTAATTTCAAATTTCCCTTTATCAGTCATTTAGTTCTGATAACTGTGAGTAGAGTATTAATACCTTTCTAAGTGACCTCAACTGTTTTTCTTACCCGAAAATGTAACAACTCCAAAAAGACAGCCATTCGGCTTGCACTAGGAACTTCATAGAAATGCTGAACTCGTACTATGTAAATGCTTTCAAGTCAGCTTCTTTGCTATTTTCATAATTTTAAGGTATGATATATTTTTTAATGAGAATAATTCAATTTTTAAATCTAGTTGCTATCATTTGCGTGTGTAGGAGTGTTTGTTTATAGATATTTACAATGATACAAAAATGCTCAGTATTTGACTGCTTTAGGAGGCAGGGAGAAAGGGGAGTGGTTTAATGATTATAGAATTTCAGTGTTGCAATATGAAAAAGTTCTGGAGATCTGTTTCAGAAAAATGTGACTATACATAACACGACGGAAATGTACACTTAAAAATGGTTAAGATGGTATATTTTATGTGTATTTACCACAATTCAAAGAAGAAAGCCCAGTAGTTAATCTAGGCATAAATGCCTTCATCATAATGCCATTGCTTATTGAGTTTTGTGTAGTAGGGGTGGGGCATCTCTTCCTTGTTTAAGAGGGTGAAGGGAAGTCACATAAGAAGGAGATGGTATTAGGACCTACCTGGTGATTGTTGAGAGATTTAAATGAGATAATTTGTGTGAGGTGCTTAACGTAGTCTCTAACTCTTTATAAATGTGAAACCATTGCTATTATATAGAGTACAGTAGAATGAACTATAATATACTATAATTTATTTAATTATATAGAAGAGCATAATGGTTAAGTGCCCAAACTCAGTGCCTAATTACAAGCTATGCGAGCTTGGGAAATTTGGCTTCCTTAAACTCTTTGTGTTCATGAGCTTTCTCATTTCTATAATGGATGAAACAATAATATCTATTTCATATGCTTGCTGAAAGGATTAAATATGTTAATACATATAACACATATACTATGTTTTATATAAGTGCCATTATTGTCTTACTTTGATGATTTAGAAGGTAATGATAGTTTGGATGTTAGTAGTGGTTTATAGTTTTAAAGTAATATATATTTTAAACTCACTAATTACTCCCAATTATTATTTCTTTTTATTTAATATTATCTCTCTTGATGGGTCATTGTAAAGCTATATCTACCAGGGGTGTAATCTTTACACGTTCTCACGGACTGAAGTGTTTTGAGGTGGTTTATAGAATTACGTATAACTAAGCAGAGGGAAAAAAGACCTAAGAAGCTTAAGTTCTGTTCAATGAGGAAAGTTTTTTACTGCATATCTGGCAGCCAGTTCCCTATGGTATGAATACTAGTAGTTATTTTTATGGCGTTTGTTTATATTAAATGAATACCAGGCTGCAGAGAAACAGTGATTGTATATGCAAGAACCTGTGGTGAAGATATTCAAGAAGATATTTAAATTTTTGATATGAGGAATGTTCCTCTATTGGAAAAGAATGCGTTATTCATTATACACTTATATTTGTATAGCCTTTAGAGTTTTCTGTGTAGCTTCAAAAAAGTAGTTGGTGCCTCCTGACATTTTCACATCATAATGGCATTGTGACATTGTGCCAAGCATAGAGGAAAATATGTAAGTTCTTTGTGCCCATGTTTTTGGGGTGTGTGTGGCAGAGCGGGCAGTGGTGATTGTAATCTTCACCCTCTATCCAGACGTCTTAACATCCTGCCCAGTCTTAGGGAGGCAGGTCACTTGCTTATAATTACAGTTTTGGGCTAATACACCTCTTTGAACACGTCAAATTCTTAATGTATTGATTTTTAAATATAATTATAATGTGAATTTAATTTGGTATACGTGTTTGGAACATGTGCTGTTCCTTGGCAAATGTTTCCTTAAATTATATGCTTGTGCATGTATTAAAGTGTAGGAAATTATTGTTTTGCTTGTAACTTGCTCAAGGTGCATTTTAATAAATATAAAGGAATACCCCGAGGCAGGGGAACAGTAAGATCAAAAGCTTACTCTGTTTTAGAAGCTAGTTTTATTAAGGTTGATTATTAATTTAAGGATTTATTTTTGGTGAGTAAAGTGACTAGAAAGGGGATGAACCCAAGTAGATCACGTGTGTGTTGTGTGTGTGCATTTTCTTTTTTTTGACTGTATCCTGTCTTATCCCACTTCCTCCTCCCTCCCTTTTTGTTTATTATGCCAGTGGGCTTTCCTAGCACTTTTAAAACAGCCGAGTCACAAGGTACTCTGGGGGGTAGATTTCAGTCAAAGAACATGGCATTCTTTTAACTCTTTGATTAGTAAAGTGGGGTGAAAGCCAAATAAGTAAAACAACATCAACCAAAACGGTCATCAATTTATAGGACCTAATCCTCCCCAGATCTACACGATTCTTAATATAAATTTGAGAGATCTTACTTGTGATACTTTATCAGAATGTGATCTACATTGCTGAGGAGACAGAAATCTTTTAACAGTTGCCTTTAAGGAACTGTAAATTTCAGCAATTATTCAGCCCATTGCCTTCAGCACCTTTTGTTGGCTTATTAGTGTATAGAACAGCAGGGTTGTAACCAGAGGAAGAGCCTGTGCATTTTAATTAGCTCCAAAGACAGGGTGAGATAAAAGCCAGGATTTTTGCCTCATTTTTATTTCACATTGGCTGATTAAGGATGCTATTGTAGGCTGAGCTGGCTTGACCTAATCTCAGTGACCACCCATTTATGGAAGGGCAATGGCAAAAACTTGCTCCTGTTTTCTGAATGGGATTAGGAAGGCACTAATTAGCAAACCCTGAAAGCCGTGAGGCATGGGTAGAAATGCAGCACCCTTCTGTAAGAAACAAATGCAGTCTGGGGAAACATTCACCAATTGAACCAATTAATTCGTGCATATATTAGGCACTTGGTGATGTGTTTTCCGTTTTTAATTACTTAACCATGAATAAGAGCCTGATGTTCCTCAAGCTGTACTTGTTGATTAAATAAATACTTCTGTCCTGAAGAGAGATGTCAGAACTTGAAGAGTACTAATGTTGATAAAGAGGTCTGTAAATACTTGGAGAATAGATTCAAGCAGCATTTGACCTCAGCTGGAAGGGAGGTGGCTGGGAATACAATCTGCAAAACTTAAAAATGAACTCTTTTGGCTTAAGTACAGTCAGACTTTAGTTATGGATGGGACAAACAATCTATTTGGGGATCATCAGCTCTTTCCTTCTTTGAATCATGCGGAATATTATGGGAAGAATGCGGGCTCTGGAACTAGCAGAACTAGACTGGGAGTGAATCTCTTTGCTGCTAACTAGTATGGAACATTAGGGAAGGTACCTAGCATCTTTGAGTTTCAGTTTCTCTACCTTCAAAACGAGGATAATATCCATTTTATAAAGTCGCCATCAGGCATAGGCACAATATGTGTAACACCGTGGGTGGTACCTGGTGTTCAATAAGGACTCCCCAAGTGGCTCTTGCCATTAGTATTATTCATACTATTGTTATAATTTCTCAGCATTTCAAACAAATATAAGGCAGCAGTAGATGGAAGAAATGAAAACTGAAGACACCTAGTGTGTAAACTTTGGTCCAAAAGAGATTTGGCTGAAATGAGATGGGGAGTTTCATATGCATTTCACTTATCCATTACCTCTACCTTGGTTGACTGAACTGGCCACTAGATGGAAGCATATATTTTTATTGGTTTTATATCTGTACTTATATAGGTCTTGTAGAAATAGATATGTATATCTAAAATCACAATATCGATTCAGTCAGTGCAACTAATCATTTTCGAAATCTGTAGAGCTAGATTGAGATTCTTCTGTACAGGAAAGGACAGCAAAAATAATTTAAGATTCTGGAGAGGCGTATGTGGGATTTGGATACTTGCAGTTTATGTTGAGTATATTGGTAATGTTTAAAAATAATTGGCAAAACATTCTGTCCTCCCAGTTTAGATGGCCCTATTATAATTATTTTTTAATCTATTTATGTACATTAGAACAGCTTACTATATAGATATTAAAAATTCATGTAATGCTAAGTACTTTCTCTCAGCCTAGAGGGACTGGCTGTGTTTTCGGTAAGGTCCTAAGTGATCATGATCACTAGTGTGAGCAGTTTTGCATATGTATGTTAAGGAGTGGAACTTCAGCTTCTAGATGTGTGATGCCAATATTGTGGTGTATGTTTCTAAATACATCAGATGATTTTTATTTTCTCATGGTTAGTTTGTTTTACATATTCCTTTATTTCTGTTAAAGTAGCTTATGAAATCTTATATTTTTACAAAACTGTTGATTGCTTGAATGGAGATTCGCTGCATGATGCTCTGGTTAGAATAGGAAAACATAAAAATTGCTGTCCCTGCCCTCAAGGAGCTACACTGCAGTTTGAAAAAATATAAATAGTTAAATAATATATGAAATTTAAATTATTTTCCAGAGGACAAAGAAAAGTGATTCAAAACTTTGCAGGGAGAAATCATTTCATGCTGGAGTAAGTGCTTTAAATTAATGACATATCTTGAAGAAGAAAGAGTGAAGAGGAGGAGGGTGGGAAGGAAAAGGGAATTTTAGGAAGCAGAAAGTGTGTGAATAAAGAACAAAGCATGTTTGCAGGCCAGTCAGTAATGTGATTTTTCTAGATCTGAGGGGAATTGTGGGAATTGGGGTTTAAGAAGGTAGATTGAGGTCAGGTTGTGGGAGGTTTTAACTGACAGGCTAAGTGGTTTGGAATTTATCCTTAGACAATTAGGAATATTCAGCCTAAATGGCCACAGTCATTTTAGAAGAGAAAAGGGGAGTTTTATACCAGTTCCTCTGTTTTAAAACTCCAGTTGAATCCTCTTTTCAAATTGCATGAAGAAATTTAAGGGAAAAGGGGCATTGATATTAGGCAAAGTTCAGATTTCCGTTGTTAAAATGTGATGGGGCTATATCTCAGTTTTGCTGTAAATTACAGAATGTACAAGGCAACCACATATCATGGTCTTGAAGAAAATTTGGGGGAAAATTAGCCTTTTGTTTCTGTTCTCTTATAGAAAGGATTAGCTCATGCACTTTGCTAAACTTATTCTTATTTCTCTTTCAATACAAGAATAGATTCTTAGTTGGTCATATTAAGTGAAGAAAGGCTTCCAAAATGTATAGCTGTATATGTAGTCAAATATATAGATTCAATTAGATGCTGATGGAAATATGGAGTCAGCATAGGATTTGCATAGAACTAAAATTGAGCAAAAGCTTATATGGAGCAAAGTAGAGAGACAGAAAAGAACCAAGAGTTTGGTTACAATTAGTGAGGGATTGGGGCATCATGAAGGTAGGAATTGTGTTGTCATGTGCCTTAAGCAGGAAGGTCTGTCAGGAAAAAGTGGGCTGCATATAAATCCAGGCAGACTGAACACTGGAATCCTGAGAGATCTGTCAGTCAAGGTTATGAAACCTGGGCTCCCGATCATCTAGGCACACGGGACTCTGAGGCAGAGTGGAGGCAGCCCAAGGTCGAACTCCAGACAGAGTGGGCACTAATTCTAAGAAAACTGCAGAATTAAGTGGTTCTTTTCCTTACGTTTCAGGTGACCCTTCATGTCTCCACTTTGGGTTCAGGGCAACCCTGAGTCCAGGTTGCGTGGTGTAGGATGGAGATGCATGATTTTACTGCCCCCGCTATCTCTCAGTACTCTGCTGTAAGCCTTTGCTCTCGATTTTGAGCCCCTGCAACTTGGTGGAGCAGTTCTAAGGTGTGGCCTACATTGAGTCTGTTCTTCTGTTTAGTACTTAATCCACATCATACTCTAGTATATGAAGAACCAATTCTGATTACATTTGGGATTAAGAAACCACAAAAACAATAAAACAAAGAGCAAACTTAGGCTGACCTGTGTCCGTTTATGTAGTTTAAGTATTTGCTGAGTAAAGGTCTTTATGCTACCTTACAGCAGGTAAAGAGTTTTCAGGGATCAATGTTGAATGCTAAGGAGTAATGGTTTGAAATGTCACATGAATATAGAAATATAATTGTGTTCACCACTTAAGTGCTGGGACTTTTCCATTCCCTTTTGTTTGTTTCTGAGCACCTTGGGCTATGGAAGAGGATGATAGATTAATTTCAGTATTGGTATAATCACACATTCAATAATTCTGCTTTTCTTTGAGCCCAATTTTACTGACTTGAGATAGGTGCTCTAAAAGTTTTAGCTTTTAAAAGAAGCATCTATTGCAGGCTTACTTTTGTGTCAGACTGTTTGAAGTCTTTTTCATACTGTATTTCATTGAGTCCTCTCAGTAGTTACTCTTTTTTTTGTTTGTTTGTTTTTGTGTTTTTTTTTTAAGTCAGGAAACTAAGGTTAAGAGAGGTTAAGAAACTGGTGGCCCAAGTTTACACAACTAGTTAAGGGGCAGAGTTGGGACTCCAAAGTCCGTGTCTCATTCTCATTGTGCCCTCAACAGTCTCTGTAGAGGGGACAGGAAGGCATGCTGGTTTTATCTTTATGAAACCACTCATAAAGTTGTTACAAAAGTTTTTATTTTACCTAATCAAATTCCCCTTGTATGTAGGCAGAGTCATGAAAACAGATCATCTTTCAAATGCTTGTTTAGAATACTGTTGGAGGAAACCAGAAGGTTCTTTTAACTGGCTTTTACTGTTGGAGCTAGCCTGGAAGAGATTTAATTTAAATATAATTTAATGCAATCTCCTTATCTTGTAGATCAAGATGTAAGGGTGAGCTGAGTCTAAGAGATTTGTCCTAGATGCCTCACTTTTTAGAAACAGAACCAGCTTTCTTGATTCTCAAACCAACACTTTTCTCTGCAGGGCCCCATATCCTGGGCTCATTCCCATGTGAATGAAAATTCTAATTTACATTAGAAGGGCCCTGTACTCACTGGGAAAATGACTAATCAAATTGAACTTTCTGGTTCTGATTTAATTTGGTGGCATTAGTAGACATGGTCTTAGGCTCTTGGGAAAGAATTATTGAAAACTAATTTTAACTTGACGAAGAATAATCTAATATAAAATTTACCTTAAGCAACAAAAACTTAAATCATTGTATTTGTAAACTGGGACTTTTTATTTGGGGTACAATGTTTGTTTATCTCAGGTTATGAGTAAATTCTCAAATGATGTATCTTAAATAATAGGAATAAATATTTTAAGTTTATATTAGGTAAAAAATAAGAAAGAAAATCAGCCGTGGGGCTTTGATAGGAAAACCATTAGATGTGATCTCTTCACCTGTTAAACCCAGCTGTCTCTTCTGGGATTTGGCTTTTGCGCTCTGAGAACCGTTTCTGTGAAAATCTAACGAGGAAACTCTAAACTGCTGGTGACAAGAGTAGCCTATTTTACAAACCATGCAGTGACCAGGATCAAGTATCAGAGTACAAATTCAAGCCTCTTTCTATTTTTCATATATTGAGTTTGGTGGCATTTTGTAAAACTATCCTTTTTCCATTGCCAAGCTGACTAATCGAGTGGTCTGTTGACACCATCTGTCTAAAGAATCCACAGCCGCTGCCATGACTTTTGGTTCAGTTTTCAGTAGAAATGCATTCCATCAAGAAAGAAATCTTTTTTTTTTTTTTTAATTTCGTAAGTCTAACGTTGTGAATCACATTGGAATTTCCCTTTCTTTCCTTCGGTTTTTCAGTCTTTTTTTTTTTTCATTGTCCAAACACATTCATTCATTGTGTTTCAAAAGAGTTGAGTACTGTGGATTTTTGTGATATATTAATAGAAATTAATATATTGGCCCATGATATAAATATAATATAGGATGCCTATAATGTTTGAAAAGAAATAATTTATCTATAACTTGTTTTTTAAAAAAATATTCTCTAAATGATTCTATGTTTCTTAGAAATTAAAACAGCAAAAGTGTTTTGTTTTAAGAAAAATGCTTTTGATTTGGTGAATACTCATGGTTTTATTTAGGTAGCTCATGTATTCAGTCTTATAAGTTTGTTTTCGACCTAAGTAGTACAATCCTGATTGTATATTTTATGAGAAAAATATAATAGATGCTAAACACCCTTTGAAAATGAAAATTTTTAAAAGAAACTAAATTTAAGTGTACTTCATGTCCGCCTCAGACATTATAATTTGGAATTAACACTTCACAATAATTCAGAGAACCCTTAAATGATAAATACTTGGTGTTTATGTAATTTTTTTATTTGAATGAATCAAATTCTTTAACCCGTACTACCTCCTCAGTTCCCACTGAAAAGTATGAAAAGTATGCCAGAACTCATTCAGTTGCCCTTATTATATTTTATATGTGTGCTTGAAAGTATATAAAAACCTGTGGTGATTGCAAATAAATTTAAGACATGGCTTTCACCTTAAGCTGTTAATAATTTAGTTAGAGAATAAGATATACACATGTGAAAGTTTAAATATTAATAATAGACAATCAAATATTAGTTATAGATGACAAGATGACTTATCATAGTATTTTTTTGAAAATAAAGAAGGCATGGATTGTACTGGTCTAGCAAAGCTTCATGGAAGAAGAGGAGGTAAATAGAAACTTGAAGGCATTGATGAAGTGGAGAGGTGATAGTGTAAAATTCCTAGGAAAGTCTCCATAGTGACACCAGCCAGGGGAGAAAAAGCTTGATTTAATATAGAGAAATTAGTGGATTAGGATTATTTGGTTGCAAGTGAAAGAAACCCATTCAATAACGAAAGGAAGTTTCATCGACTCATATGCTCAAGCCAAAAAAAAAATGCATTGGTGGGATCAGATGTAAGGGATGAAGAGAACAAATAACTAAATGCCATCAATATGTTTTGATTTTCTCTCCTTCGCTTCCTCTTGTGTGGCTGTTTCATTTTTCTACTTTACGGACAAATCTTTTCCATGCACGAGCAAACATGATGCTTGGCAGCTCACAACCTAAGAGCTTTTCCCTGCCGGCTCTAGGTGAGAACATCCCAGGGAAGGATTCCAGTTGTCCTACCATTAGTCTTGTGGGCATTCCTGGACCAGTAATTGGTGGCACCAGCCTGGGGCCCACGCTCACCACTGTGATGTAGGAATGGAGCCTGTTACCTGAGGAATGGAGGAAAGGCACACTGGCCAGGGATTCCCCCACGCTCACAAAAAAATTATGACTGTGGACAATTAATATGTAGCTGAAGAAAATTTCTTTTTTCTTTTCTTTTTTTTTTTTTTGTGAGGAAGATCAGCCCTGAGCTAACATCCGTGCTAATCCTCCTCTTTTTGCTGAGGAAGACCGGCTCTGAGCTAACGTCTATTGCCAATCCTCCACCTTTTTTTTTCCCCCAAAGCTCCAGTAGATAGTTGTATGTCATAGTTGCACATCCTTCTAGTTGCTGCATGTGGGACGCGGCCTCAGCATGGCCTGAGAAGCGGTGCATTGGTGCGCGCCTGGGATCTGAACCTGGGCCGCCAGTAGCGGAGTGCCAGCACTTAACCACTAAGCCACAGGGCCGGCCCTGAAGAAAATTTCTATTTGTTACTTACCCGCTGAGGAGAATGAATGATTTTAATAATCTTTTGAATCAGTCAGTGAAAGATATTGAATCATGAATGAAATTAGGAATGCCATTCAGTGTCAAATTCCTTTACACGTTGGTGAGCTTATAATATAAGTCTAGTTAGTACAGTCCTGACCAGAACCATGTATGGTTGTTTTTTAATTATAATATCATTACTGTAATGATTACATTGTAAAGTTCTTAAACTATTTTAAAGTAAACACGTTGATCCATTCTTCATGTTCATGAAAGAGATGATGTTATGATTATAGTATGTAGTGTTGACTTGGTTTTCAAAGCACAAATGTTGAAGAAACTGTCCTGTTTATCTAGTAGACCTTCAGACATATGCTTTTGACACTACTTGGAAAATAGTCAAGCTAAGGCTTTGTTGATCCAAGAAGTAAAAGGAATTCTAAAAATTACACTGTGGACTCCAGTCAGTTGTGTGAGAACTAACTCATATGACCAATGGCCCCATCCCTTGCTATGAATATTTATAAAAGGAATAGGTTTACTAGTCTTTTAGATATTTTAAAGGATTTAAAATGTCAGTACAAAGCATTAGATTTTTACCTTTTATCCGATTTTATTGTCATAGGAACTCTTCCATTTGTCTGCTAGATCTGTAAGGTTTTTAGTTCATTTTGTGTTATGCAGATTAGAGGGATATCAAGATTGCTGCTGTTGGCGTGGCCTCATTAATGACCCGTTTCAGGCTTTTAGGGCAAACCCATTTGCCTGCATTGAGACCTCTTTCTCTGTGCCTCATGAGGCTATGTCGTTTTTTTTGTTTTTTAATTATGGTACAGTGATTTTATTTTATTTTTATTATTTATGTATTTATTTATTTTTTTTTGGTGAGGAAGATCAGCCCTGAGCTAACATCCATGCCAATCCTCCTCTTTTTGCTGAGGAAGACTGCCCCTGAGCTAACATCCATTGCCAATCTTCTTCCATTTTTTTTTTCCTTTTTCCCTCCTTTTTCTCCCCAAAGCCCCAGTAGATAGTTGTATGTCATAGTTGCACATCCTTCTAGTTGCGCCACCTCAGCACGGCCAATAAGCGGTGCGTGGGTGCGCGCCCGGCATCCGAACCCCGGGTCGCCAGCAGCAGAGCGCACGTACTTAACCGCTATGCCGCAGGGCTGGCCCTGGCTATGTCATTTTTTATGTTATGAGTTGGTGGTTCTCAAACTTTGGTACCTGAGCCAGACCTCAGACCTACCAAATCATAATCTCTGGGCTGAGTCTTGGGCCATTTTAATATTAATAGCAAACTTCCCAGGTGATTCTGCTGTGCACCAAATCTGAGAACTTCTTTTCCTCTTAATTCTGTTGTTGCTGCTTCTGAGAGTATGGTGACATATTTTCTGCAAATCTAAACTAGCAATAAACACCCAGAAGTGTCATGTATGGTGAGAAAAGCTTTGCAATCAAATGACCTAGATTCAAATTCTAGCTCAATTACTAACTGATTTAATAATCTTGGGTGAGTCCCTTGAGTCTATTGTTCTTAGTTGCCTCAGGAAAACCAGGGATGATAAAAGCATCCATTGACTGTGGATTTGATGAGATGAATTATGACACTTCTGGAAGACATTAAGTCTGCAGAGATTTTTTGGTCTTTGTAATAATTACTTGATCATTCTATTACTTTGGTTATTTTATGTTTTAGGTGATTTTTTTTTCTTTTTTTGCTCAGAAAGATTCGCCCTGAGCTAACATCTATTGCCAGTCTTCCTCTTTTTGCTTGAGGAAGATTTGCCCTGAGCTAACATCCGTGCCAGTCTTCCTCTATTTTGTATGTGGGTTGCTGCCACAGCATGGCTGCCAATGAGTGGTATAGGTCCATGCCTGGGAACTGAACCCAGGCCACTGAAATGTGAACATAACCACTAGGCCACAGGGCTGTCCCCTGTTTTAGGTAATTTTAATATTAAATTCCCTGAACAAATCATCTGGACTTCTGAATCTATTCTGTTTTCAGATTTGGGAGAAATGATATTTAAGCAACAATTATGCTTTTAGCTCCTTAAAAGTATAAAGAAGGGGCCAACCCAGGGGCGTAGGGGTTGAGTTCTCGCTCTCTGCTTTGGCGGTCCAGGGTTCGCGGGTTTGGTTCCTAGGTGCAGCCCTTATCTAAGCCATGCTGTGGCAGATGTCCCACATATAAAATAGAGGAAGATGGGCATGGATATTAGCCTAGGGCCAATCTTCCTCAGCAAAAAGAGGAAGATTGGCAACAGATGTTAGCTCAAGGGTAACCTTGCTCCCCCTAAAAAAAAAGTATAAAGTAATCTCACTTTAATGTACCTTAAAGATCAGAGAGGTGGGTATAGTTTGAAGTTTGAAAGTGGTGTCTTTGTGGTAAATGAGCTGTTCACATCTTCATGCAGTAAGGTATTATTATTAACCAGAAAAACCTTTGGTCTCTTTATCCAACATCAAAGGAGGAAAGCAGAAGAGAATCAGCATCATAGGAGTATGTATTATGTTCAAGGCACTGGTTTTAGTAATTTGTCGTAAATTATTTAATCTGTGAAGCAGATATTATCACCAGATCTACAAAATCATCAATGCCTGAATTTTGTTCACACAAGCTTTATTTGTCATATTCTAAGTAAGTATAAAAAGAGAAAAGTATTCTATTGAGGTAGTTAGTATATAGTTTACTATTTCTCTTTTCCTTTGTCTTTGCTTAACCTCTTGGTTCCTTTCTGTATCCCCATTTTGAGAAATAAAATATGCTCCAAATATAAAATTACCTTATAATCATTTATAGGTCATTCCCTTTCCCCTATGTATTCAGAAAGATTACATTTAAAAATTCAAAAGTTTCCAATGAAAAGCATACTTAGTTATCTTCTTGTTTTTGTGTGAAATATATCTCACTCATAACTCAATAAATTGTTAGCAATGTTTAATAATGGTAATTTAACTCCGTCTGCAAACACCAAATGCTTCAGTTGTTGTTTATTTTTCAAGGGCAATGGAAAATTAAGTTTGTATCCATATGATTTTTATATAAAATAATCATTTTCATATATTTGGCTTTGGGTTTTTTGAAAGACTAACTTTAGAAAATGTGAGGGTTTAAAATCTCCACATGATGCTGCCAGACACATCACAATAGGCTGCTGTTTCATACAACACATCTGCCATTGAACGTGAGCACTAAATGAGACTGTGCTTCCCAGGCGGGTTTGCTGAGAACATCCAGGAAGTGGGGCTCATGATAGATGTATTTAATTCTACTACTGTTATAGGCATTTTCAAATACCTTGATCTAGAGTCAGGATAAAATATGTTATGGTCAACCTTACTCTGTGATCATGTTTCCAGCATTCTGTGCCAAATAATTAGCAATATAACCAATATGTGATTCAAAATAGTTACTAGGAAAAGGACATTTAAGTTAGATCTTCCTTTTATTTGTAGACTTGTAGCACGATGCTCTATGGCATTCTCCCCCATCCTTTATGAGTGTAGGAACCTGATTTTAATGTCTGAGCTTCTGTAGTGATAGTGGTTATAATTTTACTAGCATTTGACTTGGGGGAACAGAGCTACTGGCAATTCAGTAATGTTTTAAAGATAATTTGTATTTTATCAATCTCAACAACTATCTTATATTATAGAAAATTTGTGTGCATAACAGTAGTTATTTAGTTTATAGAGTAGTGCTTGATGCAGATAAAGTTTTGAGATTCACTCATGTGCACCTTGGCTTTATGAAATTCAGATGATTTCAACTTATTGGAGTAGGGTCAGAGAGGCTAAAGTAATTTACCAAAAATTATACCTCAAACAAGGTACTTCTCTATTCTGAGCCTTCCTTTCTTCAAATACTATTATATTTTAAAAGAGTAATAGCATGGATACTCATTAAGATAAAATACATAAAGACTGGCACCTAGTTATGCATGTTATAGTTAATGCATTACCAGTAATGAAATGTAATCTAAACTTTACTGGTATATCAAGTGAATGAAACTTTTTTGTTCGACAAGAAAAATGCGTTACACCTCGCATAATGCAGACTTGTACTTCGTTGTTGATGATGAGTTGACTTAGAAACAGCTCCTGAAAAAGGAAAAATAACTGAAGTTTGGCCAAACTTGATTCTTTAGTTTATTCTTACTAATTTAATTAATTTTCAAAATGTCAAAGAGTTTATTTTGTTATTTTAAAAATCCATATTTTGGGGCCGGCCCTGTGGCTTGGTGGTTAAGTGCGCGCGCTGCGATGCTGGTGGCCCCGGTTCGGATCCCGGTTGCGCATCGAGGCACCACTTCTCCGTCCATCCTGGGGCTGAGTCCCACATACAGCAACTAGAAGGATGTGCAGCTGTGACATACAACTATCTACTGGGGCTTTGGGGGGAAAAGATAAAATAAATAAAATCTTTAAAAAAAAAAAAAAAAAAAAAAATCCATATTTTATTTAAAACTGTATTTCTGCAGTTACCATAAAGCATCATGCTTTCCATTTTATGACTCCTGACACTTCCACCTGATATCTTGCTAGTATTCTTTGAGGTCCTTATGAAGTTGACATGTCAAAGTGGTTAGTCCTTAAGTTAAACCAATGGCCTTTTGAACGAGATAGCAAGTAAAATGTTCAGAGGATCTTTTGATATTTTTGTAATAGGACTTTAAAAATAAACTGTATTTAATACAAAATATTGATTTCCCTCCACCTATAGTTTCTTCGACTTAAATAGGAAAGTTCATTTGGTTACATTCTAATCCCAAAGTGATTTGCAAATGTGTGATGTGTTTACCTTTGGAAGACTAAAAGCAGGTAAACCTCAGAAGAATTTTGTATGTAATTGTAGCCAATTTGAGAAAATCAAAATGGTTTTCTTTTAGATAGCATTCAATTTTACCCTGATACAAGAACAGTTATCATATTTCTTATAAGATGAAGAAATCATTTTATATAATGTTAAAATACTTTTGTTAGATTTAGAGGTTTTTAAGTTTTGGAAATTTTTCATATTGATGCGAGGGATTACGTTTTTTAAATAAAAATTACTGAAAAATGTGGACCAACGCTAGAGCACTAAAAAAGTAATAAAGAAGGAGGGTCATCATTGCTTTTTTGCTTCTAAACAAGACATATCAAATGCTATATGCAGATCAAGGACACTCCCACTCCTGGGTACTATCTAAATGAGGGAAGTCTTTGTTGCCCAGTTTTCTCTCTTTGTTGGAAGGAGTGAAAGAAGGAGGGTTGAATGTAAGGCAAAATCTAAAAACACTCATGAGGAGGCAAGCAAGCTTTTAGTTACAGGAACTAGGTTTGGCTTAGAGTAATACAACGACAGCCCCGGGGCTGGCCCTGTGGTGTAGTGGTTAAGCTCACATGCTCCACTTTGGCGGCCCAGCGTTCACGGGTTCGGATCCCGGGCACAGTCCTATGCACTGGTTATCAAGCCGTGCTGTGGCAGCATCCTACCTATAAAGTAGAGGAAGATGGGCACGGATGTTAGCCCAGGGCCAGTCTTCCTCAGCAAAAAGAGGAGGATTGGCAACAGATGTTAGCTGCGGGCTAATCTTCTTCACCAAAAAAACCCCAAAACAATAGCCCAGTTTCAAGGATGAGGTGGAGTGGGGAGGTGGGCAAGGGTGACCAGATCACAGCAAAACAGCGGTGCAAGTCTGGCTGGATGAGGATCACGTGGCCTTAGATTTCCTCTGCCCATGGGAGGCAGTGCTCTAGGGCTCCTCGTAGCCCTGAAATTAGGGCAGTTGGCTTCAGGCAACTATGAACAATCTTGACAGATGAATGGATTAAAAGGAAATAAATAGGAAAACAGCAGTTGGGAAGAGGAAGGGAACTGGATACCTAGCATTTATTACCTATGTGCCAGAGGCTCTGCTAGGAACTTTGCATTTGGCCTTCGTAACAATCCAGTGAGGTAAGAGTTTTCATTCCAGTTTTATATCATTTTACAGATAAGGAAATTGAGAATCAGAGAATGACATTGCATAGAGTTACATAACAAGTATTAAGGCATGGATTTAAAGCTGTAGAATAAAAAACAGTTGTGTGTAATAATCAAGGCAGATAATTCATTCATCTCTCACAGAGAGACAGACCTGATGAAGTGTAGCATTTGTCTAGGGAAATTAGTTGATACTTAGTGGTATTTTAGAATGTGAAATAATTTTTTCTCCAGTCATTTCTAAAGAGATGGAGCTCTAAAAAAATGTTGGTTAAGAGGTGCCAATGTTATTTAAATTAAAGCAATATGTTTTCATATTAAAGCTCGATAGTTAAACAGTATGAATTCATATTTCCTGTGAGGGAGACACAATGACTCAACTTTGTAATGGAAGCAGAAGTAGATCAGGTGTTCTCAAAATTTAATGTGTATCAGAATTACTTCTGGTGCTTGTTAAAAACAGATTTTTAAAAGACTTGGTTCAGTAGATCAGGGGTGTGGACCCCTGACATCTGAATTATTAACAAGATCCCACCTCTCTAGTTCACTCTGATGTTCCTCAACAGTTAAGATCTGTGGGTATAAATTATGATTTTCATTGTGATGTATACTAGTGTTTAAGAGCCACTAGTATAGGTTTTGATTTCTCCCTTTGCATTTATTTTCACTTAACGTAGATTAGAACTGTCTGGTCCAACACTGTAGTCACCAGTTGCATGTGACTATTTAAATGAAATTAATTAAAATTAAAATAAAATGAAATAAAAGTTGAGTTTTAAGTGCTCAAAAGTCTCATGTGGCTGGTGGCTACTATATCAGAGAGAGCACATATAGAACATTTTAATCATTGCAGAAAGTTCTCTTGGACTGTACTGGATTAAAATGTAAGAATAATGAAATTCAGTCCCATTAGAGTTTTTCTGGTATTGGGAATTATTTTTTAAACTTGTCCTTATTAAATATAACTTTCTTTAAAGAGGAACAGACATCTTCCTTACGAAAGTAGCTTTCATATTAAAAAAAATTTCTAATTAAATAAAAAAGATCACATGCTTTATTCTTTTGTTCTTTCTCTGAAAAGAGTAAGCATGCTTAAACAAAGTAAATTACTTAGATGGCTTCAACTTGTACTTGGAATGGCAATCATCTGAAGATTCTTTTGATGTAGCTGGGATTTTCCTACTGAAAAACTTCCCCAAAGAACATTTCTTACTGTGCTCAAAGAAGTAGGAGCAGCCTCAATATTTTATCACTTTATAAAACAAGTTTAAGGGCCAGCCCCATAGCCTAGTGTTAAGTTTGGCACGCTCTGCTTCAGTGGCCCGGGTTCGGTTCCCAGGTACGGACCTACACCACTCGTCAGCAGCCGTGCCGTGGCGGTGACCCTCATACGAAATAGAGGAAGATTGGCACAGATGTTAGCTCAGGGCAAAACTTCCTCAGAAAATAGAATAGAATAGAATAGAAATAAAAAAGAATAGAATAGAATAGAAAAAAGTAAAGTAAAATAAAGTAAAATAAAATAAAAAAATAAAAAAATTAAATTAAAATATAAAAAAATAAAATAGTTTAAAAATGATCTGCAAAAATGAAGCTAAATGTTCTAAACCACCTTCAGGATTTGTCCTAATATTGCTGCATTACATGAATTTGTTGTGTGTATCATCAAAAGAGTTTCTTTTTTTTTATTGAGGTATAATTGATATATATTAGTTTCAGATGTACAACATAATGATTTGATATTTGTATATATTGCACAATGATCACCACAGTAAGTCTAGTTAACATCCATCACCATACGTAGATACAAATTTTTTTTCTTGTAATGAGAACTTTTAAGATCTACTCTGTTAGTAACGTTCAAATATACAATATAGTATTACTAACTATAGTGACCATGCGGTACATTACATCCCCATTACTTATTATTTTATAACTGGAAGTGTGTACCTTTTATCAAAAGAGTTTCTGAATAAAATATGCATGGAATTTAGCATTAAATCTTAAATGTAACTATGTTGGTTTGATGGCATTTTCCTGAATATATTGATTATGGTTTATAAATTATCAAGTGAAATTATCTTGGGAAAACATATAATATAATTAGAGTTTATAATTTGAAACATATAATTCTTGAAATAGAAAAGTTCATGGGAATGGAATAGAAAGTCACCTCTGTACTCTTTTTTAATATCATCTGTTGAGCTTCAAGTTGGTTTTTAAAAGGTCTTAGAGTTATGTCATATTTAATGTATGAAGAAACTGAAATTTACAGTGTTGGTTTCCTTTTCAAAGTCAAGCACGAGTTTAAAATGAAAACCACCCTAAACTGGCTTTCTTTTTGTCTCAGATCCCAAGCCTTAGAGCTGTTGGACTGAGTTGTGGAATTTTTACTTCACAATGCTTCTTGAATTTTTCATTTCTTTTTCATTTTTATTACCTTTGTTGCCTCACACCTGTATTATGGAGGTGATTAACTTATCAGTTCCTGATCTCCTCCCACTACCCTTCATCCTGCCTAGCCTTCGAGCTCCTAAACAACATTTCATCATGTTATTTCACTCCTCAAAATCTTTTAAGAACTTTCTTGTTGCTAATAGGCTAGAATCCAAAAGCCTTTCTTGAACATTGTTAGATCTCTACAGTTGGGCTAAAGCAAGCATTTCAACTCTTATTTTCTAGTAGTGTTAGACTGAACCCCTCATACAAATCATACTGGGCTTCTTGTTGCCACATTATTCTCTGTTCCTTCCCTCTGTACCCCATCTGGAACATCCTTCCCACTCACTTCTGCTTATCCCACAGTTATGGGTTGAATTCTGTTCCACAAACAGTTGTTAAAGTCTTAATTCCCAGAATCTGTGAATGTGACATTATTTGGAGATGGGATCTTTGGAGATGAGCAAGTTCAGAAGAAGTCATTAGGGCGGGCCTTAAGCCAATATGACTAGGTCCTTATAAAGAAGGGAAATTTGGACACAGAAGCAGAGACACAGGGAGAATGCCATGTGAAGATGAAGGCAGTTGGGCGTGAATGATGCAGTAGAAGCCAAGGAACTTCCAGTAAACCACTAAAAGCTAGGAAGGAGGGAGAACAGATTCTCCCTCACAGCGCTTAGAAGGAACTAACCCTGCTGCTGACTTAGTCTTGGACTTCTAGCCTCCAAAACTGCAAGACAATAAATTTCTGTTGTTTAAGCTTCCTTGCTCATGATACTTTGTTATGGCAACCCTAGGAAACTGATACAAACACTTTTGTTTTTTAATTAAAAAAATTTTTTTGCATTAATGCCCCTCTTCAAGAATCAGATGGCCTTGTCTGTGGATGAATCTTCTCTTTAGAGAAATGCAAATATATTCATAAACACAAAACCTCAAATAATTTCAGGGGCAGAGAACCTCTAACAAATCTAAGTCATATCCAGCCCTCCATATCCGTCCAAATCCTCTTAGAGGAAGCAGTCTGCCCACTTCACTTAGCTTTCGGTTCTCATTTCTCCTTTGGCATTTACTGTATACATTTTGCTTTTGTTACTTCACCACATACTTCTTGGACTTGGAGCTTTTCAACATGTTGTAAGCCTTTCCCAACTTGAAAACTGTAATCTGTCTAAGTCCTGAACCCCTAGATTGTAAGATTTTGAAGTATAGTGTTAGTTCACCAACATCACAGGGTTGTTATATATATATAATGTACGAGGAAATCACATGTTCATGATTCACAATAAATGCCTGGAAGACACTCAGTGCTCAGTGCTTAGTGCCAGCTGCTGTTGTTCCTTTCCTAGTAATATTAGTGTCTGCTAAAATACTTCTCCACAGAAAATAACTTGAACTTCCTGCTTGGGCTAGGGAATAATAACAGGTGTTACTTCACTCAGCCTGTGCTAAGTCCAGCATCAATTGATGAGTAGGTGTGAAAAGAGCTTTAAAATGAGAAGGCAGAGGGCTGGCCCCGTGGCTTAGCGGTTGGGTGTGTGCACTGTGCTGCTAGCGGCCCGGCTTCGGATCCCAGGCCTGCACCCACGCACCGCTTGTCTGGCCATGCTGAGGCCGCATCCCACATACAGCAACTAGAAGGATGTGCAACTATGACATACAACTATCTACTGGGGCTTTGGGGGAAAAAAAAATTAAAAAAAGGAGAAGGCAGAGAAGCAGTGTTGCATGGCAGCGCCATGGAAGGGTGGCAGGCTCCAGGGTCCGTGGCTTTGAGTTTGATTCTCAGTTCTCCATGAATTATTTGGTAATATTGTGCAAGTTATTTACTCCTCTGAGCTTTTCTTTCTTTATCTAAAAAATAAAGATAATTATCCTTATATTTCTTGTGCAGATTGGAACCTCTTCTAAGACTGTGTTGTTTTCATATCTCCATGCATGCCCAGAGACATTTGCATCCACTTCCAAGCATTCACAGACACTTTGAAGCACATCCCAAACAGGCTAAGAACACCTCTTCTTTTTCTTTCTTTATTTTTTTACTGAAGATTGGCCCTGAGCTAACATCTGCTGCCAATCCTCCTCTTTTTGCTTGAGGAAGATCAGCCCTGTGCTAACATCTGTGCCAGTCGTCCTCTATTTTGTATGTGGGACACTGTCACAGCATGGCTTGATGAGTGGAGCGTAGGTCCATGCCTGGGATCCGAACCTGTGAACCCTGGGCTGCCGAAGTGGAGTGCGCAAACTTAACCACTACGCCAGTGCGCTGGCCCCAGAACACTTCTTCGTTAGTCTCTTTTACCAAAGATTTTACTCCTGACCTCATGTTTATGGGATTCAGAAGAACAGGGTCCTCGTTCTGGCTACAGGGGATTATTTGTTGTCAACTTTGATCAAATATTTTCAATCCGTTGATTAGTTTTTCTTTGTTTGGAAAATGTGAGGGTTGACAAATTTATCTGTTCTTATTCCAGCTTTAACATGCTGTATTAACCTCATTTTACGGATGAAGAAACTGACCCAGTAACTCAGGATGGAGAGTTAGAAATTTATGGGCCTAGGAAAAAAGCCCTATTATTCTGACATGAATCCTCTACCTTCTCTCCTCCCAACTGCCATATGGAGCCACAGTATTTTTCTAGTTTTTCTTACATTAATTTGACAGTTAAAAAAAATATCTCTGGGTCTATGGCATTTATTCTTATACAAGGTAAATTCTTAAACAATTGTACTGTTTAAAGCATAATTTAGTGGTTAAATGCCCAAATTCTGGAGCAGACTGTGGGGATCTGAATCTCTGTTCCATCGCTTGGTGCCTGTGAAATTTTGGACTGGTTACTTAATTTCTGTGTCTCTGTTTCCTCATCCATAAATTATGGATAATAATAATGCCTCATTCAGGATGTTTTGAGGATTGTGAGAATTAATTTGGCTAATGAAATTGGAATATAAATGCATTTTAGTTATTGTTCTATTCTGACATTCAAGATTAATGAGATAATTATAAAAATCTTCTTGTGTCCTTTTGAGAGTTTTTGAGAAAGCATCGTTTGTTTTTACTACTCTTAAACAATAGAACTAAGTAACCGTGTAGAACTAAGTCAAACCAAGTAATGATTCTGTAGGTTATACAGGGTGGCACTGCGTCTTTACCATCTCCTATGCATCCTATGCTCCATAAGAATTTTGATTCATATTTCTCTTTTCAAACTATTTTTCATATGCAAAAGCTACAACTCTTGTAGTTCTGTAGGGTTTTTGCACTTTTATTGGCAGTGTCAGGTTTGCAAAGAGGGATGAACGTTTTTCATCTGGAAGGCCACAGAAGTATTGCTTATATGTGTATGGTGGTAATAAATCAGAGAGGGGGGACTTGCTGTAGATTGCAGTTAAGATGGTGTTTTGTGCATTATGGCTGAAAACCATTAGGAAAGGAAATGGAAACTCTGGAAATTGGCATAAACTTTACTTTGGCTGTGCGTATGAATGTATAGTGCATTGCAATGGTCAGAGTGAAGCAAAAACAAACAGAACACTAGAAATAATGGTCTGCTTATAGTTTGCCAAGAGAAAAGTTTATGAAGGGAAAAGCCAGTAAAAATATTTAATTCCTTAAGTATTTTCTTTATCATTATTTATTCTTTTTCTTTTCTCATTCTATAATCTCATTTTAGTCATGCAGTCTAAAGCAATTGTTTTAAATTTACCTTTACTGAAATGCTGTGCTTTCTGTGTATTAAACATCAACTACTATATTGACACAGATCTGTTGCTTTACATGGTATCCTTGTAAAATTTTTAGATATTATATATCACTAGTTGGTTACATACTTGAATTTATTCGGTGTGTAACACATCTACAATATAACTTTGTGGCTGATCCTGTTCTTTCCTGTGTACTTCTTACAAGCTCTTTATGTGCTATCAATTTTAGCTTCCATCTACAATTTATAGGGCTAGGTACTGAGTAGTTACTCAACAAACACTTGTTGAATTGAAGTAATTTTACTTCCATGCATCATTTGGGATTATTTTTTTCTTGGACCTCTGCCATTTAACAGTCGTCCTTCTCATGGGGTTTTGGAATTAAACCACGTAAAGAAAACAAACAAGTAGAGAATTTACTATAGGTTTCCTCTTTACGTTGGTTTTCTGTCTGTGTTTCCACATTGGGTAGGCTATTCTATACTTGTATTAAAACTAAGAAACATCAAATCTGATAGTAATGTGGCAATTCCTTTCCTTCATACACTTTATCTTTCAGTAAACTTTTTTCTTACTTGGCTAATAAGTCGACTAGGAACTTCTGACTCTTTTTGTTTCCATGATGTTTATTCACTGTAGTTTAAGATGTAATGCATTCTTTGTCTTAAAAAGTTTATTATATCTTAGGACAATTTGAATAAACTTTTTATTATTTCATTTTGTAGTAATTTTGGTACCAATTACCATGATGGAATTTTTTGCATGGGATATTGTTCTTTCAGTCTGTTCCATCTGACTTTTTAAGGAGAAAGAGTCAGCAACTGTCTTGGTTTATCTGGAACTAACTGATGGGGACTTTCATTGCTAAAATTGGGAAGGTCACAGTTAAACCAGGATGAGTTGGTCAAGCTAGGAGAGGATCCCTATATTTAAAAAGTATGAGTTAATTTCATCCTACTAATTTTGTCTGTATTAATAAGCTAGAAATGCATGGATTTTTCCATATACTTTTATTGGGCAGTTGTGTTCAGAGAAAGGCATATTAGTGTTTTCCCGCTGAGGTTACCTATTGGAAAGCAATTCTTGAGACTTGGTTCCAAAATGATGCTGTATATCTGATTATCTAATACATCAACATTTAAAATTACTTATGCTTCCAAATTATATGTTTAAACAATTGAGTTGTGTGGCTAATGGATAAATAAGCATTAAAACTTGAAGATTTTCTGAGACTAGAATTTAAAGTTGTTTTGAGAATTAACAAATATTTGAATGTAAGTTTTAGTTCAAAATCCCTGAAGGGATATAATCCAAAAGGAAAAGAGGGGTTGACTCAGCATCAGCATTTTAGAGGGAGGTTTTGATCAGTGTGAACAAAATTGAAGGCACAAATGAGCAAATTTTAAAAGGTGATATAACTAGGAATATGACATTAAAGAAAAATCAGATATTTAACAATATATTCATACCCAATTTCCAATTCTATATATTAAAAGATTGTAGAGAATTTTATAGTGGTATTTTAGAAGGGCAATATTATATTCGAAGTACCAAAGAACTGTAAGTTACAGATGAAAAAGGTGGAATTTAGCATTTTTAATAGTGTCAAAATGTTTTTTGAATTATTGGAATTTTTTAAAAAGACACCTTATAACAACTAAATTTTGAAGATACGTATCAACCTTTAAATTTTTTAAACACCTTGGTCCCCAAATTCAATAACTAAGATGATATATTAAAGAAATAATTTAATATATGGATAAAAGTATATACACAGTGATGCTGAAATTTAGATTTTGATCATCCTAAAAATTTGGAAATAAACTTTTCACAAGGAGGTTCAATTAAGTTAATTGTAACACATCTGTAAGATATATTATTCATACATTTAAGGATATGTTTTTCATTAGTTCTTAGTGAAAGGGCAAAATGTTTATAATAAGCAAAAAATTAATTATAGAATATTTTATATGTAAAAATTGATAGACTAACACTGGAAGGAAAGATATTAAAATAATAGCCTTGGTTTTCTCTGTAAGAACATAGGATTATAGATAAGTATTTTATTATTTGTTCTATTTTGTACTTTCCACATTTTCTACAATGCACTTTTATTGCTTGTTTTAATCTGTATTAATTTTTGTACCTTTTTATTTATGAAAGGAAGCATAACACTTTTTTTCTGTTGATTTTGAGGTACTTCTTTATAGTGTCAGTTAATTTTTCAGTTGAGTAAAGTCAGGACAACAGCTCAAGTTATGTTAAGTTATACTTCCTACTCCTGGAACAAAATTTGAAAATTTTTTCCCATTTCTTGACTCAGTTATTTCATAATGGGAGAATACATGAGTAAAATGTTATTTCCTATTCATTATGAGGAGCGTATTCTTGCAAGTATACATTAGTCGTATGTATTTTAATTTTTTTAATACATGGTCATACTAAATACTGTGTTATGGTTTGGCTAATATCTAAGTAGAGAGGCTGTTGGGAATAGTTATTATAAACATAAACTCTGGAGCCAATTTACCTGAGATGATGGCTCAGATCTATCATGTATTAGCAGTGTGACCTCAGGTGAATTACTTAATGTTGCTATGTCTCAATTTTCTCATTTATAAATTGAGGTTAATAATAACATTGTGGGGGCCGGCCTGGTGGCCTAGTGGTTAAGTTCGGGTGCTCCACTTCTTCCACAGCCCGGGGTTCACGGGTTCAGATCCCAGGTGCAGACATGTGCACTGCTTATCAAGCCATGCTTGGTGGCGTCCCATATAAGGTAGAGGAAGTTGGGCATGGGTGTTAGCCCAGGGCCAATCTTCCTCAGCAAAAAAAAGAGGAGGATTGGCAACAGATGTTAGCTCAGGGCTGATCTTCCTCAAAAAAAAAAAAATCATAACATTGCGTTTTCTGTGTGTGAGAATCAAATGAGTTAATGTATTTAAAACACTTAGAAAAGTGTGTGATGCATAGAAAGCACTGTAAACTGTTTGCCAATATTAATATTAATAGCAGTAGTTGAAATAGTAAATGGTATAATTTCAGAACACTCAATAGTATGAGAAATACGTATCACAGTAGGTACAACCTCTAGTTCAGTGCTTCTCAAACTTAGCGTCCATTAAAATCACCTTGTGTACCTGCAAAGTACCACTTACAAATCCTCAGACTCAAGGAGTTTGACTGAATAGGTCAGGGACCGCTTATCTACACTTTTAACCTCACCCCTGGTATTTCTAAAGCAAGAAAATAAAGGATACTTAGAAATTAGAGAAACGTCATCAGCATATAAAGAATGATCACACATTGAGACACACTGCTTTCATTTGTTTAATGTTTAAAAAAAATTTTTTTAAGGTTGCCTGTTGACTGGTTTTTCATTATTCCAGTTTGGCATGCCTTTGTCTGATGTTTCAGGAGGCTTTATTTTGATGAGCCTATATTTGCTTCTGAAAACACCTACATGCAGTTTTATGTACTTGTAGTAAGCAAAATACTTATTCCAAAGAATATGACTCTTACTTTTTCAAAAAAACCGTATTATATAAATATAGTTCTAAAATTAATAACAAAATAAATTTAAAAAACACCACCAACAACCTTATACCTCGTCCTTCTCCATCTCAGTTCTTGTTTCAGTGCTAGCAGAAAACTAGAAAAATACCCATTACGTTGAGAGATTCTACCAGTTATTACATGCTGAATAGGAAAAATGTAAGTATATGTTGATAATGTAATTTGAGCTTAATTGATTATTAATAGAGGGTCTCGCAATTGCTCAAAAATAGTCAAATGTGAAGTGAAAAATAATTTGAGGTTTAAAAAAGATGATTTTCCCTGGGTGGCATAGACCAGGAATGACCTTGTAATGGTATTGAAGACAAGTAAAATAATTAGGTCTATTTACTTCCTAAAGAGAAGGGGTAATTGATACCTGTTTATCGGTTTAAATCCATATCCAGTCTTTGAACTCCTGGTGATCACACAGGGCATGACCCAGCAGCTCTGCACCTCGGGGTTTGTGGCCTCTATTCATTTAATCTCATACAGACTTTCCACCTTCTAGGAAAGCATAGTTTTGCTTGAAGATGTTTGCTTCCATTCGTTCAGTGTTGCATGCAGTACGTTTGCTTCTACTAATTGTAACGATGTTGCATGTAGTTTTGCAAACACAACTCTTTCTGATTTGTTTACTGGTTGTTTATGTGTGCCCACAAAAAAAGTTTAATGTTGGCTTAAGAGATATAAGTGCATATACATTGTTAAGTGCACACAGTGTATATCCTTCACATTAACTTTGCATCTTTATTTAGTAGCTAAAAAAAGAGAGAGAGACAGATACTACTAAGTTTTTGTTTTTATTTGTTTGCACTCTTATGTCACCTGCATCTGGCACAGACCTGGTGCACTGTGAATACTTAGTACATGTTTGTTGAGTGAATAAATGAATGCTACAGGGTTAGCAAAGGTTGAATTTTATTTTCTCCATATTTTTCAAAAATTTTTTGTTGGCTTTCACACTTCTAAAATAAAGTACTTTATTATGCAAATAACACCAGGACATCATAGAGTACTAGAAACTGGAGAAACTTAGAGAAGGACACAAAAACTA
This sequence comes from Diceros bicornis minor, assembly GCF_020826845.1. Lineage (NCBI taxonomy): Eukaryota > Metazoa > Chordata > Mammalia > Perissodactyla > Rhinocerotidae > Diceros > Diceros bicornis. The sequence continues at coordinate 13,772,334 of NC_080766.1, forward strand.
TCCATTTTTTAATGGTCTCTAAGAAATCAACGTTAAGATTCCCTTCAGATCTTTTTTCTAGGTCTCTTTCTCCTCTTTCTCTCTCTCTCGGTGTATCTGTCCTGCTAGAATTGTACCTCTTACACCTCTATTTATCCTTATGTTTTCACCGCTCATGACACTGTGTACAGGTTTCAATGGCCTTAGAATTAATTTTAAAGAGAGCTCCCTACTTTGAATGGACAAAGTCTTGTTATCTCCACATGCCTTCAGGGAGGCCATGGCTTCGGGGCTCCTTTCCACTGTGGATGTCTGCTTCCAGAAGGAGAAGTAATGATTTCCCTTACTTTCTCCTGAACTCAGGGGTACACTGACTGCCTCCAAGCATAGATGTGTGTCTATACCATGATCTAAACGATTTATAGATACATAGGGGGTCATGTTCTTTTTCCATTATCTGATCATCCCTTCATCAAATGTTTGTTGAGTACCTGCTGAGTGCTAGGTGCTGTTGTAGACACTGGAGATGGTGAAGTATTTCAGTTATGGTCTAACTATTTAGTAACTAAACACAAGTATTTCAATATTATAAATGCTTTCTAAACAAAACTAATATTAGGGGGTGACCCCATGGCCTAGTGGTTAAGTTCGGCGCGCTCCACTTCGACGGCCCAGGTTCGGTTCCCAGACACAGACCTACACTATTCGTCAGCAGCCATGCTGTGGTGGTGACCCACATACAAAATAGAGGAAGATTGGCACAGATGTTAGCTCAGGGTGAATCTTCCTCAGCAAAAAAAAAAAAACCAAAAAACTAATTTTATGGCTCTTTCCTTCAAATTAATTAAACCACCATCAAATAAGGACTAAAACTATTATATTTCCCTTTTAAAGTTGCATTAACATACAAAATAATAAATGCATATAGATATATTACTACAATAAAAAAAAATTTAAAAGAAAAAGAATTCCAAACTTACCTGCAAAAAAAAAAAAAAGAGCACAAGTCTCAAATCAGAATGCAAAAAAAGAAAAAAAATGCTCTTAGAATTAGGAGAATTTTTGAAATTCTTATGTTTTTGCATGAAAAGTATATATGTTAGGATTTTATATATGGTAGTTTTCCTCAATTAGATCAACTACACATAGCTTTGTTTTGGACTGTTGAATTATTTACTTATTTCTTTAGAAAATAAAGATTACTGAGTAGATTTTAAGTCAACATTTGGAATGATTAGACTCTGCCTCTTGGCATTCTTTATTGGGGTGGCCCTTAGAATCTGTAAGAACTAAATCCGAGATGTAATGAGAGAAATGGGGAAGATAGAAAGGTAAAATGACACTTTGCTAATGTGTGAAGAGTTTCTTTAGAAATTCTTGTTCATGTCAGAAGTAGTGACAGAGTTTTAAAATGAGTGAAGTTGACTGCATTCCTGTAGGGATTTCTCAGTAATCTTTTAAAAGGTTGTTTTAAGTATTTTGTTTTCCAAAAGTGTAATTGTCTTTAGACAATTATTCCTAAAATTACAATTTCATACTCCATCTCACCAACATTAATTACTTATTTAGATTCAAGTGTTCACTAAATATGGCTCAAGCATGACTACTAATTCAAGAAGTAAAATTGAAAGCTACTTTAATTGATTTTAGGTTATTGATTCTTAGTAAATTATATCTATAATGGACAGATTCTATGAAAATCTAATGCAACTCTTGAGAGAAAGAATTGATCAATATTACTTTACATAATGATTTTTTTTAAAACTTCTGTATGGTTAAGGAATTGTATTATATCCATATTCATTCTTACATACTTTTAATTTATGACTTAAAAATATGTTTTTAAACACAAAAATAAGATTATTTTCAGAATAAAGATTTTCCTCTCCGAAATTTAAATTCAGGATAGAGGAAGATTGGTAAGCATGGTTTATTTTATACAGTTATAAATTGTTGAGTTGCCCTCAATAAGGAAGTCTGCTCATGTTCTGTATATTGAGGTTATAGTTGGCTCAAATTTATAACCATCTGCTATTTCCATATTATATATAAAGAAATGAAATGTAGATTAACATTGATTGCAATACCATGTAATTTGCCCTAATATGTTGAAAAGACAATACTAGGATGAACTATTTTTCTATAGCAATAAAAAATATTCACAGGACCACCCAAGTGCTGTTTTCATAGGTCAAAATATTGTCCAAAATCCTTGGTCTGTGAAAAATGGTCCTAACAGCTGAAATAAGCTATTATATTTTCAGACCTAAATATTTAGGTCCAGTAAGCTAGGCATTTGTGAATTTTGATAACTTTAGTGCATCTACAGAGAGTTGACTTGAAATGTCATTATGTATAAACTCTTCATCTATATTCTAGCTACCCATAGGATTTTTATATTCGTAATGAAAAGGAAAAGAAAGACATAACGACTGTTCACTCTGTAATATTTTAAAAACATCACTGTGTCTTTTAAATTTTAAAAGTAATACATTTAATCAATGAATCTCCATGGCATATTTTCCATGAGGAACAGAGATGCTTTATCGTAGATGGCTTTAGAATCAACCTCTGATGATTCTTGGTAAAACAATAAGTTGGCTGTGCTAAGTGCTCTAGTTTTGTTTTATTTTGTTTTTCTTCTCTTTTGAAAGATGTTTTGCTGAAATTGTACCAGATCCTGCCAAGAACTGTGTAAATGGGAAATAATTTTGAGTTGAATTCTCAACTCTGACTAGAAACTGGCTTAGTGTGCAACTAAGGAAATTTATTACAAATTTAGGAAAAAAGTAATTGATTTCTCTTTAAATTAACAAGAATCCTAATGTAATTCCAGGAGAGAGTAGAGAGGAGAATCGTAAAATCAGACAATGGTGTTTATGCCACCTTCCAAAATACTACATTAATGGTTTAAATGCATGGGTCAATGCAATTTATTTTATGCATCAGGGATTATGCTAAACTATAAAGTATGGGTATTATTTTTATACTCATTTTGTAGATGAGGAAACTAACATTCAGAGAGGTTAAGCAATTTATCTGAGTTCACACAACTTACAAGTAGCAGAGCCTAGATTTGAACCCAGGAAACTGAATCCGTTCTCTAGATTTAATAAACTTTCCCCACAAATTCTACATTAGTTAATGTTTCCTTGCCCATGCAATTCCTTCCTTCTGGAATCCAGTTTCTCCTACTACTGCCTGTCCTTGTATATCTCCTATTTTTCAGTATTATCCTTGTTAATATTTCTGTCTCCCTTGGTGACTTCAGGCTGTTAAGGTCAGGGATTTTATTTTATATTTCTTTGTTTTGCTAATGCTTAGCACAATTCCTAATGCAATTAGGCACAATATATAGGTAAACTGATAGATAGGAGAGTGAGAGAATTTGGAGTGAGAGAATTTGGACTCTAAGATATGCAAATATTTTTGTTTGGCATTTTATAGAAGGTAGAATCCTCCTATTTGCATGTTAATTGGAAATTTTACTAAAGGGCAAACAGGAAGCATGAACTCAACTAACCAACTTCAACCCTCCACTCCCTTTAGTTACAGCTCAGAGTGAAATCCAGCCTGATTTGAGTCAGCTGAGGCAATTCCTGCACTTAGTGCCCTAGTAGCTTCTGCAATATTTGGGTCCCATGACGAAAAGTCTCTTCTACTTAGAGTCCATATTATTAAAAATGGGGGGGAGGGCAAGCAATATTGTTTCTAAAATTTAACATGCTACTGCCAATCTTTTTCATATCTCTGGAGACACAGCCATATGATATTAGATTCTATAGGAATATTACAAAAACACCAGGGATTCACTACTGGAATTTCATTTTGGCCAATTCTGGTAATCATTTTTAGATGATAACAGATATTAACAATGGTACTCAGCTAATTATTGGGATTAGTCTAAATTTTGGCTACAAAAGGTTCCACCCCCCAATCTTTAGGTAGAATTATAATCAAGGGAAATTAGGATGAAACACAATACCTGAGGAAAATGGCATGATCCATTAATCATGTTGTTATTTTAATGTATTCTGTTTCCCTTGTGTTTCTTTAGTTATGTAATTTCAAGTGAAACTAGCTATTTTTTCTGTGGAGTGTTGTCTGTTTTTATACTTATTTCAGTAGTAAGCATGAGTATTTGGAAATGTGTATAACTCAGTAGAGGATATTTAAGTCTACTCTCTACACAGTGAGTAATTAATGGGTTCTGTCTTCTTAGTTTTAACAAATATCACCTTGTGGGATGAAATTCTGACAGGAAAATTACAGGATTGGTGCCCATGGTAGGATTTATGTTAGTAATTGGAGGCCATCTGCTCCTTAAAATGTAAATGGAGCTTAAATAAAAAGGTTAACAGGCAAGGCTTTTTTAGGAATACAGGTATTCTTTTGCAAATATAGGTATGTTCTTAGGCAACTATAGACACCCCCACCTCCACCTTGGATAGATGTCACCCAGTTGTCAGTTGATATTCATGGTGCATCTGTCAGCTGCTCACTCAACTTGTTTCTCTCGTGCTTTTAGCAATTTTACAAGCATTTTTGCACTGTAAGATGTTTTAATATGATATATGATACAAATGAATATTTTAATCATTTTAGCTTTTCTAATTTTACCTACCAAAGAATATGAAAAAGAAATTTGGATCAAAACAAGACTCTGTTAATAAAATAAATACTGTTTCGCTCAGTCTACTAAGAAGAAACAGATTTGAAACCATTAACGAAGCCCTGAGACAATATTACTGCCATACTAGAAAAAAAGAATAAAATCGTATATATGAAAAAAAATAAAATTATGTATATGTGAGTTTTTCATACCTCAATAGCATATTAACAAGATCTGTCTCATAAATGGTTACTTGCTTGTGTTTCTGTAAATGTGATGTCTTAAAGGGAGAAGCAGTTTACATCCAACTAGGAGTTTGGTTTCCTCACCATAAATCTCATGTGACTTTGATATATTTCCTTGAAATACTTAGCACTTACGTGTATATCTTTTTCCAGCTGTGGTTGTATAAATATTTAGATATTTCGGTCACTGGTGTTTATATTTTATCTTCCAACTGGGCAGTTGTTGAAGGCATCCTGCCTGCCCTTTCCCCTGATGCTGGCCTTGCCTGAAGTCAGTCGTGTTGTATTCCCAAAGCTCTACCAGGTTTCTTGCCGAGGACGGCTGACATTATCATCCTGGTTCCTTGTTAAAGCCCCACTCCATCACTCCCTTTCTTCTTTTGTCCTCTCTTCTTCATAAATTTTAAGTTTCCTATGTAGAATGTAGTTGAAACCTGGAAGTTGGTTTTGCCAAGTGTAATGTAAACTTTGTATCTTATTATATAAAAAATTACCCAATTTAGCATAACTAAGATGGTGGTTGTCTTGTGCCTGATAGGACCTCAGAATTTATGATTGAAGAGAGAAGGCATTTCTAAGTAACAAGTCAAGAATATTATCAAGAGAGGAGTTTGGTGACAGAGTGGAGGTGGACACTTCTTCTAGGGAGGAGATTGTAATCACTACGGGTCTTTCATCGACACTCTTCTGAGCTTCATACATGCTCTCTCCTATTTGATCTTGGTGTAACTCCCTAAAGTCCCCCTTTGAGAGAGTGAGTCATGGTTGGTGATAGAAGTTGGACGAATTTTCCCTCAAGGTATGTTTTGGAAAAAATTTGGGAAAAGTGACATTGAATTTTAATTGTGCAAATTCAATTAAATATGTAGGTATTGAGGTTCTTAGAATATTAAAAACTGATAATATAAGAATTTTTACTTAAAAATGCAAGCTCATATTTAGAGAACATGACATAGTACCAGGAAAGCTTTGTATCCCCATTTATTCGTCATGAAAGTCTTCACTGAGTGAAATGACTATGAAATCATATGGTTCACAGTTAGATATTCTATGGATGCATGGGAAAAGAACAACAGATGTCATCAGGTTTGACTGCTTCTTGTTTTTATGGTCTACATTTTAAAAATAAGTAATCAAAATTAACACTTCCAGTGTTGGAAACAAGAATGGACAAAGCCTGTTTCTCTATGGATTTTAACTAATTAATCCTAGCAGTTTATGGAATAATTGGAAGGAGCAAGCGTTTTGAATTTGACTAGGATTGAATCCCAGCACTGCCACCTTCCAGCTGAATGACAGCCCAGAGTCTCAGTTCCCCCATATGGACACCAGATATCACAACACCCACCTCATAAAGATGTTGTTGTGATAAAGGAGATGATGGATAATTAATATTTTCTTTGCCATTCCTTTCCTGCCTGCTTAGACTTGATAATGAAGAATAATTTATTATAGTTTTTATAGAGATGATGATTGCTATTTATAATTTTTATTATTAGGGTTAACCAGTCACTCATTATAAATATTATTGGGAATTGGAAAGTTCTTTTCCTGAAGGTTATACTTTATGAGAAATGTGAGATTTCTGTATTTTTTGTTATGATTTCCAAAGCTATTGGCTCATCAGTCAAGTAACTTTTTTTTTGCTAACCCTATTCCTTCTCTTCAGATTATTATATACTAACAGAGTATATTTTCTTTTGGGTTGTGTTCCTCAGAAGCAAAGTTTAGTGGGATGTCTTGTAAAAAGAAAAGTAAAAAAGAGTTTAATGGCCAAATAAGTTTGAGAAACACTGCATATTATACCTTTCTTCTGGTGCATCATAATGTGCATCAGCAAGGCTAAAGACCGTGAGAACTGCAACTCTTTTTTTGAGCAGTCCCTATTAACAATCTGAGAAAAGAATATTCCACAGAGCATTGTTGAAAATTTAGCCTTTAATAGAATAGAAAGCGTTTTTATTGCTGAGACTCTTTTACTGACTGCTGTACAAACATCATGGTGAAAACTTGGGCCTGAGTTCTCCATTCCCAAAAGTCATGCTGGCTCTGGTCCAGCTATATGGGACTGCAGGTTGGGGATGGAGAGAGTCTTGCGCTCCAGTGCACTCTCGTGGAGCCTGGGTGATCTCCAGGTTCTGTAATTAGCCGTTACTTCCTCTATACACTCTCCCTAGACAGTTTTATTCTTTCCCATGGTTTCAGTCTCCAGCTTGATTCTCATCTGTGGCCCCAGCTGAGATTTCTTTCCTGAGGTCAGACTTGCATATTCAATTGGCAACTTGTCATCTGCATTTGGATCTTCTAGAAGTACCCTAAACTCTCCATGTCTCATACAGAATAAATCATCTCTGTCCTTCTTCCTCTCACCAAATCCCACTGTTTTGTTCTCTACCTTCACTGCTCTTCACCCATTGCTCAGATCAGAACGTGGACTCTCTCTATCTTCTGCTTCTCCTACATCCTGTGCATTTTCCATTTCCACCTGCTCCCACGTTGCCAGTGAGTAGATTCTGTTGATATTGTAACTAAATATCTCTAGATTCTTCCCTCTGTTTTCCCTTCTGTCTGTCAATATCCAAATTCAAGTTTTCAGAATCTATTGTTTAAAGAGTACAAAAGTGTCTTAACTAATTCCTTCCTAGCTTAGCCTGCTACAGTCCAGTCTCATATTACCAATAGTGAGCTCTTTAAAACCAAACGTGATCATACGATCCCTTTGCTTAAAATATTTAAATATTGTCATTGCCTTCAGTTGGGTTCCAGGACTTTGGCTTGTTGCACAAAGCCTTATTGCTTCTAGCTACTTCTTCAGGCACATGCTTCCTAATCTCTCAGATGCACCTTTTATCAGGCCATACTAACCTACCTGCTGGTCTTCCACATGTACCATATTATTTTATAGCTGTGCCTCTGGGTGAAACCATCTCCTTTCTTTTCTTCCTGACTCATTTTTTGAGACTTATCTCAAGTTTCATGTCTCAGGATGCCTTCTCTGCCCTACTCATGCAGTCTTACGTGCCCTTTTTTTTGTATTCTTAAAGCAACAAATGCATCCCTATTTCCTATCTGAAATGGACTTTCAGAATTTAAAATTTGCCTTAATTAAATGTATATTACCTCAGCAGTTGATCGTCATTAGCATCCACCTTTCATAATTGCAGCCGAAGTAAAGGTCAGTAATATATCAGAATGCTTTATTTTCTGAAGTTTTACAGCACTTGTAATTAAGTTATCTAAAATCCAATTTAAATTTCATTTGACTTCCATACAGCCTGTGTGAGAGAGTTTGAGTTTCCAAGTTATTTTTTTCCATGTTGCTGGTTTATTTACTCCTCTTTTAGAGCCTGGTTTCATTTAAAGAACTTACAGTATGCTGTATACTGTGCCCTAAAGTGATTTCTCAATATTTCAGATGATAAAACTATAAATATTTCAGGTTATAATGTTTTTGTTTTGTGGTGGATATAAGCAAAGAATAGATCTTTTAGTTACATCATTCTTTTATTCATTTCATTAAGAAAAAATGTTAATTGCATTAATTACAAATGAGACAGAGAAATAAGCTCCATGCAGATCTTACCGTCTAGTGAAGGTTAAATAGTATGCATATTGGTTACAATTTAAAAAATAAAATCTTTTAAAATCTCTTTATAGTATACATGATTATTAAGCTTCAGATCATTGCACTCAAATAGGTCTTTCCTGTCAGCACTTTATTCATTTTTTCATTTTTTCCACTCATGTTTATTGAGTATGTATAGTGTGCTCAACACTGCCAAACATGAGAAGCAACTGGGAGCAAAATCAGACCCATAGATCTTACAGAATAGTAGGAAAGACAGACAATATTTGAAGCATCAAACAAGTAAATGAAAATTATAATTCTGATCATTCTTACCAAGGGTAGCCATATAGTGCTGTTTAGGTTTCTAAAAGAGGCATTTAATTTTTGTTGTAAAGAGGAGGGAGGGCAAAGATTTGAAAGAAGAGTGAGTGTAAACTAGGATAAGATTATTTCGAGCCCAGACCCAGTAGCAGGTATGGGCCTGTGGCAGGAGGAAGCACACTCTATTTGTGGAACTAGCAGAAGGCTGAGGTGAAGACAGCAGAGAAAGGAGCGGAGTAGGAAGAGTCTGGAGAGCTGGATGGGGTAGTGCACGCTGACTTCTGTAGGTCTTGTTAAGGACTTTATCTTAAGAGCAATGACTTTATTTTAAGAGCCACTGAAGTAGGGGAGGACCCAGACTGTATTTGCATTTCAAAGACTTCATCTGGCTACATTGAAGTGAAGCTACTTAAGAGCTTTCCTAAATTCTGGTGGGAATTAATAGGTGTTTGATCTAGGATGGTAGCTGGCTGTAGAGATGGAGATGAATAGATTGATTTGAGAAATTTGGGGGAGGGCTAGGGGGCAGAAAGAGAGATGTCAAGGAAGACGTCTCTACTTTTCATTATTCATTGAGATTGGAACATTAGATGAGAACAAGGTTTGGGGCTCAATTACATTAAGCCTTGGGCTGTTGAATTTCTCTAAGAAACATACATGTTAAATCTATCCATGGCAGCAATAAGGAAGCAATATTAAAAATATAAAACTTGATCCCTGTTTTAGAGATTATGGTCTCACTGGAAAAAATAAGGTACAGATACAGAAAATATTTAAATGACACATACATTCAAGACTTCACTTATTAAGTAATCCATAAGGTCTAGAATGTAGCCCCTCACCCAATATCCTTTTCCATTTAGTATTATATTTAATTATTTAAACTCAATTATTTAACATTTATGTTTGAAGTTTTATTAAAATATTAACATGATTATTAGTAACTAATGAAATTAATTTGTTAATAACTCTGGGAAAGTATGTATATACACACACACATATAGATACTTTTATTATTTAGGAAGATGTGAAAGTCTATATAAAGAATAGTTTCATTATATATTTGAATGTAATGTTCATTAGTACATAGCATATGTTTTGTTAAAGCATTGATTGATGTTAGTTAAAAAGAAGATTCCAGGAAGTCATGCCATTATATGTAATACTCAGCAATTCGCTTACACATTCCTCTGTAAAAACATGCACATACATGGTATAAACAGACGGGGTTATGGGTTCTGAAAGGATTCGTGGACAAGGGATTTGAAGAGCAGACAGGATTTGTACAGGCAAAGTTTAAGCAAGAGAACTTTGTAAGTGGAGGGTCAAAAGGATTCAGGAATTGGAAGGTGTAGTCAACACAGACACCAGAAGGATTAGTTAGTAAATAGGATAGGAAGGATAGGTTAATATTATGCAGTGTTTAAATAGTAGTCTTAAGCCTAGGCTTTTGAAATAAGACTTTCATTATTTTCAAGTGATACTATGAAAATATTTTGTCAATTCTGCAGGCTCCCGTCTTCGTCAGGAAGATTTTCCACCTCGCATTGTTGAACACCCTTCAGACCTAATTGTCTCAAAAGGAGAACCTGCAACTTTGAACTGTAAAGCCGAAGGCCGCCCCACACCCACTATTGAATGGTACAAAGGGGGGGAGAGAGTAGAGACAGACAAAGATGACCCTCGCTCACACCGAATGTTGCTGCCAAGTGGATCTTTATTTTTCTTACGTATAGTACATGGACGAAAAAGTAGGCCTGATGAAGGGGTCTACGTCTGTGTAGCAAGGAATTACCTCGGAGAGGCCGTGAGTCACAATGCGTCGCTGGAGGTAGCTAGTAAGTAACATGGGCTTTCTGTGTTTGGGAGAGGGAATGGCAGAGTGCAATCATTTGCCTTGGTAACGGTAATAAAAAATCAAACCTATATCCCAGGCTTCACCTGAGGAAGATCTCTAGCTTTGTATGTGAACACAATTCACTATTTGTTTGAATTTTCTATATTTCTCGTCCTAGCTGGTTATTCAAGTTAAACTTGGGTTTATACGTAATTGTTGAACTATTTTACTTTTGATTTGGAGCTGTTTTCTGTTGAACATTGTCATTGAAATTGATTTATTCTCCTCCTTTGTTGCTTATAAATATATTGAATATGTGTGTTTTTGTAAAAAGAATAGCATGGGATATTTTTCGTTTGCCTTCATTAGGAGAAATACCTTCAACAGGTAGTATAAGGTATGGTTTTAAACTGTTTCTGGTTCTTAGAAATATGTTATACTTCTGGTAAAGCTGTAGCCAAGGAAATGTATGTATATACCTCATACGGTAGTATCTTGGGTACTGTAGTGCAGCCTGGGAGAAAAGCACGCGTATGTAACCTTCAGGGAGTTAATGGTTCAGTTTATTTATATAAATATCAAATGCAGCTCGTTTGATATTACCTCAAGAAGGATTTGAGACTAATGATTAAATTGTTATATTTAGAGTCTAGATGTGTATTCTATTTGAATGAGAATTGGGCTTCTCTTTTTTTCAATAAACATTCAAGAGGTAGCCAGAAAGTTTCATTCCCTTGAAAGAATCCTGCTGTGTATATGTATATATGACAGAAATTGAGAATTGTAAGGGGATTGGAAAAACAAATGAAATTTAAATCTAATTCACTTTGTTGAGATGTAATTATATGTGAAAGTGTATATTTAACTATGCATATATTTATATATAATGTTTTCCAAGATGATTGATATTTGGACATAATTTATGTTCAAAATTTTAATTAGGTCACCAGTTTTCATAATCTCTAACATTGTCTTCAACATTCAACTAGTTGGATATATAACACCACAGATAATTATAAAATTACAGATGTAGCAAGGAATTTGGAGACAAATTATTCCAACTCAATCATATTATTAATGTGGAATCAGCCCCAGAGAATTCAGATAATTTGATCAGACTCACAGAGCTATGTAGTACTTAAGTTGAGACAGAATGCCAAAGATGTCTGATATGAGCATAAAATTTAAGTAGATAGAATAAAAAGTTAAAGTAACCATTTAAAACTATGTCAGACATATAAACCTGAAACCCAACTTTATATGTCTCTAATCTCAGTTAATTGATAATGAATTTAGTGTACTCGCTCTTACTGCCTTGATTCTCAGTGAAGGTCTTAGAAGTAAATCAGTGAGATGTGTAAAAGCTATAATCACAACAGAAAGCTATTTTTCTTTGTCTTTTTTTTTTAAGCCCAACTTTGAGTATAGCACAAGCAAAAGAAGTTTAAAGTTTCAACTTAGTTATAAAACGACATATATGTTTTGATAAAGTCATCTTTGAAAGTTATAATATTAGCACTTTTCTAACTCTTGACACATTTATATTTAAGGATAATTATTCCCTGTGGAGATAAATTTAAGTTAACATTTGAAAACAAACTTAGAGACTCAAGAAAGATGATGTAGATGACATAGGCCAACTCCTATATTGGGTAGGAAAGAAACTGAAGACCAGGAGGAAAAACAGAGTGATTGTTTATTCTCTGGAATTATAATTCCTTGTAAATGAAGTGTGTACCAACAGAAATATCAAAGATCATCTCATGTTTCTGTGTTATTTGCTACTCTACGTGCTTTCTTATCATTGTCAGAATTTTAAAAAATGGTTATAGACTTGAATAGAAGGTCTAAATGCTTACTCTCGGGATCTTCCTTTTCAAAACACCACCAGTTGTACCTCAGATGATCAAGATACCCTTAATGCACTAGGATTTAGAGAACTGTCTTTTCTAATCTGGGTTTTGTGTAGATATTTTAAAAGAGTCTATTAGTTTCCAGTTAAGTTCTTTTTCTAAGCTAGACATTCCGTTGGCTTGAGAGTTCATTATGGGAAAAGCACTTCCAGTCTTTAGTGAACAAATATACCATTGCGGAATTGAAACTAGACGTAAGATCATTCTATAACTTTTGCCAGTAAAATATTCAAATACGTAGTCTCTGCATGCATAATTTGCAAATTTTAGTGTGGTGTTGCTCATTATGTCTCTAAAACGTTTTCCAGCTCCAGAGAAAAAAGATTATAATTTACTGAAAAAAATTTAATAAAAGTACTTTAAAAATATTTAAAATCATATTCAGTAACAATTTATATACTTGGAAAGGGAGAAATGTATAGATACTGTATGTTTATCAATTATAGTTTGATGTTAATAAGGATAGTTTGATTATAAGGATCCTTATTAGTGATAATAATAATTTGAAAGCCTGAAAAAAGTTTGAGTAGTGTTTGCTTCCAATAACTTTTATACTAGTTTAATTACAATAATTAAAAGCATTTTTTATTTGGATAAATTGTATTATTTGGACACATTAGTTATATGAGAAAAATTAAGTACTCTGTAGTTAAAAGTGGGTTTTATGTGTTGAAAAGAATTTGGAAACTATTATTTAGTAAATTTATGCTTCAGTGCACTACAAATAGATATGTGGTTTTTAATTCATGTGTATTTCCGTTATTTTAGACAATGATTACTGCTCATTCCCATTTTTAAATGTATTTTCATCCTCAAATCTAAACTAGCCTTTTGTATGTTACCTAAATAATGGGGGGGGAGGAGCAGGGGAACATGGGTAGTATTTGCTATAGGTTAAATCTATAAAGTACTATTACAGTTTTTTTTTTTTCCTGGAGAATATTACTACATTTTCTTTTCATATTTCCTTAGTTGAGGTACTAGAAGTTCAATAAGAACTATTCTTATTCTTCCCAAAGGCTCAAACACAGGAAGACGAAGATTGCCTCTAATTTCTTAGTGTTGCTGTAGCCCAAAGTAATAGCATTAACGAAGTACCTTGAGGCAACACAGGTTTCACAGCACAGTTGTTGGTCATGCTTTTAAAAACATCTATCTGTGTTTTATTTGCCTTTAAACCAAGTTTTACAGCTGTAATAACAACTGGATTTCTTGGTTCCTAACAATTGTCAATCTCTCAAACATTAGAAAAAAAATGATATAGAATGTCATTTAAATCCTTCCTTTCTATATGGAAATAATAATATTCTTGTCTATTGTGTTTTTAATATTTATTTAAACTTAATAACGCACCAAAAGAATTGTATTTATTGGTTTTCTTTGGGATTATGTATTTTTACTTTCTTTTAAATCCCGATTATAACCAGGTTAGACCCAGTGAAAAGCATTGACCAACCTTTTGGTGCTGATCCTTGCCTTGTGGTGAAAGCTGTATTCCTTGTTCTTGAAAACTCAGTTTTGATGCAATTAAACTTATCTCACTCAATTATAAAGTCTAAAAATTGGAATGCTAAGAAATAGGTAGTAGTCCTTATACCTAAAGTTTCCACCTGGAATTTTTGGAAGTTTATCTCTGTAAAGGAAAAGGATTTTTAATCACAGACGCATTTTTTAAATTTATTTTTTAATTATTAGTTTTCATTGCAAACCAAGAATGATATATCTTGATGAGAATATTAAGTTGGAAAATTTAGGAGATATTGCTGTTTCTAAGATTTATAAAAACTCGTTTTATCTAATTCAATTTTAAAAACAGATTTCTAATACGGTCTTGCAAGTAGTATTTTCTTGTTTGTTTTGTATTGACTCTGTTTCAAAGTCTACTAAATGTTTAGGAAAATATTTTATGGGTTCATTCTCCTATATTCAAACGTTACCGATTATTAAATTTAGAATTCCATTTTATGCGTGGCACAAATTGATAGCACAATTCTTTGATGCAACTTATATTTAATAAGTAATTTGATCTTGGGTAATTGCATTGAATTTTAAGGAAATTAATTTGAACTTGGACCTCCATACCTTCCATTGTAGGACATGGCTCTCTGCGTCATCTGCTAAGCAGTGCACAGTCAGCATATGGCTGTTTGTTTCCTATTTAAGCTGTTTCTCCTGAGGAAGAGAAATTCCCTTCAGACTAGGCAGACATCTGCTGGCTGTCTTAGCAGCAAAATCACAGAAGAACTATCTTTCCTGGAAAAAAAAATATGTTTTGTTCAATTAATCAAAGATTGTCTTCCCAGATTTTATTAACTGGGGTGCTTTTTAACAGTAATTACTTTGAGGTAAAATGTATTTCAGAGTAATATTTCCTCACTGCTTTCAATGCATTATGATCTTTTGTTGTTATTAGTATTGTTGTTGTTACGAACAATATGCTTAAGGAGGATCATTTAATATTAAATGATGATCAGGTGACTTAGAATTTGAGGTATACAATTTTCCTCATTTGGATAAAATGAGAAAGTGAACTGACCATGTATGGTAAGTAGTCATATGTTTACCTGGGTACAATAGAGTGTATTTTCAAAATCTGGACCATGGAAGATAGAAGGATCACTCCTGGAGGTGAAATAGTTCAAATGAGCAGGTGGAAATGTAATATACCATTATATTATAAAATATTGATTGCTTGTATGTGTGCACACACACACATACATACACGTATTGTATCCTGACAGACTTCTTATCTTTGAAATTGAACTAGTTTTATATTGCTTTATAAATATTTAAAAATATCCCTTGTTTCCTCTACTTACTTTGTTTCATCTTTTTTTAAAACTTGCCATTTTGAAGGGCTTTAACTAGATTCTAAAACATTTATATATCTTATGTTTGTTTTCATGATTCAAAGGAAAAAGGTTAAAGAGTCATTTAGTTTAATGGTTTTAAACTATCTTTCCCCTTTCTTGTGCACTCATATTCTAAAATGCAAACTGACTCTTTGTTCTAAAATTGGTTCATGATTAAATGAAATAATGCATATAAAGTGTGTAGCACAGACACTGACACATAATTATAAATCATAAATCTAATTTTTGGTGCTGTTGTTTTTACTACTTTTTTCTTTTTAGTTCTATTATGGTCAGATGCTAGGATCATTTACACAAAGGAGGTCTGGATGCTTCTGACTTGAATTTGAAGATATATGTGTTAATATACTAAAATTTAAATAAAGTGCTTCAGTAATTAAATTTCTTAAATTAATTTCTGGTTAAGTAAAGAGCATGTTGAATATATTAAATTCCATCTTGAACTGAGGTCAGTGGTATGAGAAATTTGCCCTTACCTTTGGATCCTCGTTGCTAATGTAGGACATGCAAGTAGTGTTGACTCAAATCCTTTTTGTTCAGGGACAAATGAAAAAATTCATTTTTATAACTTTTACAATTGGGATAACATTAGATTTTTCTTTTTAAATTTACATATTTGTTCACCTAAGTAAAGAAGCCATATTGCTAGGTTCCGTGACATAATTATATTTACTAGAGACTTGAGTTCTTGCTGTAAATCAGAGTGTATCTTTTCTCGCTGCCTGTCTTAGTCAGTTCGGGCTGCTGTAAATAAAACCTTGGACTGAGTGGCTTAAACAACAGACATTTATTTCTCACAGTTCTAGAGGCTGGAAAGTCAGAGATCATGCTGCCAGCATGCTTGGGTTCTGGTGAGAGTTCTCTTCTGGTTTCCTCACATGGCAGAGAGAGCTCTGGTTTCTTTTTGCTTGTATAAGGGGCACCAATCCCATCATTGGAGTCTACTCCTATGAACTCATCCAACCCCAGTTACCTCCCAAATGCTGTCACATTGCATGTTAAGGCTTCAACATAGGAATTTTAGGGGGACACAAGCATTCGGTATATAGCACTGCCTTTTATGACACTCATGTTTGGCTTTTCTGTTGGGTTTATAGTTATTTTATCATCTTAAGTAACTGAGAAATAAAAATCAGAAAATCAGGGGAAAAAATCATGAAATCTCCACGATGTCAGTAGTAAATCCATCAGACCATTTGTTACATCCAAATGTCAGATTTAAATTGTCATACGTCAAGGGTAGACACATTATGTCTTCAAGTAAATGTAGTGTGAATTCTGTATTTTTGGGGAAAAGTTAGAGCATCATCCTTTGGGTACCCCATAAAGAGAAAAGACAGCTGTCATTTTTTTTTTCAAAGCACATAAAAATTCACTTTCATTTTTTTGATTCTATCTTTCCAAAGAATATTTAATATGAAATGTAAAAGCAGAAACCCATATTCCATAATCCATGTGAGAGATGGTAGTGATGATGAGCATACAGAGAAGGTTGAGTTTCAGTGGATGTTTTAGCAGAAAAGGACAAAGTTTGCTGACCATTTGAATGTGAGTGTTAGAGGAGATGGCCGTGTCAGAGAATGTACTATTCAACAGGTTATAGTCTATCTTAAAATTTCTTTTAGTTAGATAATTAAATTATAGGTTCAAGATATGTGTTCAGTTAACTTCTTGACTTAGGCAAACTTATACTGTTTTTCATTCATCTCATGTAACTGTTATATATGAATCTTTAGTAAATTTGGAGAAAGATCTTAAAGTGGGAGCACATTATATACTTTCCTTTACTCCCAATAACAGGTTAATGAAGATGATCAATAAGCTTACAGAGATCATTTTTAAATAATGGTGAAAACTTGTATTTTATTTTCTGATTACAGAACTAATATATGTTCAATAGAGAACACTTATAAAATACACACATGCTCTTGTAATTTCATTACCCAGAGTTAGCTACTGTTGCAATTTTGGTGGTTATCCTTCTAGATATCCTAACGTCCCTATATATTCTCTAGGAAAAACTATTTACTATTCAATTAATATTTAGTTTTTTCTTAGATGGCCAGAAAAAGACATTGCGTGTGTTAGAACACATAGCTATGTCATAAAGACTAAATGGAACAGTTTAGCTCTCTAGATGAGATGCTACAAAACAGCTTCTGTCTGCTAAATATTACTAGATACGCCGTCCTGGACCAGATTTAATCCAGTAATCTTGGGGTTAAAGGTTACATTACTGGTCTCATGAGCCACTCCTTTTAGTTTCTCAAAAAGTAGATGGTGTTCATACATGCTGAAAAGTGCTAAGATGGTTATTTCAACACTAGTTGATGCTTAGATATAAAGCCCCTCGAGGCTTCCAGAAAATCAATTCAGCATATAGTTATTTATAATTTATTTATTTATTTATAATTTATAATTAATTATAATTATAATAATTATAAATAGTTATTTATAATTCTTGGCAGCATCTCCTCATATTAACAGTAGTGTCTTTAAAAACTAAAATTACAAGGTGGATATGGTTGGAATCTCTCAAATCTTATCATCATATCATTCTTCCTTTTAATCCTAATTTACTTATGATTTAAATGCTAGAAGTCTTTCCACATACACAGACTAACTTGACAACCATTTGAATTTGTTTTAAAACTTTTGCTTCAGAGATGTTTATTTAATAAAATATACCTAAACCTTCTTAGTATAATTAATATTACTTAATATAATGTAAATTAACTTAAGCTGTCCTTAATTATCAATTTAAACTTTTTTTGTCAGGTTAGAATAAAGCACTATTGAATGTTTTGGGAGGCATAAAAGTTCTTTTGTCTCTTTGTCACACAACATGGGCATTAAAAATGTTGTTTTTAAAAACAACTGTTTTTAAAAAGTCAGAAATTAAATAAAAATATGAAGAATACCAAAATATAGTTTATCCAAAAATAATTGGTGGTTTTTTCTAAAACCTCTTCCCAGGTGTTCTGCTTAGCTCTAGCTATTAGGTGGTGAACAAAAAGAAGTGGGTTCTGCCTTCATGGAAATTGCAGTATAGTGAGGAAGGAGGACAGAAAATATGCAGCTAACCCTACAAATAACTTTTATCCTTAAAAATTGTGACAAGTGCTGGGATGGATTGGGGTTAAGCTAAGAGCTGAAATATGTATGGATGTTACCAAGGCACAGAGTAAAAGAAAAAGCATTTTGCCAAAAAGAGCAAACAGTACATCTCAAAGGCCATGAGAAAATGATAGACTTGGGCATATTTGAGAAAATGAAAGATGGTCAGTATGGAATATGAGTCAGGGAGACGGCTAGATTGGTAGGCTGGGGCTAGGTCATGCAGGGTCCTGTAACCAGGTTAATGATGTTGGATTGTATGTTCAGTGCTGTGAGAGCCAAAGAAAGTTTTTAAGCAGTGATGGACGTGACACGATCTGATTGACATTTTAAAATGTCACTCATATGGTACTTGAGTACTACATGTGCAGAGAATGAGTTGCAGAATTATTGGGGGAGACCAATTAGGAAGCTGTTGCAGTATTCCAGGCGGGAGATGGTGCTAGTTTGAAGCAGGTGGTAGTAATGAAGACGAAGAGAAAAGCAAGGATTGGATTTGGAGATTGGTTTAATTTTGGAGGGTGAGACAGCAGAAGTTGAGATTTTGCAAGAGATGCAGTGATTGGTGATGGCAAAGTCCAAGTCAAGTCAATGACCATGCAAGTGGAGGTGAGAGTTTGGATTGGGTTATGTTAGCTTTGAATGGCTAACAGTGGTTCAGTCTGCTCCAGCCCATCACGGTCCCAAGAAATTGCACTTTCCTCTGTTTCCTCGGCCTGGAATGTGCTTCTCTTCCTGTTCCACTGGTCAGTCCCTTACAGTCAGCTCAGGGGTCACCTCCTCTGGAACCGTGCTGTAACCCAAGCGCCTAGCACCATTCCTGGCACATTGTAAGTGAAGTGATGTAACATGTAACTTAGAAGTGTTTTATTCCAGGGCCGGCCTGGTGGCATAGCGGTTAAGTTCGCGCACTCCACTTTGGTAGCCTGGGGTTTGCCACTTTTGGATCCTGGGCACGGACCTATACACCGCTCAAGCCGTGCTGAGGCAGCGTCCCACATAGAAGAAGTAGAAGGACCTACAACTAGGATATATAACTATGTACTGGGGCTTTGGGGAGAAAAAGAGAAAAAAGAGGAAGATTGGCAACAGGTGTTAGCTCAGGGCCAGTCTTCCTCACAAAAAAAAAAAAGTGTTTTATTCCATTTATGATGAACATCATAAAGCATCATAACGCCACTTCAAAGAACAGTCTAATCTACCCTTTTCACTCATTTCCCAAACAACTTCTTTATAAAGTCATGTAGTTCACATGATGTCAAATACTCATTTGGAAGCCAAGTGCTTAGAATACAGTAATCAGGTACTATTTTCCTGGGAGCTTTTCTTTCTTCCAAGGTTCTGGAATATTTAAGTAGCTCTTCTGGAAATAACATTACTCAGGGAATTTAGCTGACTTCCAATAGTATAAAAAGCCAAATGAGTTCTTTTTAGGTTCTGATAAGTGTAGAACTGGCTCTCTAAATATAGTGACCCCCTCTGAGTAACATCAATGTGTGTTTATGACCCTAATGACTGTCTAATAGAAAAAAAAGAGGACAGGGGTTAAACTCCCTGACTGATAAGGAAACAGTATTGGCAATACCTGAAGGGGTTTTCTCAAGTTCCCTAGAGAGACTTTATATATGCAAAGCAGGACCTAAGGGTCTTTACTTTCTCTCTTTCTTTCTGGATAGGGAAAAAAAATACATCAAATAAGTGTTAAGTAAAGCAGAATTATCTGCATTCTTGTACTTTGCCAGAAATCTATATATTATGTGTAAAGCTGTTATCATAGTCCAGTAGGTTTGTATTTAATGAAGCAAATTTGATGGCAAATTACAGCATAGTAAAGTTTTAAATTTCTTATTACGATCTTAGGTTTCAGTCTCTGGTTGATGAAATAAAAATTTTTTAAAAACTTAGTTAAAATAAGATGTAAAAACCAATGGAAATTTAGATGCTACAGTAACCAGGCAAGATAGGGATAAGAGAGAGAAGAAATCCGTACAGATGGTAATGTTGTGTCTAGCAATGTGGGGGAGACAAACTCAGGTGTGGGAAGGATTGGGTCTACTATAGGCAGCAGCCAGAGGTTCCTACTCGAAATCTGGTTCATGGACCAGTATGGGAATCGCCTAGAAGCGTGTTAGAAATGCTGTATGTTGGGCCCCACTCCAGACCAGCTGAATTAGGCCCTGTGTTTTAACAATATTCCAAGATGACTCATCTGCAAATTAAGGCTTGAGAAGCACTGGTGTAGATTGTGCTAAACTGGAGTTCATAGATCCCTGCTCATCTCCTAGAGTCAAACACATACCTCTTGGGAATGTGAGTCCAATGTAGTTGATTTTTTTTTTCTAAGAAAAGCAGGTAAAACATTATTTTAGGTGAATTATCGTTAGTTTCTAAAATAGTGAGTAGTAGAGGCAGGAGAGAGTAGGAAGGGGCATGTGAGAGACTGGTAGGGACAGCAAGTCAGGGGCAGAAATGGAGAGAGACACAGAAAGAAAAGCGTGGGAGGGACACACATCCAGAGTAACAGAGACACACACAGAGAAAGAGAACAAGCATGAGGACAGAGAGCAAGACACATACATGAGGAAAGGAGGGGGGGGTAGGTGGGGGTTGTTAGTGGTATGGTACGGATTGAGCTTGGAAGAGTAGAGTAAAATACACTTGCCTGGATGGAGAAGGAAAAAAAATGTTTCCTGTATAGGAATATTTACAGCTAGTGGGATGTTAAGCAGAGAATAAGATACTCAAACCTTTATTAGTGTCCATACTATTGTTTACCAAGGAAAGTAATACATGAAATGTATCTTAGGTGTTTTTAAATAAATTCATGGAAGGCTGTATTTACTTAACGTAATCCAAAAGTGAAATGCTAGATTCTTTATTTTAGTTTACATTTTCTAGAATGAAAACTATAGAAAACCCAGCTTTTATTAATAAGAATAGAACCATGCTGAAAGGGTCATTTGGAAGTCGTTTAATCTATTCCTCTGACTTTTAAATTATCTGAAGACCTTTGTTGTATTAAAAGAGGTTCAGAGCAAAAGATTATCTAGCCTCCATCATCAATATCCCTTATATGTATCAGCATATGTTAACACAATGTTATTACTTTAATTTACTTAAATCCTATGCTACAGCGTAAGTCTTTCTTTCATTTTACATGCTAAGTGACAACAGAAAAGCCTTTTTTTTTATATAGCAGTTCATATGTTTGAAGATCATTATTAAGTGGGGTCTAATTTATAATAAAGTATATCTGATGTTTAATTTAGGTACTGAGCATAATAAAACGGTTTCTAATCTCAGTCTCTTAGTATCCAAAGTGGGAATTGTAGCTTTAGTAACATTTTAAGTTGTGTCGTATTTAACCTAAGGTTTAATTTGAGGTTTTAATAGCCCATATGACATTTTACACTTGTCAAGAGAAATAAAAGTTTATGACCAAGTTATTTAGTATGCCTGAATGGGGACATTTTTAATCTTATCCAGTAAATGATGGAGTAAAACTTAAAATAAAAGCCAGCAAGGACACCCCCCTCAAAGATTTATATTGTGTCTCAATCTCTCCCTCTCCGTCACCCTATATCTCTTTACCAGATAATACTGTACTTTATCTAGATTAAGTCACATTAAGTTACCCTTTTATTAGATTCTTATCTCGGACAGACACCAGAAAATGGATTAGGAGCCTGTGTTTGATGTAGAAGGACATTGAGAGGATTTTGATCATGTAACTCAGTGCTTGTTGTAGCTTACCCAAGTGACTTTCCTATGTTCTCAAGTGGAAGTGTAGGACAGGTTGCAACCTTGTGGAATCTTAAGATTAAGAGAGTTCTTGGAAAATGTGATTATAGCATATTTTCCTTTGGGACCACCTCAGGAAAGAAAGTAGCAATGAGCCAAAATTCCACAGCAGAGGAGAAATGATTTTATGGCCAGTGGATTGAGAACATGTTGACAGTTGCCTTTCCCTCCACTCCTTTCATCTTTTGCCTAAATCACCAAAAACTAATAACTTGAGGACCTCAGAATTCTGTGGTCAGACACTGTCATGTTGCAGTAAAGT
Source organism: Diceros bicornis minor (assembly GCF_020826845.1). Taxonomy (NCBI): domain Eukaryota; kingdom Metazoa; phylum Chordata; class Mammalia; order Perissodactyla; family Rhinocerotidae; genus Diceros; species Diceros bicornis. The sequence goes on from NC_080766.1 coordinate 13,794,862, forward strand.
CAATTCCTTAGCATTTTTCTTTTTCTTTCCTTCTTTTCTTTTTTTAAAAAGGAATTACCACTTAGGTCTCTGTATGGTCTCCCATGAAATGGGCTCTTTCTGGACTATGTTGGTTACAGTTCTTTAAGCCTCCCTCAAAATTTTAGTCATCGATCCCAGAGGAATAGCAATATATTTCTTATAACCTAGTCCAAGAGGAGTTTGTGGGTTCTCTTAACCCTGTATCATGGCTCTTGTCCATAGAGTACATTGTGGAAACTCTTTGTAGTTAGTTACAATTAATTCTGTCATTAAGTTGAAACAAATTTTGTTCCTAACAAACTCAATAAATGTTCATTTAGTATAGGTCTGTGACCTTGGTGAATTTACTTAACCTCTCTATGCTTCAGTTCCCTCACCTATAAAATGAGGAAGTTAATTCTTCTTACCTTATAGAGGTTTGGGGAGTATTAAAAAAGTTGATATATATAGAGTGCTTAGAACTGTGCCTGGCCTACAAAGCACTATATAAATGGTAGCTGTTTTTCCATGTGCTGCTTACTGTGCTAGGCATATTATTAAGTTTACTTCTTCCATTTATGTGGTCCCAAAGAATGTATCTCTTCATTTCATGAAGGCTGGCAAACTAGTGCCATATATGGTTACATTTAGAACGAGCTTTCTGTTCCCAGAGTTAGTCATCTTCTCATATACAAGTGGATTTATAATCTACATAAATATTTGTGAAATGATATGTATTCTTCATATATTAGTACATGATGTGTCTTTTATGATAAATATGTTTTTGAGGGTTTGTAAAGCTATTGTTATTGGCATGGTTAGCATTTAAATATTTCATTGTGGCCTTTCTTAAAATATGTTACAGTGAATTATTTCTATGAGCTGTTAAAAAATAATTTTGGGAAAAACATCTTTAAACAAACCTTTAAATATATATATCTTTTCTTTAATACTTCAGAGCTTTAAAAATATTAATGAATGACATGAAACATAAGTAGGAGATCTAAATTATTATCATTCTCACATTTATATGAAATGTCAAAATATTTTTTCAGAAAAAAAATTTGTTTTCTCAGAAATTTTTTTTTTTTTTTTTTGGTGAGGAAGATCAGCCCTGTGCTAACATCTGCCAATCCTCCTCTTTTGTTTTGCTGAGTAAGACTGGCCCTGGGCTAACATCCATGCCCATCTTCCTCCACTTTATATGGGATGCCGCCACAGCGTGGCTTGCCAAGCAGTGCATCAGTGCGCGCCCAGGATCTGAACCAGCGGCCACTGCAGTGGAGTGCACGCACTTAACCGCTTGCGCCACCCTGCTGGCCCCTGTCAGAAAACATTTTGGGTAAACATTAATATTTGGTACTTTGTAGGAGGACATACAATTTCAAAAGTGTCTGTGTATCTCCAGGTGCGTGGTTATCTTCATGGTTCCTTTGTTTCTAGAACGTAAGAGTAAGAATACAATATACTATTCTGTTTCTGCTTTGTCGTCCAGGGATGTTTTCCTCTCCTACATCAGCACGTTGAAGGCCATAACAGGGATCCATTCAAGATTCTAAACATAGGAAATTTAAATATGGTGCTTTGCCAAAAGTTTGCAAAGAGGTACTTAGAACAGTGTACGACCTTACCTTTCTCTCTCACTAATATCTTGTTACTCTTAACCTTGACCTCAGCTTTCTAAACTTTACCTTCTATTATGGATCTAATTTACCTCTTACAGGCTTTGACACAGTTTACCTTCTTTGTGAAATATTTTCTTTCCTAGAATTTCATGGCCCCCAGCTAGATCAGGATTGCATCCTACTGCATGTAACCAGAGTCAGACAGTTTAACCAAATAGGTTTAAATGTGATTCTGGAGAAAGGCTGTAGAGAGAAGTCTGACAGCTCCAAGAAGCCATCAACAATTCAGCTTCCTTTTATTTTTCTGCTCTGCCCACCTTAATATGTGACTTTCTTCCTTGTGGTTGTAAGGTGACTGCTGCACCTCTCAGTATCAGCTTTCTGTGCTGTACTAGAAGGAGGAATGTAGAAAAATCAGCAGCCTATGGTTTTTTTAAATCAGGAAAACAAATTTCCCGGAAGTCCCACTGAGTAGAATTTTGTTATGTCACATTGGCCAGAACTATGTCACATGGCCATCCTTAATTTCAAAGGTGCATGGAGAGATGTGTTTTTAACTAGCCCATTTCTTCTCCAAACAAAATTTGGTGTTTTGTTGAAAGGGAGAACAGAGAACGGGTATTTAGTAGGCAATTAGCAAGGTATACCTCACCTATGCTATTGATTTTCCTCTTATTTCTCTGGCTGAGTCTTTCTTGGCCTATAGCTGAAATGTTCAAGATCCTGGAGGATTTGTTCTTCTCTTTTGATTCTGTGGCCTCCCTGGGATGACCACACCTACCTCCTTGGATTCGGCTACCAAAGTTGTCCCGATTCACTCCTTGTTCTATTATCTCTAGCCTAGACCTCTACACTCAGCTCCGTATGGAGGTCCTCGTGGCGCCTCCAGCTCAAATATCCAGAATAAGACATTGTCTTCCTTTCCATCCCTGCCTTTCCTCTATTATTTCCTCACTATGAAAATGATACCGCCAACCATCCAGCCCTCCAGACCAGACACCTGAGATCGGTTCTTTTCTCCTTTTTCTCCATCTGTTCACATCAGGTGATTATCAGGTCTTGCTGATATTTCTTCCTGAATAGATTTAGCATTTCTCCACTTATCTCCATCCCCCTTGCTATTTTTCTAATTAGTATCACCATCATTTTGCACCTAGATGACTGTGATACTCCTTTACGAGTAAAAATGTGATCTGCCCCTCTTGATTGCTCACTCAGAGATTCTGAATTGCTCTTAAAGTTTAAATTCTAAAATGATGTGCAAGGATCTGTGGGATCCTGGCATTATTAGTCTCTCACTCCCATCCCTTTGATCTGGAAAAAACTGATTATTGCTTCAGAGCTCAACAGAGCTATCCTTTCCTCCAAGCCTCCTTTTCTTAGATCCCACTCCTCCCGCCATCACAACTCAAGGTTAACCTTACCTATACCACCTATGTTCCTTTATCACAGAAGGTAACTCCTGTATTATAATTAAATATTTACTTCTGTTTATTTCCCACTTAATTCTAAACAGTATGTTTAACTTGTAGTACCTAGCACAGGTCACAAAGAGTGTGTTATCACTGAATCTCTGTCAGTAAAAGGTAGTATACAATGATCCCCTCCAACCGACAACAATGAAAAAAATGTTTTCTTTATATTTGGAAATGCTAATGTACAATTTGGCATTTTGTTTCCCCAGTAGAAATGAGAGATTGCACAAATTACTGTATTTGTCTGCCTGGTCTACTTTATGCCTCATTTTTTTTTTTTTCCTATTTAGAAACAATTTTTTTCTAGAATCAACACTAATGAGAAGTCAAGTTTGTGATAGCACATCTCAGCTAATCTTTCTGAAAAGAGCTTCCAGTACAACATTAATTTATTTAACAGCATGTTCTGATCATTAGCTCAAACTATAAATTTAATATACCTTAAATAGAATGAATTAAGTTTTTAGAATTTATACTAAATAGCATATATTATGCATGGATATTCAAAAAAATTTGTATGGATATACATCAATAATAATAAACATTTTTCCCCTAAATTGTTAGATAACCTAACATTAACATTTATAGTTAAATGTATAGTATAAAATTTCATCCCAATGTTTATTTTAATAATCCAACATATGTTGCTTGAACGTCACTTAAAAGGCGTGACCTCATAGAATCTTACCAAAAAATATAGAATTCAAATTTTTCTATCGTGTTAAATTTAAAAATTAATAGAATTAAAGACATTTACTATAAAATTTTTAATATGAGTATTTTTAAATATAAATATTTTTCATGTAAGTATAAAATAAACAGGTTAAGTATTTAAAATTGTACATATTTAAAAACTTTAGAACATTCTTTCTGCTTTTGCTTCAAGTAAGACATAAAATCCAGACAGTGGAAGCATACAGTCCCTGACATTGGTAACTACTTTTGGCTAACTCAGTTGTGTTGATGATAACCTTTTTTTAAGCCACAAAAGTTAGTGCTACTAAAGAGAGAGAGGAAAGAATGTTAATTTGAGTGAAATGTTTCCAAATTTAAAGAAATTTTATTGAAGCCACAAAGGACACACACACACACACACACACACACACAAATGAAGAAATATTTTTATATGCTGTTATGGATTCAGTGAAAGCTCCTTTTTAAAAAAAAAATTTTAAAGAGTGTCAGATTCAAATTTTCTTTAGATTTTTAACAATAGCGTTGAAACATGATTTATTCATGAAATTTTGGATAGGGAAAATACGAACAAAGATAATCTCTTCTCTCTACCCTTGCCCTGAAATGCTACAGTTACTGTGATAATTAGCTCAATGGTATTATGGATTATTTTTTCTTATAAATAATTTATACTTCAGTTTGCTTTCATCCTGTAAAACGGTAATGCATGAAATTGATTTGGTATAATTGTACCTTTGATTAATATTTAATTTGAAATTATTTTACAGATTCAAGTTTAGCTGTAACTGTGTCACATTTTAGGTTGCTAAGTATGTATGAGAAAATTTGAGTACACATGTCTTTATAATCACTCACTGTTTCATTACTCAAAAGCACCAATTCTCCAGATCTATAAAGTAGTATTTTGTAATGTATATATAGATACATATATATATATTTGTATATATATATGTAAACACAATTCTTTCTTTTGGCTCACTAACAGAATTGATTAAATTTAAAAATCACCTCCGCCTCCCCATGCCCCCTTCGCACAAAGTTCAGGTCATGTCCCTCTAATATTACATATAGAACACGTAACTGTTGTAAATGAAAGTATTTGCCAATTTGAAAATATGGGTCATTAATTCCACAGGTCAAGTCTCTGCTTCAAGGGACTATTTTGCATCACTTCATTCAGACCTCTGAGGAACTTGGGCAATCAGTTCATGATGAAAGCTTTTGAGACGCTGATGCTCATGCAGGTGAAGGGTCAGAGGACCTCCTTGAGGGACGTGTTGCTTAGGCAGCTTGAGCTGGTGAGCGAGAGGTGGCTTGAGAGAAGATTAACTTCTGAAACAAGGGGCATTGTCTCTTTCTCTTCTTCCCAATTGCAGTATCTTTTCTCCTTTATTAGGCTTTTGATTTCATACAAAAGAGGGGGCTACTTTACAGTGAGGTTGCATACATCTCTCAGTTCAGCTCAAGTTTCTGGAATCTGTCCGGTGGTAACCTACAGTTCTGTGTACAGCCTCCAGTGAAGGGGGCATCTTAATCAGTCCTTTCCCATTTTAGTAGTAAATGACTTACAAACAACCCAAACAAATAAACAAAAACTAAAACAGGGCTGATATAATTTGAATAACAATATATAATTATTTACAATTGATTTTACTTCCTACACTGTCAGCTCCATGAGGACATTGATCATTGCTGGTCTAGAGCAGTCCCTGGTACAGAAAAAGTATTCAAAATGTTTGGTGAATGGATGTTCTGTAAATTTAATGCTCAGAATTGATTTTCTGGGGCTTTCCTAAGGAACTGATAATACCTCTTAACCGCTGTGACTTCAATTTTTTGTCTACAAATAGACAATGCTATTTGCTATCTTACATAGTAATTGCATAATTGGTAACTATTGGAAAGTAATTTGGAATGGTCAGAGATAGGCATTGTACAGATAAGAGGTGGTTATCTTTGTTAAGTAATCAATGATATCTTTAGAACTTCTGATATTTCTTATGCTTGTGGAAAACTGTATAGTCTTAGTACCTGAAAGAAAGTCAGGCAGTGGTTCTATGCAAATAAATAGAGAGAAGAGATGGAAAGGAAGAAGGAGTGGGAGAGGGCTTTAAATTTAACCAGCTCTGATGTCCATTTCTATGATCTTTTATGGTTTTCTATGAGAAAATTATGCTTTTTCATGAGAATTTGTGTACTTTTGTTGATATTTTTCAGTTTTTTAGCCTGATGATATGGACTTGCATATCCAGGGCAAATTGGTGAGTGAGTGTAGGCCGTGATCATATGTAGCAGGGATAAAGCCTACTTCCAGAAGGTACATTCCTCCTTGATTTTCCCAGGCGTTTCTGCTTGGTGATGTGGGGGTGGGGGAACCGTTTCTGTAAGAGATTATTTTTTGGTCTTGATGTTTGAAGGACAACTTGAGCCTTAGTTTTGGATTATATTCTCATAGCATTTAGTCTATTGACTAACCTCACATGCCTTTAACCCCTTGGAAAGCTAATTTGTCTTTTGTATATTTAATTCATTGGCTGACTAGAGCTCTTTTCTGCTCTTTTGTATGTGCCGTGTCTTCCCTTTATGTAACAGTTATTTGACAAATTGAACTGTTCATGCCAGATTCTCTTCCCTGTTTAAAAGTGTGTTTTTGCACCAGTGAACTGTTACATATTTTGTATGCAGACATAACCATTTGTGTTCTGCCACTTATAACCTTTTTCATTTTATACTTACCTTCCTAAAATTCGGACTTTTTGGAAGGTGGACTTATTTTGAGAACAAAATCATTACTTCAGAGACATTCCATTTGGGATGTTTATTGTGCCTTAGAGAATCTCTCATTTCAAAATGACCCGCATTGCACTAAATGTTTATAAAAACTGTTCATTTATCTGGCATAAGGGTCTAATGAAACTTCTTAGGTACATTCCTGGCTGTTTGGAAGCTTTTAAGGCACCATGCAGAGAGCACTCAGCAATGGAAATTGTATTTATATGTGGGCTATCACCGCTGCAATTCTGAACAGACCCGAAGGAAGAAGAATATTAAATTTTAATGTTCAAGCTAACATAATTTATTTCTATTTTATATTTAACTTAGTGGAATAAATTGTCCCATAGTAAAACTTTATTATAGAATACAATCTAGATTTTTTAAAGTTGAGGAAGAAGTTGAGGTGAAAGGCCATGTTAATTGTCATAATAACCAGTACTTCTGAGTGTTCACTATATGCCAGGTACTGGTTTACAGTTCTTAATTTACTTAATCCTCACAAAAACTCAATGAAGTAAGTATTATTATTATCCTCACTTTTCAGGTGATGAAATTGAGGCCCAGGTAGTTTAAAGAACTTTGCTTATACTCATAATCCTTATGTTATTTAGCCTCTCACACTTAATGAGACTCCTTAATCATGAGGGATTCTTAATCATGAAGGTGAAACTTAAGACATTCATTTTGTACATGAGACAATTGACTTCTCAAAAATAATGCCAAAGCATGATATATTTTACTTCCTTTAGGAAGATAACTGTTAATATGGCAGCCAATAGGTTCTAAAATATACAATTTTCAATTTATAGTTTTCTATTTATTTTCCTAATCTACACTCAATCGTAGACAAGAACCAGCAAAATTTAATATTGTTTTACATGCAATTGTTTTACACATGAAACTGTTATATTTTTATCCTGCCACAGTCAATTGGTTCAAGACCTATACATTTTGCATTTAAGATTAAGCTGTGGCTTTGATATTTATGCATTATTGACAAATCAAACTATCACAGGATTAGTATACTCAGAAATAGACTTCTCCAATAAAATTTGAGATGGGCTAAAAGGAGAGGTAATTGATACTTGGTTTTCGTTCCTTATATTTGCCTTTATTGTCTTTTAATAGGCTTAAGAAATTTAACCTGTGTCAACTTGCTTTCTTCAACTTATTCTGTGATATAAAGACAGAGTGGGTTTGGGTAAAGAAACCATTACCTAATATGACCCCTTAAAAGAACATGACCGGTATGCCCAGGAGAGATCAATACTTGAGATCTTCTGACATGACATAGGTAATCTTTTAAAGGCTAGGTATTGACAAGGCAATCCAGTAAGTAAATAGCTGGGAAGCAATAAAGCTTTAGTTGGCTTACATTGTGAACACACATAGTTTCCCTTTCTCTTGTATTGGTGACATTGTTCTTCTGACATGTTCGGCTGTTAGGGCCATCTATTTTGATTCTACTTAATTTACCGTTAATCATGTTGTTTTATTTGTCAAAGTCAACACTTAACTCTCCAACTTAAATGAGTTACTCATTTCTGCCAAGTAAGTTTCAGTGACGTGGAAGTCCTAATATTTCAGTCCTGCTTTGTACTAGCTGATCTAGAAGATGTATGAATTCCCCTGTTCAGAGGAGCCACTGAAGCTCCATTTCGGGGATTTGCTTGGGGCTGTTTGAAGCTCAGGTGACCATGATCTCCTGACAGTCAGATGTAATAGCCACTGAGAAAATCAAACACAAAATGATAGTGTTGAATGACATCTATGTCTGAGGGTGGCAGTCATAATTCACTTTGATATGACAGTTTTAGAGATAATGTTGTCAGTATATCATTGAACTTATAACTAAAATTGATAAAGTATTTGTAAGCATATGAAAAATCATGCCAATGTGGTAGTGGTCCTTTGCTCCAAAAGAATGACAAGAAAGGATCAATAAATTGGTTGCAGAAACATGTGGTGGAGAATTAGGTAAGTGCACCCAGATTAGGACAATTGCCAGATGCCTTATTTTTTTCATATCAGAGTGTTTTATGGTGGTAGGCTATCAGTATCCATGAGCATTCTTTTCAACATGAGGTTTCCTAAAAGTATGAAGGATGTATGTGTGCATTGTACTCAACTTCACAGATATACTTTCTGGCACCTTAGAAGGCAGCTGAGAAGACTCATGACAATCTCAGTGTAATAGTCTGAACTTGGAAAGTTCAAGAAAGCAAGCTAGAGTATAATTGAGCTGATAGTTTATTTCTTTTGGCTGCCCTGCCACAGACATCCTGGTGATTTTTTAATACCCTGAAGAGTAAGCAAACACTGAATTAAGAAAGATTGCTGTAAATTAACAGGAAACAAAATCCAAAAATTGCCAAATAAGGAATAACGATTCATCTTTAATTGTTAAAAGCATCAAATAGTTCTTTAAAATTTTTGGTTAATTTTAGTTCTCTCAATTGAACAAAAGTTACCATATTTTCCATGTTAGAACCTTTTCTGGTCAATGACTTTTCCAAGCTGCTCTTCCTTCGTGGTTGGTTTTCACACATTTCTCTCATCACATTTAATACTCTGCCTCTTTCATGGACCATAGGCATTCCAAAATATTTACATAGTTCTTTCTCTTTGCAAAATGGGCTTTTCACTCTGATTTCTTTTCCATTTATAGATGTAAATGTTATGAACACAATTTAACCTTATGTCATAAGAGAAGGAATAAATTAGAATTATTCTATAATTTTTCCATAAATGGTTTACCATATATTTGTGTTTTTTTAGTAGTTGATTAATAATCTGCTATCAACAGCTTTGGTGCTCATAACATTATGCTTGAATATTTAGCTTATAATCGAGTATTCAACATCAATTAATGTGTGCTGAAAGCCTATGTATGGCATAGAACTGTGCTATGTACTTAAATAAAGATAACAATTAATCACCTAACAATTTAGGCTCTGTCTGGTAGTAGCTTCTGTTCTTAAACAACATCAATAAGAACTCACATAGGAAGGATAAAAAGAAGGAAGATATCTTCTGAATGGAAGCTGAGAGTTGGAGTTGAAAAAACCCATTATTTCCTTTTTGCTTGCTTTCTTGCTTGGATTCTTTGAATTAGAATTGTTAATAGGCCAGATGAATCTGTCTAAGATACATCCTTCAAAGCTGAGTGAACGATCTGTCCTCAGAGAAATTATCTTACTAGGACACGATCTGAGTTTATGCTAAGTCCTGTCTGAAGGTTCAGGACGACTAAGGACTTCTTGAGACTGGAGTTTAACAGGCTTTCTTTAAATATGCCTTCTTTTTTTTTATTGTAGCTGAAGAATGATGGTGGAAATTCAGATTTTGTAAAATTAGTTATATTTCTAGTTATAAAACAAATTATTTTACCTCAACAAATTATATTTATATTTAATATGGCATCAAAGGCAAAACAGCCTAAATTGATGTAATTTAGCTTAATCTTTTCTTATTTTAGAAATACTTGTTATTTTTCTAAGAAGTGATGTCCTTGTTAATACAGAATATTTCAGACTTATTTTTAAAATAAGTAAATAGACATTTATAAGAGAAATTCAGGCTATACTGATATTAATCATTATTAAATGGGAATATGAATATTTAATGATACAGCTTAAGAACTCATGGTGAAAATTTTTGATTTCAGACTTAATTGTTTTTTTTTTATTTATTTTATTGAGGTCACACTGGTGTATAACAATATATAAACTTCAGGTGTACATCATTGTATTTCAACTTCTGTGTGGACTGCATCATGTTCACCATCAAAAGTCCAGTTGCCATCCTTAACTGGTTTTCTGATGCTTAAGTCATTCTTCTACTCGAGATATACTTACATAATAAAATTAAGGAAAGGAAGCTTTCTTGTTCTGAGTAGTTCAAAGAAGATGCTTGTAAACTCTTATGTGTACCATCTGGTTTTTTTTTCTTTTTTTTTTCGAAAAGAGAATAACTGAACCCATCTAGTAATGTCTATCCAGGCTCTAATTAAGCTGGATAACAATTCCTGGAAACTGTACTATTTAACTAGATTGGAAATTATAAATCCAGTTATTTTAGTACCATACTCGGAATGATAGTTACAACTGTTATAAGACAAGCCTCCAGTTTTCAATAGATATTGCTCGTTATCACTTAACATATTTTGGACATATATATTTATAAGACATATATATATGTAAGACATATATAATATATATTTTGGACATTTATAGGACATATATATATTTAAATATATAATAAAATATATATAAATATATAAAGAGATTAGATAAATAAATAATATTACTTATTAGTTAATTCCTAAGTTTTTCATTTAGAAAAGATCACTTTGGAAAAAGAATGATCTGAATGTATTTCTACTTGATTTTTTTGCCAAATCATAGTTTTCCAAGAGGCAACTTTTTTTGTGTGTGTGTGTGTGTGAGGAGATCAGCCCTGTGCTAACATCCGCCAATCCTCCTCTCTTTTTTTGCTGAGGAAGACGGCCCTGGGCTAACATCTGTGCCCATCTTCCTCCACTTTATATGGGACGCCGCCACAGCATGGCTTGCCAAGCAGTGCGTCGGTGCACGCCCAGGATCCGAACCAGCGAACCCCGGGCCGCCGCAGCGGAGCGCGCGCACTTAACCGCTTGCGCCACCGGGCCGGCCCCCAAGAGGCAACTTTTTTAAATGTATTTTGGATATAATCTAAATTTTACTTTAGTAATTAAAACTCGTGTCTCAATAAGTGTTATACTATAGAACAGTATTTTTTTAAATTGTCATAAATAAAATACATAAAGAAGTGGGAGGAAAAAGTCATCAGTCAGTATGTGGAATTACTGGAAATATGTTATACCAGGTAAAAACCAATGTTAATCTGATCTACATTTTTCACTGTCATTTCATTTGGAAATAAACTTGGATGATTATGAAGTTAATTTTAAGTAGAAATTAAATACAAAAATCTTTGAGCCTTTGATAGAAGCAGATTAAAATCAAATCAGAAACACCTAGTACTGATTTTTCTATCTCCCCACATTTTGAAATATTTTTAGAATTGTGAAAACTTATACAAAATTATGGGTGTTTGTTATTATTTGATACCTTTATAATCTTGAATAGGTCTGAATTTAAACCACTGTCGATTTTATATTTTTGAGCATTATATCTTCTGGAGCCCGAAGTGCCAAGGCTAATTTTGACCTTGTTGGAAGAGGTGACAGTCTTTCATTTTTTTATCATGCCATGTGGGATGGTGGGACCTATATTTTCCTTCTGTCCTCTTTGCCACTGTTCTTGTCTTTTTTTTCAGTCAAACATCCAATAAAGATAATGAAAAAAGGGAACGTGCATATTTGCAGGTTTAATGTGCTACTCCTTTAAAAGAAAGTACTTTCATATAGATGATTAATAAGACATTTTTGATAAAAATTTTATCATACATATTTTAACTACATGTCTTACATTAAAAATGTATTTTCTCCATTTTTACCTAAGGGTTTAGTTAGGGTTAAATAGGTAAAATTAGATGCAGTATTATAAGCCATTGCACCTATTTTCAATGCTGGTGTTGAAAAACCAAGCAAATTCCATCCAGTAAAGACATTGATTCATATTATTGATTATTCTGGCCATTTACTGAGATTTGATGTAGTGTCAGGGAAATAGTCATAGCTGGTGGGGGCCACTGGACTCAAAATAGGATGTCAACTGGACGTAGGGTAAGTTTGTATATTAAATACACAGCTTCTCCATCTGCTTCCAAAAGGCATTCTAACACTAAACTTTTTGAAAAACTCATTACCTGTACTGAGTGAAGTAGTATTTGAAAAAAAATTGTAACTGTTACCTTTAAATTTGCACAAGTTTTCTTGTGTCATAGAATGTTGTTATTAAATATTTGGTAAATTTCTATACTTAGCATGTTTTTTCAATTTTTGATGCCACATAGTTTTATGCTTTGTGATTTTTGAAGAGATTTTTGAAATATAATATGAAATTGTTGTTGGAAATTGTCAAACAGTGTATGTTTCTGGCTTATTATATAGTCAATGATTTATACAAAATGAAATTTAAAAGTAAAGAAATAAGGGACCACATGTTTAAAAATCCTAGTCATATGGGGGATTCCGTTTTCTCGCTACCAGTTGTTTCTTTTGAATTGGTAGTCACTTGTCCTCAGATAAGATGAAAATCACACCCTTGTCCTCCTACTTTGATTACTGAATCTTAGTGTTCAAGGAAAGAATTGTTCTCACCACAAAAACTCTAGGCCTGGGGCAGTTAATTTTTCTTGGTCTTTAGCCTAAGGAAATATGACTCTCTCTAGAAGTACTTCCCATCTGCACACATGAAAGGGCTCTCTGTCTTTAACCATTACAATAGCTTTCTGCTTTCTTTTAAGAAAAGTTTTGTAAATCAAGAAAGCTTTTGTAATGTGTTCCTTTAATCTCTACTTGCTTCTCCCTATTCTCTTTATTTCAAAGTTTAATCAGGAATTCTAACATTTCACAAGTTGGAAAGAAATAAAATATTTGAGTAATATAAATTGAAACTCAACATTGTTACACAAAATACATCTGCAAGTATCAATCTATTAGTTGCCTCTGAGAAGCCTGGAATTGATGACTATTTACAATGGAGAGATTATATTTGAGATTATTTTGTCTTTCTGATTAATCTAAGATGAAGCAAGGGAATTTTAAATATACTTTTTACTATGTTTTTACAAATTATTTTTGCATTGTTTTAGGTTATTAATCTTTCGGATTAAATCATATTGGCTTGAGGTTCTAAATATTGAACACTGGGCAAAACAGCTGCTAGTGGCCCTGTTTGGTCCATTGCTCAGTTGGCTGCAGCGCATAATGTAAACATAATAGGATCACAACTTTGTGTTTGATTCCTGTATAGCTGAGTTAGCCTACATTCACCAAAACAGAACTCAATATCTAATTGTCCACATTTCACATAGTCTCAGTTATGTATTAGGCTGACCAAGTACATAAATGCATTTAATAATGAAGTACATTATTTTTATTCCATTTATTCCATAGTTGAAATGCACATTTATTTATTCATCCCCATTTGTTGGTTAAAGACTTAGCAAAGGAAATGATATAATTCTAAATATGTATTTTATTTTTCAAATAGAGGTCACATTGTTTTCAGCTATCAAATTTTAAAATCTGTGCTTCTTTTTCATATATTTTTCTGTGGAGTACATTCAATAATGTAACTTTTTAGAAGTGATGAGAGGAGAAAATTTCTAGCAAAATTATTTATTTCTAGCAAGTTATATATGTGATCATTTTAAAGGTTAATGTGTTTTTTTATAGCAACTTGTTTTAATTTTTTGTGACATGTAGCCTGAACTTGCCTAAAAATAAAACAATTTACTATTTTCTGTTTACACATGGATGCTTTACTAGTTAGCTAAAATTGACGATATTATCACAAATAATAGAGCTTGTGCAAGGTTTCGAGAACAAGGAAGGAGGTTTAATAAAACAGTGACTTAGACTCTGCTTAAACATCCTGTCTTTCATGCTAATCTCCTGTTTACAATGATCCATTACGAATATTTAATGGTGGGCAGCACACACACCAGAATTAAAGAACATATGGGTACAGTTATCCTGGTTAAAATGGCCAACGTGCCTTGTATTGTATATGGAAGATAACAGGACAGGTGGTAATCCATCTTTGCAGAGTGGAGACAGCTGGTATTTTCTGTAAGCTGAAGCAGTCTTTTTCAATGTAGTCTCACCTCGCAGCTGATATGTTGCTTATTAGGATAATTTAAAACATACATTGATTTTAAAAAACATTCTATTTTTCTGTCCAGTACAAAAAGCACCTTGTGGGCCAGGCATAAACTGAAAAAAAAAAAAAAAAGGAAATATATTTTAGTTTTTGAAATTGAAAAAAATCAGCTTCAATTTAGTTGTTTTTAAAATGTAAAATGAAGGTTGTCTTTAACTAGGCTTGCCTATAACATATTTTTCCTTTGAACTAGGTAAGAGAACTCTCTTCTCTGTGTTCCATAGTCTCTAAAATTATGAAGTTATTAGGGAAGATGATTAGTTCACACCATCAAGGTGTATTTGTTACATTCATTTTTAAAAAACCATTTATCTCTCATTTAAACTCTTCTTCATTTCTTATGTTAAAGAAAGACTCATCAGATATATATTGGACTCAGAATAACAGAATCGCTCAGTATCTGCTTGGAAATTAACTTTTTTGCTTGCTTCGTGTTATGCAGTATTGTGTAAAGAAATCAAATGTGTTGGACTTTCGGTATATTGAAAACTATAGTTCCATGGAGCTTACGGGCCATTTCAGATTCCAATTACCCCTTTCAAATACTGTAAAAATTTTGACAGGGCCTTCAGTTGCAATGGCCGTGTCAATTGATTTAGTCCATCTCAAAATTCCCCAAAGGCAAGTTCAGGTTAAAGGTCAGGTTACTAGAGCATGCCACTCTTACTCATTTTATAAGATCAGGACCAGCAGTTTCCACTAGCACACTGGACATTATTTCCGTCTCTCTGTGCACGTATTGCACAGTCAACATCACTGATACAGTCCCTATCTGTGAAAGAAGTGACGCTCTTCACAAAGTATCTGTACATGAAGTAAGCTAGGGGTTTAGCACAGCACATGAATTAAATTTTTGTTTATCAAGAAAAGAATGCTCGGATTTTTACTTCACCACTTAATTTCAGATTAGAAAATTTCTTGGCTTGTGCTCTTATACATCAATTTTGTAAAAATTTATGTAACTGTGCTCTACAAAAGTAGACTTCAGAACTACAGATGTGAAATCAACAGTTATTTGCCGTAGATTGGATTTCAGAGTTTCTCAAAGGTATGGATCTAATTACCTGTTACTTCCTTTAAGTTCTTTCATGTCTGTGGTTCCATGTTGTCTAATTGTAAACTTCTTTTACTTACACGTTTTTGGAATAGTTGACATTATTTAGTGCAGTGACAAACTGAATGATCTCTTTGACCTTACTTTCTTCTCAGGGTATAATTACCCCCAAGCTTTGTTTTCTTAAAGTCTAGAACAGCAGTTCTCAGACTTCTGTTTGTATTTAGAATCACCTGGATGGCTTGTTCAACCCTGGATTGCTGGGCCCCACCCCCAGATCTTCTGATTTAGCGGGTCTGGGATGAGCTTGAGAATTTGCATTCCTAACTAGTTCCTAGGTGTTGCTAATGAAGCTGGTTCAGAGACCACACATTAAGAACTGCTGCTCTATCAAATACTTTTTGACATTGCTTTCAGCATATTTCAGTTAGCTAATGCCTTTCAAACATATGATCTCTAATGTAATAGGGAATTTACCCAGAGGAATACCTAGAGTATTTGCCATAGCATGTGAGCAAACCATTGTAAAAGCATTTGCTCCGTCGATTTGGGAGGGGCATTTATGGAAACCACTGGCATTTCCTCTGCTTGCCCTTTCTCTTCTCCCCATTTCTCTCTGTCCTAGTCCTCTTCATCCACACTGGAGTTTTCTTTAAGATTTCCCTAATATTTGACTCTAATCAACTCTTTTATGAATTACCTGTTAACATTTCATGTTATCGTTGATCCTTTCTAGGAGTTGAATCAGTTTTGGTATTAGTGGAATTGGAAAGAGTGAAAGATTCTGTGCTTCCTTGCGATGAATTCGACAAAATTGCCAATCCTTAAGGTGAACCTAGGTATGATTTGAAGTCATCTTTTATTGAGAAGTAAAAAGAAAGTTATAGAAACTTAAAACACACACACACACACACACACAGACACCTCTCTTTACATTTGCACATGTTATGTGTATAAAAGATAAATATGTGACACCTTTGAAATGTATGAATTGGCTTGAAATTTCAATGTAACAAAGACTTTATTCTATAGGACCATGCAGGATCCTTAATAAACATACACACACCATTGAGTGTCTTTTTTTTTAATTGAGGTATAATTGACAAATAAGATTATAATAGTTTCAAGTGTACAACATAATGATGCAATATTTGTGTATATTGTGAAATGATCACCACAGTAAGCCTAGTTAACATCTGTCACCATACATAGTTACAAAATTTTTTTTTCTTGTGATAAGAACTTTTAAGATCTACTCTCTTAGCAACTTTCAAATGTGCAATGCAGTATTATTAACTATAATCACCAAGCTGTACATTATATCCCCATGACTTATTTATTTTATCACTGAAAGTTTGTACCTTTTGACCTTCTTCACTCATTTTGCCCGCCCCTACCCCTCACCTCTGGCAGCCACCAATCTGTTCTCTTGATTTATGAGCTCAGTTTTGTTTTTTTTTGTTGTATTTTTTTTAAGATTCCGTGTATCCAAGTGAGATTCCATGTATTCCAAGTGAGATAATATGGTCTTTGTCCTTCTCCAAGTCTGACTTATTTCACTTAACATAATGCCCTCATGGTCCATTCATGTTGCCGCAAGTGGCAAGATGTCCTTCTTTTCTATGACTGAATAATGTTCCATTGTATATCTATACACCACATATCACATTTTCTTCATCCATTCACTCATCAGTGGATACTTAGATTGTTTCCATGTCTTGGCTATTATAAATAATGCTGCAGTGAACATAGGGGTGCACATCACTTTTTGAGTTAAGGTTTTCATTTTCCTCAGATAAATGCTCAGATATGGAATTGCCAGATCATATAGTACATTGATTGTCTTATACACTGAAGATCATTCCTTTGAGGTGCAGATTTACTACCCCTCATTTGTTCTCTCATTCAAAATAAAGAAGTCCTTTATTTTTAAGTAGTATAATATTAAGGCTCAGGAGTATTTTGATACCTTTATTTTCTTTTTTTAATGTTTTCATGAGATGCCACTATTGGTGTCTGACTTTTACATTAATTAAGATCTGGAGAGTTTCAGGGTCAAATAATTTTATTCTTTTATTGTAGCATCATTTTTTTTATTGAGGTAAAATTGGTATACAATATTATATAAGTTTCAGGTGTACAACATTATAATTTGACATTTGTGTACACTAAAAAGTGATTATTGCCGAAAGTCTAGTTACCATCCATCACCATACAATTGACCCCTTCACCCATTTCGTCCACCCCTCTGGTAACCACCAATTTGTTCTCTGTGTCTATGAGTTTTTGTTTTGTTTATTTGTTTTGTTTTTTTAGATTCCATGTATGAATGAGATCATAAAGAATTTGTCTTTCTCCAAGTCTAGCTTACTTCCCTCAGCATAATACCCTCAAGGTCCATCCATATTGTTGCAGATGGCAAGATTTTATTCTTTTTATGGTTGAGTAGTATTCCATTACACACACACACACACACACACACACCTTCTCTATCCGTTCATCCTTTGATGGACACTTAGGTTGTTTCCATATCTTGGCTATTGTAAATAATGCTGCATTGAAGATAGGAGTATGTATATCTTTTCAAATTAGAGTTTTGTTTTCCTCAGATAAATACCCAAAAGTAGAATAGCTGAATCATATGTATTTCTATTCTTAATTTTTTGAGGAATCTCCATACTTTTCCATAGTGGCCTAACCAATTTACTTTCCTACCAACAGCGTATGAGAGTTCCCTTTTCTTCTATTGTGGCATCATTGATTTTTATAGTTGGAAGTATTAGAATCAATTTAGGGGGCCGGCCCAGTGGCATAGGGGTTAAATTCAAGTGCTCTGCTTCAGCAGCCCGGGGTTCATGGGTTCTGATCCTGGGCGCAGACCTATGCACTGCTTATCGAGCTGTGCTGTGGTGACATCCCATATAAAGTAGAGGAAGATGGGCATGGATGTTAGCCCAGGGCCAGTCTTCCTCAGCAAAAGGAGGAGGATTGGCAACAGCTAATCTTCCTCAAAAAAAAAAAAAAGAATCAATTTAGGGTACCTAATGGTTAATGAATAAATATTGCTAGTTATTAAAATTATCTTATAAATCATTTTAATTGCATAATGCATGATATTAAAATTAAATAACTATTTACCAAAATATACTGGTGGTCTGAAAAAAAGACTCTTTTTTTCCTAGGTTTTTCTCTTGAAATTGCTCTTTTATCCTTGATGTATCATTGATACAAATATCAAATGAATACCTTCTTTCAAAAAAAAGGAAATGAGAATAGCAATTTATTAATTTTTAGTTTGATGATTTATTGAATATTCACAACTGCAAATAAATTCTTTTGCAGCCAGGAAATCAAATCATAAGGTTTCTTGGTGAGCATGTAATTAGAGAAAAGATGTTGGTTATTCTTAAGACATTTCATTGGGTTTTATGTATCTACAGAGGAATAACCTTTGTGTTTGAAACCCTGGGGCAAGACTCTCATCCCTTTTTTAAAATTTTTATTTATTTATTTTTTATTGATGTCATAATAGTTTATAACATTGTGAAGACTCTCATCCTTTTGACAGTACAGTGCTCACATTGGCAACATTTTCCCTTCTGAGCCAAGTAAATAGATGCTACTAAACAACATGAAACTTATAACAATCCTTTCTGTGAACGTGAAAATGATTTTATATATATGGCCATTTTCATTCTGATTTTCTAAATAATTCCAAAGTTAACGTGAAATGTAGTTTTCTGTTTAAGTAAAAATGTATTCTGTATTTCTAATATATCTGGGGCCAACTGGAGTTTTACTCTCACGGGGCATTAGTGAGTTCTCGATAGAGATACTCACACTAAACACCATTCTCCTGTCCTGAAATGCAGAGCTCCATAAGTCACTATTATTAGGTTAAGCATGGATCATAATCTGATTTTCTTTCGGCCTTACTGCCTGTATACTTGTAATTTAAATAGTTTGTGTAATTAAAAGAAATCTTTACATTCTTTTAAGCTTCATGTTCATATTTTTGGCTTATTCTAATTGTTTTTAACGCTTGTTTTCAGTAAAATTCTAAAATTGACTTTTTAGAGTAGGGTGTGGAATGCATTTTACATTTTTATTGCATCTATATTGAAGGGCTAACAGAAAAAGCCTGTTAGAAGGATTTTAGCAAGCTCTAGAGCGCAGTTTACTCAAATGTTCAGTATAGCTCATGCGTGCTTTTTATCTGTGGAATGAAAACTGTCCTTACCACTGCTACGGTACATACTTTCAATGCCTGTAGCCGCTTGGTGTAGTGGAAAGCTAAGGTTAGCTAATGGCATAAGGAATGCAATGGCGTCTGTCTTTCCAAAGGGGAGAGATTTGCACAGCATGTGATTTTAATGAGCTCAGAGAATGGTAAAGGGAAAAGAACCACAATTAGTACCAAGTACAGTAATTTTTCTACTCATAACCAGCTTTCAATATATTCATTTTAAACGGCTACTCAGACTTATTAGTAATCTCCAGTCCATATGAGTCATCACTTAGAAACCCTGTGTTTTGCGAAATTGCGTATTTACCACACAGCATAAGTCTCTGAAAGACATGGATTATTAGAAATTACCTTAGTTTTGGAATTATGCCCTCTGGTCACCAGATATAGTAGGAAATAGCTAGTTTTCTTGATGGTAGGTTATGTTGGTAAAAATCAGATTTACATTATAGCTACATACAAATAAATTGAATTAGGGAGCATTCTGAATTTGATAATGGTTAAAATTAAAAGAACAATGAGATAGAAACTAATTTTTGCTGAATATTAATTTAGTTATAAATATCTTCCTTCACTGATATACTGTTTAGTTGATGCAAACCAGCTAGAGATCTCATCAAATTTTGAAGAAACAAATCTTTAAATACTTCAGTTTTTATAAAGTTTACTATTTTAGAAACACTTGTTTCATTATATTTTCATTAAATATCACTTTCTTTGGGCGGCATGAAGCTTCTTTTTGAAACAGTTAAAATGCTGAGAAATTTTTATTGTTATTCCTTTTAACTGAAAGGAATTGTTTAATTTTTAAAAATAAAAACCTCTTAATATTAAGATTTAAAAATTAGATGTCCTTCTTTTTTGATGTTTTCTGTGTACCTACCTTTTTCCCCTGATAATACACGTCATGAAATAAAAGCACTCTGCTGGAACCTGTTATTATTTTCTACTGACCATGAACTTTTAACTACCAAACTTGTCATATCCTGGTGTGTCAGTATAACCAGGACTTCCATGTACAGTTGTGTAGATTGTTCACTGCCAAAGGTCAGTCTGGCCAAGGGAGCAAATGGAGGTTATAGTCCCATTGAGTCTACTCCCTAAACCAAGTTTGCAAGACTGCATCTCCAGCATGGGCCTCTTTTCTAGTTTACAAAGCCAAACATACAGTGCTGTTAGGAACTAGCAAAAGTCTTGAACCCTTTTGTAAAGTTCTTTGTACAATTACTGCATCTTCCTTTGCCACCATGCTAGACTCACTCATTCATACTCTTTTCAGAGATTTTTTTACACGAGTTTTGATTCCCGAAGTGTGATCCAGAGATCCTTTCAGGGAGTCCACAAGGTCAAAATCGTGTGTGGGTAAAGGATCCATTCAAAGTTCAAGTTAAAACAATGGATTTTAATATAATATGTTACAAAAAATTCACAGATGTGGTTTCAGATTCCACATCACCATTAACGTTTAAAGAACGACCACATGGCGAGTGTTGGTGTAGTGTGAAAGAACATCCACAATCATCTGAAAGGCTATTAAAGTACTCCTTCCTTTCCCAACTAGATATCTTTGTGAGGCTGAATTTTCTTCATATATTTCAACAAAATAATATATTGCAGGAGACTGAATGCAGAAGTAGATAAAAGAGTCCGGTTGTCTACTCATTAAACCAGACATTTAAAAAAAATCTGCAAAAATGCCAAACAGTGCCATTCTTTTCACTAAATTTATTTGGGAAAATATAGTTGTTTTTCATTAACATGTTATTTATGCAGACATGTAATGGGGTTATTTTTATTTAAAGTAAGTTAATAAATATTTAAAAATTTTCTCTAATTTCTAACATAATTGTATCAATGGATACAATTCCCATAAATAAAAGCACTTTGGGGTCCTCAGTAATTTTTATGAGTGCAAAAGGCCCCTGACACCAGATCATTTGAGAACAGCTGCTTTAAGGTGTAGAATGTCTAACGTTCCTTTGTTAGCAATAGTAGTGATGTTCCAAATATTGGACTGGCTGTACACATATACATTGGGTCCAGGAGAGTTGCTTTTCTTAGGAAAAAGGAGTCCAACCCTCCTATTTTTCAAAGATCACTTAAGTTTTTACGTTTGATTCATCGCGAGCCAGCCTACAGGTGCGGATGTGTTGACTCAACTCAGCAAACACGGAGAGAAGCTACATAAAGGCCAAGGCAGTGGCTGTCAGGGTGGTTTTAATTAACAGTAAGGCACTCTGGTCCCATTTTGTGTGCACTTCAAAATGTTAGTTGTCCGTTGAGATGGCTCACAGATGAGGCACTGCTTGAGCCTGGTTGAAATGCAGCTGTGACATATGCCTTTTCAAGAAGACAGGAGAGAAGAGTTTGGGCAAACGGTTCCGTGTGAATTAGGAACTATTTTATGAGAGATGTTGGACAGCTGGTCTGTTCCTAATGATTGTCATAGAAAACCTAATATGTCAGGGAAGACTCAGGATTCAGGAATAAGAATGTTCTGGTTAGTGATACCTAAATAGTATATATATAAAACAAAACAGAGAAACAAGCAAAGAAAAACTCCCCTCTGCATTTATACAATTCTTAACACTTTGATTAGGATTCTGTTGACTTGTATGATGAAATAGTTCTACCATCATACCTAGTCTTGACAATCATGCCCTTAGCTGTTGAAGGCAATCTATCATAGAGGTTCAAGCACTGGCTTTGAAGTCAGTCAGACATACTCAGATCCAAATCCTGCCTCTAACACTGACTGGTTGTGTGAATGCTGGCAAGTTACCCTTCTTCACCAAGGCTTGGTCCCTTCATCTAAAAATGAGTAATACCACTTCTCTTAAAGATTTATTGTGAATATTAAAACACACTTAAGTATGAAGTATAGTACTTTTTTCATGGTGAGGGCTCAATTTTACATATCTATGAATATATATATATATATCTCCCACCCCAGGTATACTGAGCTATCCTTTTGTTTAGTGTCTGCTAGCAGCAACAATCTTAACGTTTGAGATCCCTCTCTCTCTCTCATTTAAATATCCCAGTGCTGCCTTAGATTCCAGAGGTACAGTATATGAAGGCAGAAAGCAAAGGATTTATATAATGGCTACCCAGTCATTTTCAGGGGAAAATTATAATAGCCTCTTAGGGTTCCTTAGAAAGAAGTACTGAAGTCCAGTCAATTCATAATTAATGACAAAGTGTAATCTCTCATAATTTAATATTTTTACACAGAAACTTGTATTCTTTTTCCTGTACCATCTTTATGCTTTACTTACTTTTAAACATGGCAGAAGCAACTTAAAGAATTATATAGAAGTAAGACCCCAGGTAAGTATGACTTTATTATTTGTACCGTAGTAGGTGAATCCTCTAGCGAAAAGAATGGGTTTGGGCCTATTTGAAAGCAAACTTGAGACAAGATACTGGTATAATAGGGGATCATTTTTATTAGTTTAATAATTAAGAGAGTGAATTGTTGAATAAGTAAAAATAACCACATTTACATAAAATAGATTTTTCTGTTTTAATTATTATGGTCCATGGTTTTGCTGAGTTCTAACATGAGGGAAGCAACAAGATGTATGGGAGTGTGTATGTCTCTGGGTCTGTGTGTTTGTGTGAATATGTACACACACAAGCCCATAGCCCTAGAGTTTCTTGAATGAGTATCATTTTCCAACTTGCTCCAAAATTTACTACGAGCATGGCATTCTGGACTACTTTGGGAACTTATTTATCCTGCCCCAATTCCTAATAGATATAAATACAGTTTGAGTAGAGAGTGAGATATTGATGTTTGGGGACTTTTTTTTTTTTTAATTTTACTCCAGTTACAACTTCACCAGGAATAGAGTCTTAAGAGCCAGAAGAAAGAATTGAAATTTGTTCTCAGTGTAATAAGCTCTCTGATGAACTAGCTGTGGTGAATATTTACAATGGATTAGTGTCATAGTGCATAAAAGTTGATCAAATGGATTATATGTTCCATTCAGTATTGATATTTAATTAATATCAGCACTTATGAATTTCTAGAAAGTGAACTTAAACCTACTGAACTGATTCGTACACTTTGAGTATGAGATACACACATACACACACACGTGCACAAGCACACATATATGTATATATGTCTATATAATATATATATACACTGATAATCATAATTAGAGTCATCTAACAAATGTAATTATAACTCATATCACTTAACATTTATTGAGTACTCTGTGTCAGGTCCTGTTATAAATGCTTCATATGAAATCACTGTTATTTCATACAACAGTCCTCTGAGGTCAATAAAATCATTGCTCCCATTGTATAGATGAAAAAATTACCCTCAGGATGATTAGTTAACTGACCCCAAAATTACTTAATTGATAAATGGCAGAGCCTAAATTTGAACCAAGACAGTGTGGCCTATTCTCTTCTATTCAATTATTTTATTATATGATCTCTCTAAGATAATCAAGCATTTAAAATTCTCCTTGCAACACATACTTCTAAACTTTTTTTTTTAATTGCCTCAGTGTTCTTTTAAGAAGTAAATCTAAATTTACTTATTTTGTACTTTTTTTTTAAAAAAAATGGAGACTGGGGCTGGCCCGGTGGCGCAAGCAGTTAAGTGCGCGCGCTCCGCTGCGGCGGCCCGGGGTTCGCTGGTTCGGATCCCGGGCGCGCACCGACGCACTGCTTGGTAAGCCGTGCTGTGGCGGCGTCCCATATAAAGTGGAGGAAGATAGGCACCGATGTTAGCCCAGGGCCCTCTTCCTCAGCAAAAAAAGAGGAGGATTGGCGGATGTTAGCTCAGGGCTGATCTCCTCACAAAAAAAAAAAAAAAAAATGGAGACTAAAACAAGTGTGGTATCATATTTTTCTCCTCCTCTCGGACACTTTTATATGAAATATCCCTTTGAAGTTAAGCTGGAAGGCAGGTGTTGGGTACGAGTGTGTTGAAGGACAAAACTTCCTGAAGTAAAATAGACTAAATATGGAGAAAGAATTTGTTTAGTAGCTAACACTTTCTGTTGGCCAAACTGAAAAACCATAATATTTATGGTATATGATGTGTGTGGCATTTGAAGTTATAAAAGAGGATCCAAAAGAATGTACCTCATTGAGGATTATAGTAGTAAAAAGTGACAAACATTAATTATATTTATGATTTTTTACTTATTTATTTGTATATATTGGAAGAGAGTTATATTTCTATTTGTCCTGTTAAATTCCGGCTACCTCTTCTTTATTATAAGAGTAGGTTTTGTACCCCATATATATATATAGAAGCAATTTTTCAAAATCTTTTTCTGTTTGACCATAATGACATTTTTCTATGGCTTAGCAGTAAAAGAAAATTAACTACAGGAAAAATGAAACTCTATAGCTTGGAATTTTAGGACAATATGAGAAAATGTGTCTTTAACAATAAATATATGTTTAATATTTCTCCCTTCAGTAGAAATTTTGTGTTAATTTACCTTCTTAAGAAAACACAAAATGAAAATTTTGTTACATAAAAAGTTATCTTTTGTGTACTGAAGCCAGCGGGAGATAAGGCAAAAAGAAATCAGTTTAGAATTTAGAAGTCTCTATCACCTAACCTTTGCAAACCAGAAAGGAATCCTCTATGGAGATAATAGTATGGATAAGAGAATTCTTTGACCTAAAACTAAGCTTCAAATTATTCTTTGATTTTAGACATGATTTGCATGTTTAAATACACCTCTGCTTTACCACATAGCATACATTTTATTCCACTTAATTATTTGAAGCTTTTAATAAAATTCTAAATATTTATTTCAGAGAGTATAGAAAATATTTTACCCTTACAGTAGCTTTGAAAATCATCAAAGATGCCGGATTATCAAGTGGTTATGGATTAGTGGGACTAAATAATTGCCTGAGCTCCATTGCTTTCTAGGCTGCTATTTATCAAGGATTCTAGAATGTGAAATGGACCTGGAGTCCAGTCTAGGAAAATAAACTGTAAATTTCTGCAGAGAACTATCAAGGGCACTTATATTGCATCAAACCAATCTTTCCCTCCCCCTAGCACTGAATGACAGAAAGAAAACAACAGAAAAAGTGGCTACTGTAATGGAAAGATGGGCAATCACAAAAGTTATTAGTGTAGACATTTGATGGGGTCTAATCTACCTATGGAATACTGTATTCTGTCAAGAAAAGAGAGCTAATGCATCTTCTAAATATCAAAAGACAGGAGCCAATTTATGCCTGTCAGGCCTCACTTTTCACAGATTTAAATCATTCCTGTTAGAGAAAGATACATTACTCCCATTGTAGTCAAATTTCCCTCTTGATTTTAGTCAAAAATAATTTTAAAAGCTTTCTGACAATTTAAAAGAGCATTTTAAAATAAATGGCATTCTTTTAAAAATCCCTATTGGATACCAGAAATTATCTATAATTAGTAGTAAGTTTTAGTATTTTACATTGCTTTTCTTTTGTGTTTACTATATTTTAAAATAAAATTTCTTTGAGGCATACTCCCACTCATTATGTAATCTTTTTTCCTTGTAAATGTTGAAGAGTTGTATAAAACTTTTGCTGTCTCTAATCTGAGTGAGCTTTACATTATTATTTTGGTTGGCTGAATGAAAATCCCTGATGATATTTCATTGGTTAATTAACTTCCTAATATTTGCAGGTGGGGCATCTGCTGTGTTCTTGATTGTCATGGCATAATGAAATTGTGGGCTAGAAGACATGAATGTGGATCTTTTCCCTACCCATTATATTTCTTATGCAAGCAATATATCCTAGTTACTTCAGGTCAGCATGACATTGTGTGCAAAATTGCATACTGCATTGGACCAGATGAGACATTGCCATACATTGCTCATGAGGATGCAAATTGCCACTTATCTGAAAAAGATTCTCATAATAAATGAACAAGCAATTTCTCTCTCTGTAGTGAGGCTGTTAATGTCTCCATGGATGGATAATGAGAAGGAGACAGATGAGATGAATAAAGGTGTTACATTTCATTTTCTATTTTATCTTTTCCTTTTTTGTAACTTCTGTCAAATTAATACTATAAAAGTATTTGTTTCCAATTTCTAGTCTTTCCATTCTAGAACATACATTTATTTTGGAGAAAAAGATAACGTTTTTATTTTATATTGGAAATTGGTTAATATACTCTGTAACTCAAATAATATATATATTTTAAGATAATATAAAAAATCAACTTGGAAACATTTCATTTTCAACACTCAAAAATCACAGGTGAACATCTGCATGCTTAAGTGTTTGTCCATATACAGTTACCTTTTAAGCAAGTATGTAGGCAAAGATAAAAGGGATAGAAACTGTCATTCCTGAAACTGCTATTTTTGTGTAGCTGAATCCAGACCAATTTAAAAATGTTTAACAAGATTTAATTTTAAAACACCAATGCATTTATTACTATAAATATTTTAGTTAATTTGACAGCCAACATTTTCATTAGAAACGACATGCAAATTCTTCTCTCAGATCTACAGTTTAAGAACTTTAAAAGTTTATATTCTTAGGCCTACCAAAATGTTCTGATTGTATGATATAATAATTTAAGGCCCATGAATCTATACATATATTTTTTTAAGAATTAAATATTTAGCAATGGTTTTCTAGTTTACATTCTATGTTTACATAGACATTGAAGAATAAAAGAAATTATGAAATAATCTTAAATTTATTAAGAATTTCATTGGTGAACCAATAAATATTAATTTAATAACTGCTTGTTAATATGTTGGTACTGATTCTGTCTTAGAGCAGTGCCATTGTGTGTAACTGAACTTTCTGTTTTCTCGTGGTTGAGCCTTAAATTACCATGTCTTCTGGTTTCAGTGTTTTTCCTGGGGCACAGATCATATTTCTTACTGCCAAAGCCCAGAAATAATAGCCTCACACATCCAGAGTCCCAAAGGTTTCCTGCAGGGTACCCAGAGAGCGACTGCAGTGCTCCAGACTGTGTTTGTAGACAAGAAGTCCTAAAGCAACAGCAATGCTGTTGAAAGCAATTTCATTTCATAATACAATTCATAGTTATCTGCTTTTATCTCATTGTCTAAATTCTAACTGCTAACCTATCATATTGACAAATAATTAGAGGTTGCCTTTATTCTGTAGGATGTGTGCTTTTCTAGACAATATGTTTAAAGAAACAATTACTGTTTGTAATAAATAAGCAAAAAAAGAGAGAAATGATTAAAAATCTGTAAGTATATGCTATCATTTACATTTCTTTTACCATCTAAATGAAAGTATAATGTTTAATATCAGCTTTTGAATATAAGATCTTTGTTTATTTTTAAAGCATGTCCTTTTTGTTGCTTTCTAGCAATGCCGTATTTACACTTGTTTAAAAATTTATGTTCAGAGAGTAAACATCCCCATTTTTCCCAGTTCTTGGATGTTGTCTAGCACAAAAACAGGAGTATATAAACTAGAACTAAAGCCATGTATACCTTTAGTGTGGTATAACCATGCATCCTTCTATTGTATATTTACCATGATTTTAAAACATATTACCATTAAATAACAATCATTTCTGTAAGTTACTTTATACGATTATTATAGTTTGTTTCCTTTGCAATGAAAGATATCTAGAATTTTAATGGCTTCCAGGTATATGAAGCCACGTAGCGTGGCATTTTATAGGAACTGGGATTCCATCATCAGAAAATGTACTCACCTATTGAAGTTGTCCTTCAGCCTCTAATTGCTTTATCATTAAAAAAAAAAGGTAGTATGTTTATTCTATGATCAGTATAGATCAAAAGGATACTTACTATTTTAAAATTGAGCCAGTTAATGACTCCAGAATTTGGTGAACATAAGAGTACTAGTCCTGGCACAGAACGCTGGGAATAAATCAAATAAAAATGAGAGGAAGGAATACATGCACTAGCTCGTGGATGATGCCTGGATTTTTTGGGCGGGCTACACTGTTGGTGCCTCTGGGCTTCCTATTCCTCTCTCTGCCAATACCGACACCGTGCCCACTTCAACCTTTGGTTTCTTGCTTGTGTTTACAGAGTAACTGAAAACAGACATGACATTTATTTAAAAAAAAGAAAAAAGAGGGGCCAGCCCGGTGGCGCAAGCGGTTAAGTGCGCGTGCTCCGCTGCAGCGGCCCATGGTTTGCCGTTTAGGATCCCAGGTGGGCACCGACGCACTGTTTGGCAAACCATGCTGTGTTGGCGTCCCATATAAATTGGAGGAAGATGGGCACAGATGTTAGCCCAGGGCCAGTCTTCCTCAGCAAAAAAAGAGGAGGATTGGCAGATGTTAGCACAGGGCTGATCTTCCTCACAAAAAAAAAAAAAAGAAAAAATGGAAAAATCACTTTTGGGATATATGTATATTTAAATTTGGAAATGAAGTATAAAATGAGCACTATCTGTTTTTTGTATTTTTATTTGCTAACTGTACTATGTCACATATGGGTTGTACCATTCACTTTGTAAGTTGTACATTAACAGGCATTTGCTATATCCAAGTCAAAAATCTGAACAATGCCTCCTTGGTATATCATCTTTATGTTCCCACTCAAAAACAAAACTCTGTCAGTGTTATACTACTTTTAAAATTTTAACTATAGGCATAATGTTTTCTTCTTATTTCTTATGGGGGAATTATGAGTTAGCACGAAATAATGTTGATTCATTTTATAAATTTATTTCAAAATATATTAGCCCTAAATAAATATTATAGTGTGCTACAATAAATCTAAAAAGAATACAATAATAGCCCTTTAAATGTGTTTTTGGCGATCCAGGATGCTTTCAAAATAACACAAGTGCACCAGACAAATTCTCACTCAAAAGTGTCTCATTAATTTAAGATTTTAATGAAATACTTTTTAATTTCTATAAAATGAACTGATGAAAAAAATAACCAAAAGACAAATATAGTAACTACTTGGGATATACAAAGATCCCAACGTGCTATTCCCAGTCTTGACTTCTAAACATGCTACATGCATGGAAATTGCTTTTGATACATTTATGGTTCTCAGACTTGTCTGCACGCTGGAATCACCTGGAGGGCTTCTAAAAATACTGATGTTTGTGTCCCTCCCACCCAAGATTGTGAATTAATTGGGTCGAGGTGTGGCCTGGGCTTTGGAACTTTTAAAAGATCCCAGGTGATTCTATTGTTCAGCCAAGTTTTGCAGTCACTTGTCTAGACCTTCAAGGTACAGAATAAGAAGGGTGAGGTACTGGTCACTTTCACAACTACACCAAATTGTTCCCTTACAGAAATGTATCTATGGATAGCTAGCAGAACCTCATGTGTGTGGGGGAGTGCACTTGCATGCATGTTCATTTGCACACAACTGATAGGAGTAAATGATACAACATTGTTACTTTTTCTTACCTTTGCTATTCTAACTCCATCCAATTGTCAACTAAGAATTATTTTCATTTAGGCAGATATGTTCATTGTTGGGATTGGTGGTGTACACTTGTAGGTAATTTAAGCCCTAGAAGTTCCTTTCCCTTGTCGTCCCCCACCCACCTTTTTTCCTTTGTGAAGACAAGTGGATAAAAATCAGAAATTGACTAAAAAAGGCTTGATGCAATTGTTACATTGATCAATATTTTAAAATTTAAACAAATGGTAGCATTTATTGGGCACTTACCAAAACAACCTTGTCATTTAGTATTATTATCCCATTTTACAACTGAGGACACTAAAGCAAAGAAAGGAGAATGGAGAATATAATCCTTTCTGGGTACATTCTTTTGTTTTACATCAAGTTAAAATTACTACTACAATCAGCATACCTATTTGAATAATTTTCCCTGTTTTAATAAGGAGAAGGAACAGGTTGAGTATTATGAATCTTGACAGCCCAGAACATAATTGGCCAAAATCAGCTGTTTCTTATAGTCTTAAGTCTCCGAAGGATTTGATGTCTTGAGCAGTTGAAGATATGTGAATGGTTATGAATAATTACTTTTATCTAACAGGATTAATTAAACATCCGTTCTTTGCATCTTTGAAATTTCGAGGATCGCTCCTTAAGTGTACGGTCCTTATGTTTTAGGAGAGTCCCCATTCAGAAAAATTCACTCCTGTTGCCATATAGGTCATCTGAAACATATGGAATGTTGTATCCAGATTTTTGTTTTAAAATATGTGATCATTATTTCTAAAAATAGCTTTTAGTTCAAAGAAATTGTATGGAAAATTAAAACAACCGCCACAACACAACCACTGTTTCCTGCTCAAATGAATTTACTTGATCAACTTTTCTAATGATATTGCCAAACCTTGCTAAAGTGCAAATGATTTTTTCCCCAAGAAAAATGTTGCTTTTTAACTGATATGCTCATGTTTCTGGTCATTCAATTACACAAGAGAATATCCATTTAGTGCAACATGACATTTTAAAATTTATACTTCATTTTATATTGGACTTTATAATTTGTGTGACCTAATAACGCAGTGGATAGGTATGGTTTTCTTTCCAATGAAAGCATTTTAAAATACATCCCATAAGCAAGGATTCAATTTAAAAGCTTAAACCATTGTGAAAAACAAGGAAGCCTGTTTTCATCGATTATAACCCTCCCTACCTTCGATTTCTTTTTTTTTCTCTCTTCTCTTCCCTTCTCTTTCTTTTTCAAGTGTAAAGTCTCAGCATTTCCTTAATGCTGCTGATCAAAATAATGCATTTGGCCTTCAAGGAAAGCATGGATGTTTGTAACCATAATTGGGGTCAGCGGCAGGATTTTCCTGACTGCTGAAGGGAACTGATTTGTGTCTGCATTAGCACCCCTCACACTCCAAATCCTCCCTCCCCTCCCCTGTCCAGGGGCAGCTTCCAAACTACCAACTTGTTTCATGTCAAATGCGTGTTGGGCTCTGTAATAAATCACTGATGAACAGCCAACTCTCTATTTTGGAGGTGCAGCCTCTGAACATTGATTAATGTGATTCTTCAAGAATGGAACAATGGCACATGTGCATATGCACCAGAAAAGCTCATCCACTGCAATAGATAGCTTTGTTCCACGTGCTTCAGCCTCTCTCCTTCTAGTGTTCTCTTTCTGGGCTTAGCCCAGACCTCAGCTAATTGATTAACAGAACCTTTAGGCTGCCTGAGGTGGGCCTAAAACAGGGATGTAATCAGAGGTTTTGAAAGACTCCATTCTTGTCTTTGGGGATTCCTGCAGGCACATATGCCAGCCACAATAGGCAGAACAGCACGGCTTCTTATTTTTGGAAATTTTGGTGGATTTCAATGATAATTTGCTTCTGCTGTATTGTTCTTTTTCTTTAACCTAACTGGCTGTTCTTCTGTAGTTGACAGATATTTTTAAGACAAAAATTCATGTTAGGTTCTTCTTTCCTCTTTATTGTCTCTCTGTTATCTTTCTTCTCGTTATTGATGTACTAGGAAACCATTTTTCTATTTTAGCAGTTGTTCATAAATACTCAATATCTATGGCAGCTAAAAGTAGAATCACAAAATTTTGATTGCAAAATGGAACTCAGTTTATCCTTTGTCTACTATCTAAATAATTTTTTATAATTTATCAAGAGTGAACAAATATTAGGTAAACATTGAAGAATATTCAGTAATGTTTATTTTTTGTTTTTTAATATTATTTTTAAAATGTAAATCATTGAGTATTTTTTCATTTATTTAAAATTTAAAAAATTAAGTTGAAGTATATGTATAATAGTAATAATAATGGCACAGTAATTGCCATTTTTACTTATTTTTCGTAGTTTTGAATTTTTGTGGTTGTTAGATTATCTTTGAAAATGCATGATGTGTTGCCTGAGGGAGATATTAGTGTAGGTTGCTCTTTGGTGTGTTTTTTTTCACGGTTAGAATCATATGTTCTTTTAATTTGACCTTTGAATTTTATAAACAAACGAACTCTACTTGTTTATAGGCAAAGAAATTGAGATTCAGCTGAGTGTTGAAAAGATGAAACATTTTTGGCAAAACCTTATCTCCAAGTGTTCCAGAAATCTTACTAGAAGTTTTATAGGAGCTCTGTTCTCTCCTTTTTATGAATAGGAAAGCAAGTGTGCCAAAGTTCAGAATTGGTGAGCAGTGAGGAAGAGAGCAGAAGCCCTTTTGTGGTCTTTCATATACTAATTCGTGATCTATTTGCTTCTCTCTTTCAAAACAGACAAGTTCCTAATACCAGAACCTAGAGGAAAATCTGTCATAAGATAATATTTTTAGAGAAGTTGATTTTTGTACTGTAGAAAAGAGTTTGCTTCTATGAAATAGGAAAAAATAAGGTAATTCTTCATTTATAAAGGAGAGATTTATTCCCAAAGTGTAAAACATTGTTTTAACCTTGAAATTATTTTCTCATTAAAACTTACGGTGTTCAATTCATAAACTTGTCCAAGAAAATTATTTATAATTTCTAAATAATAATATGTATACATGAGGCATGGGATTAATATTAATATTAATAAACAGACTATACATGAGACCTAGCAGTGATTCTGTGACAAATACATTCAGAATTTTAACTTGGGACGTCAAGAACACATCTCCCAAAGAGCTGTGCTTACCGCAGCATGGGTGGCAATGTGAGAGTGGGATGGGGGAAGGGATGGATGTTGTGGGATTTGGTCTTGCCAGGATGAGGTTTCCTTTTCATGAAATCCAGGGGACTAAGATCCAGGGAGAGACAAAGGGCAGTAGTGGTTGACCTGATGGAGTAGAGGACTGGGGGGGAAACTTCTCTCCTGAGAGTAGAGTGGGAAGGAATTCCTATGACTGGGTAGCTGATTTTATGTAAGGGATATAAGGAAACTCAGATGTATAAACTAGGAATGGCCTGAAATAAATGGTCCATTTGGATATAAAAATTGAGAACTAAACTATTCAAAAAGATGAACTAAACACTTTTTCCACTGATCCACCCACTGAAAATATTGCAGCCATTTAAATTAATTGATTTAAAGTGAGACTTTTTAGTCTTTCATTTTGGTACTCAGAATAATAGCAATTATGATAACGATGACGATAATAATAATAATGATAATAAACATTTCCTGAACAATTGCTATTACCACTCACTGTGCTCAACACGTTATAGAGATTCCTGCAGTTACTCCATATAATACCATGCAGCATATATTATTATCCTCATTTTAGATGAGGCTCAGAGAGATTATATAACTTGCCCAAGTTGATTATCTGGCCAATGTCAGGACCAGTCTTCTCACACCAGATCTTTCTTCCCGAGTCCATGCTCTAACCGTTAGACTGCTTAACCACACCTATATAACCAAACTTACTTTTTTTTTTTTCATCAAGGTATGATTTGTAACACATCTATTTAAAGGTGTCAACCTCCATAAGAATCAATAATGAACTGATTTTCTACCCTGTGTCAAATGAAAACTTTTTTTCCTTAATTTAATTCATTTTTTTTATTCACCAATATTTATGGAACTCCTCTATGTGCCAGACATTCTACTGCTTGCCAGATGCGTAGTATGATGAAAAGACAACACTGTATGCCTTCATATTCTATTTATGTTTTCAAGTTGTTGGAAATACTCAGCTATATTGATTTTTAGTAAGGGAATCTGACCGTTTTTTCCCCGTGAGAGATCTATCCCTAGAATAGATCTTTCCTGAGATGACCAGATCCTTGAGTTTATCTTCAGTGCAACAAAGCAGTTAATTTTTTTTCCTTTTTTATTTGTAATTGATGTTTTAATGGTTTTTAACATTGTGAAATTTTGAGTTGTACATTTTTGTTTGTGCATCACCATATATATGTCTCCCTTCACCCCTTATGCCCACCCCCCCACCTCCATTGCCCCTAGTAACCACAATACAGTTTTCTCTGTCCATGTGTTGGTTTATATTCCACATATAAGTGAGATCATACAGTGTTTGTCTTTCTCTTTCTGGCTTACTTCACTTAACATAATACCCTCCAGGCCCATCTGTGTTGTTGCAAATGGGACTATTTTGTCTTTTTTTATGGCTGAGTAGTATTCCATTGTATATATATACCACATTTTCTTGATCCAATCGTCACTCGAGGGACACTTAGGTTGCTTCCACTTCTTGGCTATAGTGAATAATGCTGCAATGAACATAGGGGTACATAAGCCTCTTTGGCTTGTTGATTTCAGGTTTGTTGGATAGATTCCCACTAGAGGGATGGATGGATCATGGGGCATCTCTATTTTTAATTCTTTGAGGAATCTCCATACCATTTTCCATAGAGGCTGCACCAGTTTGCATTCCCACCAGCTGTGTATGGGTTCCCGTTTCTCCACAGCCTCTGCAACATTTGTTGTTTTTTGTCTTGGTGATTATAGCCATTCTAACCGGCATGAGGTGATATCTTAGTGCTGTTTTGATTTGCATTTCCCTGATGATTAGTGATGTTGAACATCTTTTCATGTGCCTATTGGCCATCTGTATGTCTTCTTTAGAAAATTGTCTGTTCATTTCCTCTGCCCATTTTTTGATCGAGTTGTTTGTTTTTTTGTTGTTCAGTTGTGAGAGTTCTTTATATATTATGGAGATCAACCCCTTGTCAGATGTATGTTTTGCAAATATTCTCTCCCAGCTGGTGGGTTGTCTGTTCATCTTGATTCTGGTTTTGTTTGTCTTGTAGAAGCTCTTTAATCTGATAAAGTCCCACTTGTTTATTTTTTCTTTAGTTTCCCTAGTCTGGGTAGGCATGTCATCCAAAAAGATTCCTGTATGACCAGTGTCAAATAGTGTGTTGCCTATATTTTCTTCTATGAGTTTTATAGTTTCAGGTCTCACCTTCAGGTCTTTGATCTATTTTGAGTTAATTTTTGTGAATGGCGATAGCACATGGTCCACTTTCATTCTTTTGCATGTGGCTGTCCAGTTTTCCCAACACCATTTATTGAAGAGACTTTCCTTTCTCCTTTGTATGTTCTTAGCTCCTTTGTCGAAAATAAGCTGTCCGTATATGTGTGGTTTTATTTCTGGGCTTTCAATTCTGTTCCATTGATCTGTGTGTCTGTTTTTGTACCAGTACCATGCTGTTTTGGTTACTATTGCTTTGTAGTATGTTTTGAAGTCAGGGATTGTGATGCCTCCTGAACAAAGCAGTTAATTTTAATGAAGCACCACTATCCTTATCCTTTATTTGAAATTGGAAGATTGTCTGATATTTTACTGGCTCATATTCCCAATTTTCCATTTTCGCAGGCATTAAGTTATCATGAATGTACTCCATGCAATCAAAAAACCAGAAGTTATTTCAAGTGATAACATTAATGCAATGTGCTATATTTATTCTTTTAGTTTGATCTTGTATACTCTTATTTCCTGAGGTAATAGATCTTTCCATAGTTCCAACAACCTGCCTTCTATTATCATCAAGTTCCCAGTATGTTTTCTGCTGTGTCACTCTTTTTATTCTCATGTACTGAAGACACAACAGTTTAACCATAGAGGTGGCCCTAGTGGTGTACTACAAACTTTGGTAAAAGTTCAGTGTTTGTATATTTTAAAGGAAAGTAAGCCCTTCTCCTCCTGTCTTTATCATCTTTGTGGCTCAGAGATGATAAAGAGTAGCTACTAGTAGATACTCTGTAGCTACAGAGTACCGGGATTTGTATTAAATCTAAATGGAATCTAACCTTACTTTTACAATGAAATTTCTGCATATAGAGTAAGAATCCTACGTCTGAACAATTCCACATTATTAGTTTTTTAAATCTTGGGAAGAATTAGAAACCTTACTAATCATTTCGGTTTAGACTTAAAATTGCCATCATATTCAAAATTAAAATTAGAAAAGATTTTCTTTTCTTTAATTTTTGTTTTTACACCTAAATTTAAGTTTCATGCCACTCCTAATTATCTGAATTAAAACAATTTTATCATTAGGAATGACTCCAGCAAGAATTATAAAAAGTACCTGGAAGCGTTCTATATTGCAACTTCGTGTAAATATTATTGTAACAAGAATGAAGAACGAACACTAATAGTTAAAGATACTTGTGCCAATTTAAAAAGTAGTGACGGTTTGGAGGTGATGGATATGTTTATGGTGTAGATTGTGATGTTGGTTTCATGATTGTATACTTATCTCCAAACCTATCAAGTTGTACACATTAAATATATACAGCTTCTTGTATGTCAAAAGAAAAAAAAAAAAGTAATGATAGTAGCTTTTTTCATGAGATTATGTTGCCAATGTGTCATACAACTGATATTTTAGGTCTAAGAAAAACTTTCCTACAATGTTGAGGAAGAATACTTTTAAATTACAGAAAACTGCTGAAGTCTCAGGAACTCTTTTACCTACAGTTGCAAAGACACTGAAAGGACCATTCTAGGGTCAGAGATAAACTGTTTTTTTTTTCTTTTTTATGTGAGGAAGACCAGCCGTGAGCTAACATCCGATGCCAATCCTCCTCTTTTTGCTGAGGAAGATTGGCCCTGGGCTAACATCCATGCCCAGCTTCCTCTACTTTATATGGGACGCCGCCACAGCATGGCTTGACAAGCGGTGCGTTGGTGCGCGCCCAGGATCTGAACCTGTGAACCCCGGGCCACCGCAGGGGAGCGCACACACTTAACCGCTGAGCCACCAGGCCGGCCCCCAGAGATAAACTTTTTAATGTGGTTTCTTGTGAACGCAAAAGCTAAATGATATAGGAATACTTCAATGCTGATTGTGATGTCTGTTCTAATTCTGGAATCACAGATCTCGTATTATTTGTTTGATATTTCAAATTAGATGATAGTTCATATTAGTTTAATAATTTGTTTGATAAATTTTATATTTTAAAAGCAAATTTTATATAAGTATCAAACGATGAAATAATCACATCTTTTTACTGAAATTTACATACAGTGACATGCACAGATCTAAGTGTGTGATCTGATAAGTAATGATCAGTGTATACACCCATGTAACTATAACTCTAATCAAGATATGGAATATGTCCATAATTCCAAAAGTTCCCTCATTCCATTTTCCACTCAAACCCTATCACCAGAGGCAGCCGCTGTTTACAATTTATCACAATAAATTAGTTTTGCCTGTTCTTTAATTTCATGTAAATGGAATCATTCAGTATGTGCTCTTCCGGTGTGGCTTTTTTCACTTAACATGTTTGTGAAATTCATCCATGAGTTTACACACATCAATGGTTCATTCTTTTTTAATTGCTGAGTGGAATTCCATTGTATGAATATATCACAATTTGTTTATCAGTTCTCCTGTTAATGGATACTTGGACTGTTTCCAGTTTCGGGCTGTTATGAATATGCTGCTAGAAACATCATTGTACAAGCATTTTTATGGACATATGTTTTCATTTCTTTTGGGTAAATAGTTTGGAGTGGAATTGCTGGGTTGTATATTAAGTATATACTTAACTTTATAAAGATAACTGGACAGTTTTGCAAATTGCTTGTACCATTTTACGTGGCCAGCAGCAGTGTGAGAGTGTTCTAGCTGCTCCACATCCTCGCTATCTTTAGTGTCATCAGTCTTTTTATTGTAGGCATTCTAGGGTAATTTGTATTTTCCTGGTGCTTCATGATGTTGAACTTTTTTTCATGTGCATTTTGGCCATTCATATATCTTCTTTTGTGAATTGTCTGTCCAAGTCTTCTGCTCATTTAGGGGCCTATTTGTTTCTCTATTATTGATTTGTAGAATATTTGGATGAGCAGAAGGTTTTAATTTTGATGAAGTCCAATTTATCTATTTAAAAAAATGTTTAGGCCTTTTTTGTCCTAAAAAAATCTGCTTACTCTAAGGTCATGAATATATTATTTGTGTTTTCTTCCAGAAAGTTTATTGTTTTAGCTTTTATGTTTAAGTCAATGATGTGTATCAAATAGATTTTTGTGTGTAGTGTGAAGTAGGGGGCAAAGTTCATTTTTCATGTGTTTATCCAGTAGTTCCAGCATCATTTGTTGAAGAGACTTTCCTTTCCCAACTTTATTAACTTGGCACTTTTAGTGAAATCAGTTGATTGTATGTGTATGGGTCTGTTTCCAGACTTTCTCTTTTGTCTCTGATCTATTTGTCTTTCGTTATGCCAAAAATAAATATACCAAACTTTTTAATTACTATAGCGACATCTTAAAATCATGGAGTTATTCCTCCATCTTTTTTTTTTTAATGGCTATTCTAGGTTCTTTAAATTTTCAAAACTTATTCTTTAGAATAACTTTGTTAATGCCTACAAAAGAAAAAGCCTGTTTGGATTTTTATTAGGATAATATTGAATCTGTAGATCATTTTGTGCAGAATAGACATCTTAGCAATATGAAGTTTTTCTATCAGTTAAGAGAGGATGTTAAAATCTTGAACTATAATTGTAGGTTAGTCTGTTTCTCCACTTAGCCAGTTAATATTTTTTTTATGTATTTTTAATCTGTCTTATTAGGCACATACAAATTAAGATCGTTAACTCTTTTCTTGTGAAATGTCCCTCTATTCCTTGATTCCTTGTCTTGAATTCTATAGTGTCTGGCATTGATATAGCCATGCCAGCTTTACTATACTTACTGTTTGCATGATATATCTTTTCCCATCCATGTACTTGTAACCTATATGTATATTCATATTCATTCATTCATATACCTATATGTATCATTCATATACCTATATGTATATTCATATTCGTAGTACATCTCTCAAAGCTGGGTAGTCTTGCTTTTTTGACTTTAATCTAATATTACTAATATAATAATCTAAAATATCATCTATGCCTATTAAATAGAATATTTAGTTTAGATTTAATGTGATTATTAATATGGTTGGATTTGGGTCTATTACTTTGCCATTCAATTTCTCCTTTTCCCAGGTTTCTTTGTTCTTCTGTGCCTTCTTTCCTACCTTTTGGGTTAATCATATATATGTAAATATTCAAACATATATATCAAATAGACCTTAATATTTCATTTTAATTCTACTATTGGCTTTTTAACTATACTATTATTTTTTTAAATTATTGTGCTAGGTATAAATACATGCATACTTAAATGAAAATAGTCTACTTGGCATTGATATTGTACTACTTCAAGTAAAATGTAAGAATTTTGCACCAGCATAATTCTATTTACCTCCACTATCCTTTGTGTAATATTGTCTTATAATTTGTATTGACAAGTTATAAACTCCACAATATGTTAGAATTTTTCCTTTAAACATCAGTTTTTTTTTTTTTTTGTGAGGAAGATCAGCCCTGAGCTGACATCCGTGCTAATCCTCTTTTTGCTGAGGAAGACCGGCTCTGAGCTAACATCTATTGCCAATCCTCCTCCTTTTTTTCCCCCAAAGCCCCAGTAGATAGCTGTATGTCATAGCTGCACATCCTTCTAGTTGCTGTATGTGGGATGCGGCCTCAGCATGGCCGGAGAAGCGGTGCGTCAGTGCGCGCCCGGGATCCGAACCCGGGCTGCCAGTAGCGGAGCGTGCGCACCCAACCGCTAAGCCACGGGGCCAGCCCCTAAACATCAGTTTTTAAAAGAAATTAAGAAAGAAAAAAATTGCCTTTAATGTATTCATATATCTACCATTTCTTTTGCTTTTCATTCCTTTGTAGTTTAATATTTCCATCTGTTGTTATTTTTCTTCAGCCCCAAGAAGTTCATTTAGCGTTTCTGTGGTGCAATTCTCTTGGCAGTAAATTCTCTCAGCCTTTATCTTAATATGGCCTTATTTCACCTTCATTTTTGAAGGATATATTCACTGGATATAGAATTCTGTGGAGTTTTTAAAAAGTTGTTTTGCTTTTGCCTTTTAGCACTTTAACAATCTCATTGTCTCCTGGTTTTTATTGATTGTGGGTGAAATTGGATGTAATTTATATCCACCTTTTCCTCTGGTTTCTTTCAAGTCTTCCTCTTTAATTTTGCTTTTCAAAGTTTGATTATGATGTGTTTAGGTGTAGTTTTCTTTTTATTATCATGCTGATGCTCATAAAGTTTCTTGGAGCTTTAGTTAAGTTTGTATAATATAAGTTTATGTTCCTACTTGACGAAAATTTTGCCATTGTTCCATAGAATACTTTTCTGGCCACTTTTACTCACTTCTCTTTTTGCAGTTTTTATTTAGATGCATATCAGGCTGTTCTGTATTGTCTCAGCTGTCCATGAGGCTCTGTTCCTTTCACTCCAATCATTTTTCTCTCTGTTCTTCAGTTGGATAATTTCTAGAGACCAGTTTTAAGTTCCTCAACCCTTCCTTTTGCCATCTCCAATCAGCTGTTGAGCTCATGCATTGAATTTCATTTCAGATTTTTATTTTTTTCAGTTCTAGAATTTTATTTTGATTCTCTTTTATATTTTCTACTTGTCTGCCTAATTTCTCCATCTGTTCAATTATTATGACCATTGTTTCCTTAAGTCACTGTACTTGTTTTCGTTAGCTGCTTTAAAGCCCTTATCTGATAAGTCCAATATTGGAGATATGTTTAGATCTGTTTGTATAGACTTATTTTTTCTTCATCAGGATATTTCTGTTATATTAGTTACATGTCTAGAAATTTTGGTTGTATACCAGACATTTTGAATTAAACATTGGAGAGACTGTATTTCTGTTATCTTTTCCTGAAGAGTGTTAATTTATCTTCTAGCAGGCAATTAAATTACATTCTGATACCTTAAACTTTGTGGTAGCTTGTTTTTACTTTCCTTTAGTATGCATTTCTCTTTAGTTTTGCACTTAGGCTAAGATGAATCCCTTATGCTTGGGACATGGGTTTTATTCATAAGATGTGGCCCTTCTGACTTGGTGTGACATTAACTCCATCTTCCTTGTGTTAGTCTCAGCTCTTTCGGTCTTCTAGCTGATGCTTCCCATTGGGGTCTCTTGTGTCTCCACTGCACATGTGCAATTCATGGGTCATTCAAGGATTTGAGGGGAGGTTATGTGCGGATTTGGAGCTCCTTCATATGTGACTCTCTCATTTCTGGGATTTTCTTCTTCTTCAATTTTTAGCCACACTGGCAGTTCTGAGCTCCATTCTCTTACATCTCAGGCCAATAAAACTGTGGCTTTCTGCTTGAGTTCTATGATTGAGTTCTAACTCATTGTTTCTGCATAGCCTGAGGAGTGCCTTCACTGGAAAAGCTGTACTAATTAATGTGCATTTCCCCACATTAATCCCCAGTACAGTTACCCTCTCCCGAGGTTGAATCCTCTCCATTTTATGCCTGCTTTTAGTCACTCTCCAGTGCCTTCAAAGAGTTGTTCCTTATATTTTGTCCAGAGTATATAATAGTTATCTGTGGGTGGGTTAGTTTAATTTAAGGTTCTCAGCCATTACTGAAACTGCAACTATAATCACATATCGTTGACTCATTCTTTATAATTGTCTCAACCTGTTCCCACCTGGATTTCTTCTAATATTTTTGTGTTATAAGACTTTATTTCTCAGGGTGGAAAAATATCATTCCATATAAAAAAATAATGGAAAGAAAACCATGAAATTAAACCACTTATATTGCACGGGAGAAAAACATATTTAATATAAATGTAATCAACATGTAACATATCCCCCAAATTAAAAATAAAACAGAAAAAATAAGTTCAGAATATGTCTTAACGGACAACAAAATATCCTGCTGCTCTTCTCCAATGTACTAATTTTACTAATGGGAATTCTTTGTTTATTTATGAAACACTTAGTCTATTTAAAAATTTTCTGAGTCCTGGAGATATAGCAGTGAACAAAACTGAAAACATTCCTGTTCTTACAGATCTTATATTCTATGGGAAGAAATGAACATTAAGATAATAAGTAAAATGTATGGTATATTAGATGATGATACTGCTATGGAGAAAAATAAAGGAGTGAATGAAATTTAGGGAGGGCAATGAGGACAGAGAGGGTTTAGTTTAGGACAGTTAAGGGAGGGCTCACTGAGAGGGTGACATTTGAGTCACAGTTGACAGCACTAGAGGAGCCGGTCAGAGAGAAGGAAGAGCAAGAGCAAGTGGACAGTCCTTTAGTACCATTAGCTTGGAAAGTTGTATTTTTGTTAAAAATCTTATTTCTTGGGCCGGCCCCGTGGCTTAGCGGTTAAGTGTGCGCGCTCTGCTACTGGCGGCCTGGGTTCAGATCCCGGATGTACACCGACACACCGCTTCTCCAGCCATGCTGAGGCCGTGTCCCACATACAGCAACTAGAAGGATGTGCAGCTATGACATACAACTATCTACTGGGGCTTTGGGGAAGAAAAAAAAGAAGGAGGAGGATTGGCAGTAGATGTTAGCTCCGAGCCAGTCTTCCTCAGCAAAAAGAGGAGGATTAGCATGGATGTTAGCTC
This sequence comes from Diceros bicornis minor, assembly GCF_020826845.1. Lineage (NCBI taxonomy): Eukaryota > Metazoa > Chordata > Mammalia > Perissodactyla > Rhinocerotidae > Diceros > Diceros bicornis. The sequence goes on from NC_080766.1 coordinate 13,837,866, forward strand.
AGGGCTGATCTTCCTCACCAAAAAAAAAAAAAAAAAAAATCTTATGTCTTCCAATCTAGTTTCTTTTAGATCCTGTGTTGTAATTGTTAATTTTTGAGCTTTGTGTGTTTCTAAATATATCCTTTTTTACTGACTGACTTTCCCCACTCGTCTTTTTACTTGGAGTTATTTTCTGTGTTCCTTCAATCCAAATGAGGCTTGTGCTACTATGAACACACAGTTCCCAAACAGGAATCAAAACCCCATATTGTCAAGCTGCCCAACTGGCAATATACATGGCAGTCTCTGTTCCCGCCAAATTGCTGACTTGTAACATTTCTGCCTAACTAGGAAGAAACGTCATGTGTGCATCAATCACTAGGAGACTGTGTCCACCCTAATTAGAATCACGTGTGTGTGTGTACCCTCATGCACATGTGTGCTTTCTTCCTAGTTGTGGCTCTCTAAAGATGTAGAGTTGGTGGATTTAGTTGAATTTTAGGGTTCTGTGTGCAGTAAACTTGGAAATATAATTCAATTTGGAAACAAAGAATGCTGTAGCCTCTAGCATTCCCCTAATATGCTGCTCCGGCATATGTGAAAAAATGTGCTGTCCTGGCTCATTTAATTCTTTTTGAAATTTATGAAATAAACACAAAGTGGCATATTTTGAAAAAAAATGCTTAATGTAAATATAGAACAAGGAAAGCAAAACCAGTATTTTACTTAGTGCTAGAAGTATTAACACATTTTATTTTCATGCTGAATTCATTTATGATCACTTCTAAAAGCTTCCTCGTAGTTTAACTCTTGAAATCGCGGCATCTGCCAAGGTCAGATCTTTTTTAGAGAAAGCTGCAATGTGTTATCTATAGATATAGGCTCCAATGTTGCCTTTGAGAGAGGGTGTCGTTGTTTGTACAGAATGCATCATCTTGTCGTAAAAGAGGATTGTAGTATTGTACTTTTTAAAGACCCATTGTTTACATTCTGGTTATATCTATTATAACACACAAGAAACATCGCACCAAGGAGTGAACAGTGATTTTGCAGTTGACTCACAGGTCTTAAATCAATTTTAATGTAATAGCTAGCTATTTTATGGCACCACTAAGGGGAATTTTTATAAAACTTGTACAGTTTTTAGCATTTTGGGGAGTTGGTTCACCATTACCTGAAACAGAGCCAGCTCGTTTCTCATCATGCTGTATGCCACTGCAAAATTGATCTAAGCTTATGTATCTCTTTGAAGTCAAGATGAGAGAGCAACCTAGAGGGCTTTATGAAATGTGAAGAACTACTGTTTCAAGGTGGAGAAAGGAATTATATAATCTTGTTTGTTTGCTGACAGTGTTCATTTTAGGGTCGAAATGGTTACTTAATTTTAACTGGACTGATGTTCTAAAAATGGTGTGTTATTTTTGAGCAAGAAAAGGAATATTTAAAATAGGACTTGTTTTAAAAATATTATCATTAGATAGTTCAAGTCTATTACCACAAAAGGCTAGCAACTGCTGCTTTGTTATAGTACATACCATAGTTTAAATTTTCCCACCATGATCAGACTAGATATTGGAAACCTTCACACCTATAAAAATTACAATTTTGTAAATCACTGACTTACTGTACTAAATTCTTAACGTTAAAATTCCCCTTAATTTAATCTCAAAGAATGGGACATTGTGATTCGTCCAATATGCCGTTATCCAGAGAAACAGTTCTTTGATGGTTTATTTTATTAAAAACATGTATTTGGTCAAGACTGCTTTCTAAAAAGGATCGAAGGGGAAGAATTCCTCTGGCCGCAAATTCCCTTTGTCGTAGGCAACAAGTTTGAAGAAATACAGTATGTGATGTTGGACTTGAAGTTGTATGCATTTGTGCAATGCAGTCTCCTCGTGATACTCCCACTCCTTAGACAAGAGGGCTAAAGTCACAAATGCTTTCTGGAAAGAGTTTTTTTGTTGAGGGTTGAGTCAAGTGAAACCCTGGGAAGAGTCTTGGTTTCATATTTGGTAATGTAGTGTGGAGCAGAAGTCACCATTGCAGAAGCTGCTCTCAGTGACTTGACATAAACCTTGAGGCGGTATTTCAACCTCCAAGGATTTGGAAGGGAGGTTTGAACTGATGTTATTCAGATCCCAAGGAACCAGTGAGCCTGACATTTATGTTATACCGTATAATTATAGGATTAAAGCAAACCAAGCTAAACACTCCTGCATCAGCATACGCAGCCTTCACAACCTGGTTGAAACATATCTGTCCAGCATCTCTTTCTGCTGCTCTCCACTCCACTCCTCCACACATACCCACAAAGCACTACTAAGTATTCCTGGACTTGAATAGCTTGATATCTTTGTGTATGCTTCTGTTTTTCTGAAATGTGTGCTATTCTCTGAGATCATCTTGGTTAAATTCAGCTCATGCTTCAAGGGCCTGCTCAGTTGTCATTTCTGGGAAGTCTTGAATTTTGTAAGCGTTCTCTATCTTTATAGCTTAAGTTAATCACCTTTTTATGATTGCATGCAGCTTTATGGAGTGTTACAGAGACAAGAGAATTAATGTTGATTGCAGTCCAGTAATGAATTTCATTGAGTCCTCTCAAAAGCCCATTTTAACAGAGAAGTAGCAAACTAAGAAGTGATGGAGCAAATTTTTGAGCTGAGGCCTATTTGACTCCAAAATTCACCTCATTCTTAAGCTAACCTATTGCCATCATGCCACACTATATTTTTTTCATGTCTCTCTCCTCTTCCTTACTCTATGAGATCTGATTTTAATTTTATGCATCTATATTAATTTCTTCTTCAATACTAGGAACTGTGTATTGATCTAATAAAATGGTCAGAAATGCTTACTATATTAATGAATAATGAATGTTTATAAAATACAAATTTAATTGAATTTGCACACAGAGAATTGCACATGTCATAAAGATATAGCTAGATAAATTATAACAAATTAATCATACCCGTGTGACCCCTATACAGATCAATAAATAAGACATTATCAGTAACTCACAATCTCCTTGGAGCTTCTCAATCTTTGCCCTCTCCCTTCTCTCCCACAATGCTACTATCTTGACTTCTAACATCATATGTTAGTTATATTAGTTTTGATGGATTTTTTATATTTACATAAATAGAATCATTTAATATGTATTATTTTGTGTATGTTTTCCTGCATTCCATATTGTCTTCTTGAGATTCATATATATGAGTATATGCAGCAATAATAATTTATTGAATGAAAGAGGATACTTTGAAAGTATCCTCTTTATTTACTCAGGTAAATATAATATAATTTATATATCATTTTATACAGATATAATTTGCATGTGTCACAGTACAACATTTTATGAATGAAAATGATTGAATTTGTCGATCATATATGAACTTGGGTTAAAGAACCTTAATATATAAATATTATAATCAACTTATTTCTTATTTCCTATTATTTATTTATTTCTCCTGAAAGATATATATGCTAAATTTCTACAATTCTGATTAGTAAGGGTTAATTCTTCACAGTAGAAAAAGCATAACTGACAAGCTACTGTATTTGAAGTTATTTTATAAATAAACTTCAAATAAACTGTATTTGAAGTTTGTTTAGAAAACTAGAGGGAAAATCTTGTATATCAAGTATTGAAAGAAATTTCACAAAAATATAAACTTGTTTATGTCCAGGTAATATTATTCTTCAAATGTATATTGAGTTACTTAAAATAAAAATACACGCATACACATAAACATCGGCATACGCATCCTCTTATTATGAGTAGTGTGGCCTTGAACGTGTCATTTTACTTCATTTTATTAATCTGTAAAGTGATCACGGTTATATGATCATTATTTTTTTTAAAGTATGGAGTTAGTATAGGATCTATAGCCAGACTGACAAAGTTCAAATCCAGGCTCCACCTCTTTGTAAATGTTTAATATTGGACATGTGAGTAAACCTCTCCATCTCTCCTTTTACTCATCTATAATATGGGGTAAAAGTAGTACCTACCTCATAAAGTTGCTATGAGGATTAAATGAGTTAATACGTGTAAAGCATATTGCCTGGCACATATATATTCCTAACGTGTCAAGTGCTGTTCTCACTATTTTCATTACTTTATAATTATTTCATTACTTTGGTTTGCGTAGTTAGAACATCCTCACCTTGGCAAATGGAATTTGGAGAACTTTTAAGAGAAATATTTTTGAGACTTCTCAGAATTTTTCAGAACATTATTTGAATTTTATGAAGATTATCTCACATGACATCTCATAGATTAGGTTAGAGTATTGCAAGTAGAGAGCCCAAAGATGCAGCCCTCCTACAAAGGAATGACTGAGTTTCGTTGTGGGAACCTACAGAAGAGAAACACACACACACACACACACACACAATCTATTCCTTCTTTTTTCTCCTGGCATTATCTTAATCCAGGACCTTATCATTTCTTATCTAGACTACTGCCTTTTCTTCACTAGCTTTCTTGCTTATACTACCGTCTTACAAAAATCCATCTTCCACTGCATTGCTTGTCACAGCTGATCTCTAAAGTACAGGTCTGTTATCGCCATTCCCTATATTATAATTCTACAGTGACTCCTGATCAGACATATAAAAAAGTATGTTCCTTTGCTTGGCATCTAAGTGTTCATTAATAAAATATGTGTTGAGTAGTCACCATGTGCCAGCCATTCAGACGAAAGTTCCTTTAGGATCTAACCCTCACCTTCCCCTTTATCTTCATTCTTTGTACTCCTTCCACCTGCAATCCTAAACTACCCAGGGCAGGCAGTCTCTGTGACCTCACACATGCAGTGTAATTTCCCTGTCCTAGCTTTGCTCTGAAATGTTGGGACAACCAGTTTACTCTTTGGGCTTCAGGTGCCTCATTCATAAAACAAAAAGATTATGTTCTGAAGTCTGTTCCAGATCTAAAAGCTATGAATCTAAGAAACCTCAGGCATTAGATGAGAGAGAGAGAGTTTTAAATGGTGGCTGGATTCTTGAGTAAACTCAAAAAAGCATATACTGCGGTTAAATTTACGATCTAATAACATCCTCAGTAATGCAGTAGAACAGGACAGAAAATTGTAATCATTTAATTACCTTACGCTTGAAGAGAAACAGGTGTAATCACGGCAGTGATCGACGCTGAAGGAGAGCACCTGAAGTCATGGAAAAATATGACATTTCATCGCTATACTAAATTGCATCATGCCACCTAGGGACTTTTTTAAACCAACAGAAAGTAGAAAATTTAAAATGAGCACAAATGTCCAAGGAAAAAAGTCTATTAGAACTGAACACAATGGCTTATTTCAGTGCTTTTACTGTGGAGAGGGAGAACAGGTGAGTGAAAATGTTGAGGAAAACAGAGGGGTTACCTCACAGGGTACAGAGACTGAGAAATATTTTCTCCAAGTTTTTGACAAAAATAATTGAATGAATTAAATAGATGAATGGAAGTAATAGATAAAGGGATACTGAGGGAGAGGGGAGAAAAATGGAAGGAAGGGACCTGAGCACATAAATTGATAATGGAGCAGTAAATATTGGGAATCACGGAAGAAGAGAGTATGTGCATTCCCGGAGGTGACAGAAAGATGCCGTGGAGAAGAAACATTTGGAAGATATTTCACCATGATGGCCGTCTGCTCGAAATGTCAGCTCAAAACAGCTTGCTGTATTTTGAAGTAAAAAAGAGTGAGATCTAGAAGATGAGAGCAGAAACAGAAAGGAAGGCAGGACACAATGGGGTTCTGAACGTGCAGGATGGTCACATGGTCTTTGTAAAGCAGATGAATATGTGGCCCAATTTTCATTGTTTTAGTTAAAAATTATTCACTTTTCAGTTTTGCAGGGACCTTGTTCCGATTATCAATTTCTCCACAATTTTTACCTTTATAAATCAAGAAACTGAGCATAAAACTTAGGACTTATATTAGACTCCATTGGCCAAAATTGTAGCACACATTTTCTCCAAATGTAGTCATTTCTGTAACATTGTTAAACTTAAAAAAATTGCCCTAAATTTAAACTATAAATTTCAGGCTCGGGAACTCTAAAATCAAGGGGAGAAGTTCACTTTTTCACACACTATTATTTTTTAAAGATGTGGAAAAACAAGGCTGAAATGCACACAAACATCAAATCTAACAACATAAAATTTACCCCCAAGTTCATGTTACTTATTTACTATTCATCTAAAAATAATTGAAGAGTTAAAATCCATAACTTCTGTTTGTGTGTTTATTTTATTTCCATTTGGTCTATTAATATCATGCCCATTAAAAGTATAATTATAACTCTTTTTAAATGCCCATAAGCTAATTTAAAAGGAATTTCTAGTTAAGTGACTAGAAAGTATTTCTCTTTCCATCCTTGCCTATCCCTTCGCTGTGAGTGTTTGCTGTACTAGGCCATGACCCTGATGCAGTTGTTAGTAAAATCTGCCAGGTTTTATTCCTGGGGAGGAAGGATTCTCAATAGAAAGTAAGAGAAGAATATGGACAATCGTGTCTGCAGTTAGAAAATTAGCTCCTCTTAGTTAAATTCAGGAAAGCAGAGTACTTATATAAGATGCTGAGTGTCTAAAAATAATCATACTTTTCAAACTTAGACAATGAAAGAAAAATGCATTTAGTTGTTGCTGTTTACAATTTTTAGTGGCATTTTTATTAGTGTCTTCAAAATTTTTTATTGCTAGATATAAATACATTCATACACGAGACTAACCCTTCCCGCTGTAAATAAAGAGAGAACAAAGAGCTGTATGTTTGTTGTGAAAAGAGGAGTCTGTGAGGCGAATGCCCTACGGGTAGTGCAGACTGAGAGGGGCTCCCTGACATACGTTCCCACCAAGTTGGAGATGCTAAAATGAGTTGGTGAGATCGCCAGCAGTCTCTTGTCCTTAGTACAGCTCAGAATCCTCTCATCAATATGTCTTCCTACTATTAGAGAAACAAATAAAACTCTTCTCTGCTGGGATTAATTTGCTTCAGCCTGAAGCAATGAGCCTCCACTGGCAACCACTCCTGAGCTGAATAAGCAGCATCCCAGCATCTGTTGACAATATGAAATTGTTGCGGCAGCCAATATTCTAAGAAATGGCCTCTAGAAGCCAAAGAGAATACACTAGTCAATAACTAGCAGAGTCTGACCGCGGAGAGAATAGCATATAATTCCAGATTTTGTAAGCTATATTTAAATTGGGGCTTTTTCTCTTTGGATCTACATATGGAGAATCTGTGTAGACCTAATTTTGCTTGAAGAGACCTAGTTTATGTAGCTCGTTTGGGCAGAAAATGCCTGAATGTATTTCCAGCTGGACATAGATCTGTCTTAGGAAACCAAGACATGAATAGCTGCTCTTTAGCAGACTGGTCACTCCTGTTATGGAGCACTGTGATTGGGATATAAATAGAAAAATAGATAAAAATTGGGGTCTTACGGTGCCATGATGGTTGAAAGAGCAGTGGCTTGGGGGTGATGCCATTTGATTTGCATTTTTGTTGATATTGCTTTTTATTTTAAATGTAATAGAAATTTCTTTTTTATGTTTGTAACAATTTAGGTAGCTTAACTGATTTACTCCTTTCCTTCAATTAGTGAGTCTGTGATTATTGTTTTTTTACCATGTTTTTATTTTTTTTTACCTGGTACTATGTGGAGAGAGCATAAAGGTACCTTTTCAATAAGTGATGAGGGGTTTGTGCTTATCCATGACGCACATTTTCTAAGGTGAAAATCTTTTTAATCTACAAAGTGTGCATTTCTTTCTGGGTATGAAATACAGCAAAATTTCACTGCTCTCTTTTTACAGAATGTATTGTTGACATCTTACATAGCTGTATAGGATTCAATCTTCTGATCCTAGCTAGTCGGACTTGTAGGAGTAACATTGATTTAGACTGCATGATCTTTATAGTTTAAAATGCTTCTAGTGCAATAGTTTTATTAGAATTTAGGATAAGGAAGAAGAGCAGTCCTAATTAACAATAAATGTGTCTTAACTTTTCTGTTTGAACTCATTTTATCATTTGTGCTTCTATAATTCACAGACCCAAAATTAACATGAAGCTTGAATAGGTATTACAAGTTCTATTAGATGAATTATACAGGATGATGTATATATTATACATCACTCTTGAGTAATGATTATAGCTCATTTATTTTCTTTCAGAACAATTTAGTATTATCATTTGATTTTTCTATTGTGGGTACCAAATGCAGAAAAATTGGTCCCTGAAGTATGTTGCAGACTATAAATACTGTAAAGACTGTAAAATGTTGTTCGAACTTATTAAAACCTGATTCATGTGATGCCAAGTTTATCCTAAGGCTTCTGCTGGGGCAGGCATGCACATCAAGGGAAAAAAAGAGTCTATTTCCAAGGGGATTGGTAGACAGCTAAATTCTGTGAGGTTAATTCTAGCAGCCAATGCTGAATCCAAAGGGATGCTTCTGACTACACTTTTATTATTCGTTTTTATTTTCTTTTCTGAAATGGTCAAGAGAGCATGTGCTTGAACATGTGAGCCAGCAAAGCGTCTGTGATTCTAATCCCTTAATTAGACTATCATGCACAGATGGTATTTAGTTTCTTTTTTAAATGAATGAAAGCATGTGGTAATGATGTTCATGAATTTTTATAAGATTAAAAAACACTACTTGAGTTTTGCTTATATTTGTCTAACCTCCTATATAGGTCAGACCATAGGTAGAAAGATATGTAAAATTTATGTAAATAGATGATGCCATTTTACCAGCCAGCTTGTAGGCATGATATATGTGTAGGCACATACACACTTCCTCTCACACATGTGCCAATACAGATCGAATGTATGCCATTGAAAATTTGGTGATACTTTGTAGGGGAAAAGGAGAATTGTTCTCATAAGTCTTCTATCCTACCTGTAATTCTTTAGTTATATTCTTTACTAATTTTTATTAAGTCAGACTTAGAGGAAATTTCTTACACATGCTATTTAGTTTAGTTTAAAATGTTTTTGGCAGAATGATAGTAGAGCACAGTGAACAACTGTAAACAACTGTAGGCACAAGACAATGAACAATTTCAAATAGAAGCAACAATTTTATGATGCAAGTACAGTGACCCATTTTTCTCCATGTTTAAAGGTAACTTCCACTAAAAAATGGCCAACTATGAGATTTAAAATTTTATTTTGTAATTGCAATGTTTTTCTCTTTTTGTCATCTGCATACTATGTAGGAAAGCAGGTATTTTTACCTGGATTGTAAAAGGTAGTATTCAACTTTTGGTTTATAAAACACCATATGAATTTTCTACTGCATTCTTTTTTTTTTTTTTTTTTTTTTTGCTGAGGAAGATTCACCCTGAGCTAATAACTATTGGCAAGCATCCTCTTTTTTTGCTGGAGAAAGATTAGCCCTGAGCTAACATCTGTGCCAATTTTCCTCTATTTTGTATGTGGGTCGCTGCCACAGCATGGCTGACGAGTGGTGTAGGTCCACATCTGGGATCCGAACCCGCAAACCTAGGCCGCTGAAGCGGAGCATGCCGAACTTAACCACTATGTACAGGGCCAGTTCTCTATTGCATTCTTTAAGGCTTTTGAAAATAAATATGGGAGTTGATAGATAGAAAGATGATTGATAGATAGATGATAGATAAAATTTGGCTCCACATATTCTATTTAGCTTAAATATGATACTGTTAAGTATTTTTTCATTGAGAAAGTAGTTTGTCCATTTTATTTTGGCTAGAACTTCCAAATAGTTTAAAATACAGTAGTCCACTATACAGTATCTAAAATTACACATTTCACAGCTTGTTAGTATCTTCCAAGGTCCATGGCATTTAGACATTGGAGTGTTGCTAAGGTTGGGTTTGAATACTGAGCTGAAAGATGGATTTGGGAGTAAATTGTTTGGATTGTGACTAGGCCTGGATTACTCAGTGTTAAAGTATTATTTGCTTCTTGGTGTTTCATTGACAACAAAGGCCCTGAATCAAAAGAAATCTGTAGTGAAAATTAATTAGGCAGTGTGAGGATATGCATAGGAAACATGTCATTCAACAGTTATGTGATTCAAGAGTCTGTCAGAAGTCAGAAGCCTGTACAAATATAGGCTATATTCCCAATTTGGAGATCCTCATTGAAATGCATTTTTCATTTTGAGTAGACGTAAATTTTTCAATCTGGTACAAAATTTAAAAAGTATTCAGATAATTTTATACAAATTTTACCTTTTTATACACCCTTTTTTCACCTGGCTTTTTTTTTTTTTTAACGTAGCGTGTAGTAGAGGTTCCTCCATGAATACATTACTTTTAAACATTGCAGAATATTCCACTGTGTGAATGAAAAGCAGGTAGCTTTACTTTGTATTCAACGACAGTTTTTAACTCTGTTTACACATATTGTTTGGGAATGGTCTGAAATTAAGAATCTAGTTAAAAGTGTGCAAGACTCTTCATTTTACCTTCAACTATTTAGAAAGTTAGATCTAAACTATTTTTTAAAATATACCAGAATTATTTTTCTTAAGCCCTTAATGAAACATTTGAATATGCATTTTATTTTTTTTCTTTTTCAAATTTAGCCTAAGCTATTAAGCTATTTAGATTTATTGAATTTAATTTTTTTCTTTTATTTAGATTTATTTTAGTGATATTTTCATGCTTTTTAGTATTTCATATCAGTGAATTCTTCTGTTGAATAGCACAGTTTTCATTGACTTTATGTTGTTGTTATTCTGTTATCTTTATCATTTTCTTTACATGGAAATTTTAGCTTTACACCAATATTTCTTGTTCTCAATAAATGTGTTCTTGGTAGACTTAAAATTCTCCACAAGAATTTCTTTCCTCTGTATTTTTACATTTATTATACTTTAAAATGTGTAGAATTTAAGTATACCCAAATTACCAAGACTAGTATTATAAAATGTCAGTACCATCAGTTGCTTTCATGTTTACCATTTGCGTTCATTCATTCATTCATTCATTCAGTAAATTGTATGTAGTGGCTACTATGTGCTAGACACTGTTGTAGGCCCTTGGATCCAGCAGTGAACCAAATGGATAAAGTCCTTGCCCTCATGGAGCTTACATCCAATTGGAGGTGCAAGGATTGGCATGGACACCACGTGGTGGAATTAAGTGGATTCTTAATAAAGTGATGCAGTCACACCACATGAATCCCAAAGGATGTTATATACACTATGAATGAAGTTTCTCAATAGTTCAAATAGAAAACAGAAAGTGATGGGATTTTAAAGTTACTTCTTTTGTTCAGGGTCTTCATGTGTCTATTACTGTGGTTTGACCAAAAGTCTTTTAAATGTAACACAGCAGAGCTTTCACAGTGCGTGTACCTTAAGACTACACTCTAGTAGGTTCTTTACCATGTTTTCCATATTGATCTTGAATGGAGGTAATCAGACATTTGTATTAGTGATTGCCTTATTTCCTGACTTTCTATTCATTTTAAATGTGGAATTTTCATGTGTTTTTAGATACATGTTTTTGATTTTTCTCACATTGGATCAAATGAGTTTATTATTCTAACAACTGTTGATTGTATACCTTGGAATACATTACGTGTGTAACACAAGTATTTGAAAGCCAAATGCTAGTTTCCTTATTACCAGTATTATGCCTGTTGACACATGCTTATCTGCACTTATCAATAGACTGGATAACATCTGAATACGCACAGCAAACCCTATCATCTCATCAGGTAACTTGGTCCTCATGAGAATAAGATAATTAGGGCTAAGCCCATACAGGTTCTTGTGCTTTTATTTCTACAAGTAGATTTGTGTTTGACTCCTTGGACTATTTTATGTGTGGTTACACTATATAGACCTATTTTGAATGGTATAAAATATGTCTTTATTATTGAAAACTTTACGTATATTACCAAGTTATTACATGATACTTTTCAAAAAATGGAAATAGTGAATTTTGTACTCTCCAGAAATAACATCTCTTCTCTCATCCTTGGAATTTATTATTCTCTTTTACTGTTTATTCAGTTTTGACTAACCATTTCTTTTCATTCCTGGCACTTTGTGCTCTAGATATTTTACTATGCTTATAATGTGAATAAGTCTTCTATGCCAATACTGAATTCTTGATTGGCAAATCTTCATTAACTATGCTCTGGTCTATATTTAGCATGTTAATATATTGTTCTTTTGGTAAATATGATTGATTTCAGGTAACAAAATCTGTCACTACAGAAAACTAGAGTTTAAATTGCAAAGATGATGTATGTGAAGCATTTATTAATAGCTCCTCTTTCTCCTCTGAGTTGTTAGTTCTTCACATCTGACAGGTGAGGGCTTGATGTTTTCCACTTTGATGCCTCTTTTAATCTCCATGTGGGACAGATTTTCCTGATTCTCTGTAACGTTTTGTCTTCCTAAAACAAAATTGTCTGAATGTTTTGATGTTTGGAGACTGCCAGAATACTTGGCCTGAATTCTGATAGTTTTTCAATTGGTAACATACCCCTTTCTTTAGTGTCTTTGGACTGGAGGACGTTTTGCAAATATTTCCATAAGCTATTCTGAGTGCATGCATTTTGATTTTTTTCTGTCCTAGCTTTATTATAAGTTAGTAATCAGTGAAACCAAGTCACTTTAGCTATTAGATTTGATTTTTTTTCAACTTACCATTATATGTGTCATTTATATGACTTCACAATCCTAGGGCCCTTAAGTGGCATTTTTCACTTTATTTTAATTGTCTTTAGTTTGCTTTTGCTTTCAAGCTTACTAATTTTCTCTCCCAGTATTTTTCATAAAAGTAGCCTGTTGTTTGATTTCTACCACATTTTCCTGATCTACCAGTCCAGAAAACCTGGAAGGTGGCATGACTTATTTTTAGTGAACCCATACTGATTCCATGTGATTATTTTTTTCCTTTTCTAATCATTCCTAATCCATTTATTATTTAAATGAATCACTTTATAATAACCCTGAAATTACTGCCAAGACAGTTTGTTTGCAGATTGAAGACTCAACTTATTCTGTTTTTAGAACGTTAAAGTGAAACTTTTCATTTCCAAGTTTTTTTATTGTCTCATTTTCTCATGAGTTTTCTGGAGCTTTAGGGTACTTTGCTTTAGCATTTCAGTGCACTTTCACATACACATCTCATACATTTTCAATTCCTATTTTATAGTATGTGTTGAAGCTCTAATCTGTTATTAGAGTTAATAATTTGTTCATTCTGAAGTAAGGCAGGTGGGTGTAGAATTATTTCTTTGGTCTAAGGTAAATGTCAACAGAATAGAGGTATTTAGTTTGAGGTAACTATTGGTGAAGTAACAATAGTTCATATTGTTCAAGTGACCATAATTTGAGACAACATTGTAGTTTTTGAATTTTAGCTGAAATTTTCATCTATCATATGATAGAATCACTTATAATGGTTGATGCCATCTAATAGTAAAATTAACTAGTTTAATTTCTTGTGTTATGAAACTCTACATGTCCACTTTTTCTAATTAAGTGTTTTTTGAGCTTTATCAGGTGATATAATTAGTTATAAAGCAAAAATAAACCAGGAAATTTAGAATACTTGAAAATCTATGGCATAGGTTTTTCAAAGATTTTGTTGCCCCATATCCTTAGCCTCTATAGTTACTTGTTAATACCACATATTATAACTATATATTATATATTATTATAATACACATGTTATTATGTGTGAGACACAAGTATTTGAAAGCCAAATGCTCGTTTCCTTGCAACATATGTATTACATATCTATTATAATGCAAATTATGAAACAAAGTTTTATGACATAATATTTTGAAGTTAGTTTTAAACTAGCTTTAAAAAAGGTTTTAAAGACTTACAAATTTGAGAGAAAATTCTTTTAATTACATAACCATCTTTGACATCACAGTTTTATGGGTGTAAAATTATTCAGAGTATTATTGAGAGTAAACAGGTGTATTTTAATAAGCAATGACCCAGTAGGTATTAATTTAGTGCCTACTGTGTGCTAGGTAATTGCTAAGTGTATATTTATAGGAGGTATAAGTAATTTTTCTTAAAATTGCTGCTGGTTGATACAGTGATTGAATATATTTTAATACCTAATCTGACTTAATATTTTAATTCTTGTTTCCTTTAGAACATTCTTTTGAAAACACGGCTTACACCTACTGCTAGTACTGTAAAGTTAGTAATAGAAGTCATATGTCTTAAAGAATATTCCCTCTCTACATTTCCAAAGGAGCGTATGGTATAATGGAGTGTGGGTTACAGAAACAGACAAATTGGATTTGAATGTAAGCTATAGTACCTTAGATAAGTTATTTGATTTCCAAAGCCTTGGTTTCCTCATCTGCAAAACTAAAATAAAAATATTTGGGGCCAGCCCAGTGGCATAGCGTTTAAGTTCGTGTGTTCCACTTCAGTGGCCTGGAGTTCGCCGGCTCGGATTCCGACTGCGGACATACCCACTGCTCATCAAGCCATGCTGAGGCAGCGTCCCACATAGAAGAGCTACAACTGTACAACTATGAAATACAACTATGTACTGGGGCTTTGGGGAGAAAAAAGAAAAAGGAAAAAAAAAAAAAGAAGAAGGTTGGCAACAGATGTCAGCGCAGGGCCAATCTTCCTCAAAAAATAAATAAAATTTAAAAAATAAAAATATTTGTATTAATCACAGTGTTGATGCATACAGTCAGTGAGATAATTGATATATAAAATATCCAACATAAGGTTTGGCCCATAGACGTTGTCTGAAAACAAACAAATGAATAAACAAAACAAGTATTTATTAACCTTTCAACTTTTCTCTTCTTCCCTAAAGAGCATTTATGAAAAATTTCTAATCCTTTCTCAGAAATATACATGATAGTAAGTTTAGTTTTTTGAAGAAATATCCTTTTAATTTTATACTGGACCCTTTACATGACTCAAATGTTAGAAATATCTGTTTTGTAGGAATAATTTCCAAATCGATATCCTATTTTTAATTTACTCATGTGTAAGAAGAGATTTCCTTAGTCCCAAGCATGTGACAAGTAATAAAACACTTGCATAGACTATCACTCTGGGAAAAAATTGGAATTCATGTCTTTGATGTTGTTACAGCTAAGGTTTCAATTCATGAACAGAAATCTGTGGAGAATCCAGAGGTATGATCTAACAGTTTAGCCAGCTCATCTATTTTCCTTTGGAACGAAGAGATAGGGCAAAATTGGATATCTCCAGAGGGAGATCTAAGTACAGTGGCACAATAAATCCCCTTTCCACTGACAGAGCTACCTGAGTTCCTTTGAGCAAAAGGAGGGGCGGCGGGGAGGAAATAGATGGAGGCTGACTGATTTAGGGACTTAAAGATAGCCCTTTACTGTAGAAAGGAGGGTGTTCAATATTTCCCCTTAGACTGTTTTGGGGAGGGGAAGGAATTTTAGGTAAATATAATAGGATATTAGTATTCTGAATATTTATTCTATAAAAGAAAAAACATTATCAGGTCAGTCTTATCCAATCCAGGCTTTTTCCTCCTTTGCAACAGACAGGATCTATTTCTTCTGAGCTGGGAAATAGAAACAGATTTTTAGTGTTATTTTTCCTAATTTTAAAATGAATCCTAAATTAAAATTTGTAAGTCTTACAGTAACACATTCTCTCAAAACATTCCTCAATACATCACATTTCAAACATTTCTTCACTTATGAGTTTCTGAAATGAGAAACAGTGTTTGTGGAATTACGGATATCATGGGAATTTCTGAGACTCTCGTACTTGGGCTATTGAATTAAAAAAGACTTTTGGAAGGACAAATGCCTTGATTTGTCTGGGGAGCTTACTGATAATGTGAGTGTTACAACCTGGAAACTAGTCTGCCTTTAAATGCCCAGACACTCCCCCACCTCCACCCCCAAATGTATTTAATTTTGGATTTCTAACTAAGCAGAATTTGTCCTTCAGTGTGTTTGTTTAATATAATGTTGGGGTCTCAAAGGCAGTTGAAGATTGTTAGGAAAAGAAAATAATCCTTCTCAACTGTCGAACATCAAACGGAAGGTCATAAACCTTATAACAATAAAAGAAATTTCTTTTGTCCTTTTACAGTCCTCTAGGATTCCAGGATAGATTCAGATTGCAGCAGAGGAAGTTGAAACAAGAGTAGAGTTGGAAAATTCCAGACAAGATTTATCAAACCAGACGTTGTGCCTTCCCCCAAACTCAGCAGAGTTTGGAGTCACTTAATTATCAAAGCGCAAAGGCAGTTCTGGGAAGTTTGTCTGTGTCCCCCCCGGAGTGGTTCTACTCCCTATAACATCAGTCAGGATTGGAGGGGTTGGTGTGAGGAGGAGGGGAGCGGGTTGGTCAGGACAAGGAGCCATAGAAAAGAATATTTGTTAAAAGTCAGAAAATTCCCTAGGCTAGAGTATATGTAGTCACAAGTCTCAGAAAACAATAAAATATTAGGCTCACATCTTATAAAATAGTTGCAATAAAATATAGTCCAGAGAGACCTAGACTCAACCGTAAGTCTCATATTGTTGATAACAGCAAGTGACAAAGAAAAGCTCTTGTGTCCCAAATTGATGGGTCATGAATTTAAAGCTAAAGGAGACCATTTTCATTCATTCTTATTCTGTTTTTAATACAACTGAGCGTCAGGACCAGGATATTATGGCAACAGATGGATTCATTCCACTTGCAGGTAGATGGGTGTGGAAATTCTTAAGTAGTTCTGTTTCAGACTCATTTTTTTAGTTACTTTTTTTAAAACCAAAAACTTAGCTTTACAAATTCCTTTTTTGCTGTAAAAGCATATAACACACAGACTGTCTTTTTCAAACACTTAGCTTTCTGAAAGAACAGTAAATTCCCAAACTTAACTTGGTTTCCTTTCACACGTTATAAAAATAAAATTAGAAAAAATAAGGCTCAGTAATACATAGGAGAAAAACAGTGCAAAAGTAGCAACTTCTTAAAACTCATATGCATAGTGAAATATGTGTAACTTTGTCAAAATAGTAGTACTGCGAAGGAAAAAAACTCATATACTTCAGTGAAATCAAGTGATACCATATGAATTAGAGCTAAGGAGACAGAATGTTCCTTTTTTTTTTAAAAAAGGAATTTAATAAATTGTAAGAAAAGGTGAAAATCTGAAGCTCAGTGTATTTTAATTTGTACAATAAAAATGAAACTGACTTACATGAAAAATACAAATTGTTAACTCTCAGAGATTTGGAATCTTATCTAATGTCACAAAAGTAAACCAGGCTTTATGCCACCAACTTTCATATGCCATCCTTACCTCCTTTTCCAAACATTCACGCTCACATGGGTACCAGTATCTTTACATGACTTTCTTTCTTCCTCTCAGAAGGTTACTCTTAGAAGAAAACAAGGAAATGCAGTTTTTCTTAACATAGGCAATGTAGTATCTCATATTTTTAATAGCACCATAACAGCTAACAAAAATGGCATTTACTGGGTGCTTTCTGTGTTCTAGGAATTATACCTAGTGCTTTATACATATTATGTCACTTAACTTTTAAAATATCTGATGAGGCGTGTGCTATTATTTTTATTCCTACTTTACAGGTATGAAAACTGACGTTCAGAAAGGAAAGGAAACCTCCTCAATATCATGTAGCTAGTAAGAGGAGACCCAGGTCCCAAGATTGGTAGACATGCTTGCTTGGGACCCTTCTCACTCTCCTCTGCCCAATGGTTTTTCTTTCTTTCCTTTTTTTTTTGCTGAGGAAGATTGGCCCTGAGCTAACATCTGTTGCCAATCCTCCTCTTTTTCCTTGAGGAACATTGGGCTTGAGGTAACATCTGTGCCAATCTTCCTCTATTTTGTATGTGAGTTGCTTCCACAGCATGGCTTGATGAGTAGTGTAGGTCTGTACCCGGGATTCGAACCCGTGAACCCCAACCTCCAAAGCAGAGAGCACCGGACTTAACCACTATGCCACTGGGCTGGCCCCACCGCTGGCTTTTCTTACTAACAGTATCTTGATGTTACTTGAGAAGCCATGTGCCCAGCCTGAGAGCGTGAGTCCTGATTGCCTCAGCCAGTTTTGGCGATCCCTTTACCCCTTGTCATTGATGATAGCCTCAGCCATGACTCCAGAGGTTTACAAAGGGAAGTTTGTGCTGGTGCTTCTGGGAACTGTTCTGCCTTTCCTTGTAAGGCAGAACAAGAGAAAGCCTTTTACTCCCAACTGCTCTGTCCTTCTGAAGATGTCGTTGTGTGAGAATGAGATGTTGCACCTACAGGAGTCATCTTTGGATCATAAGGGAGAAACATGGGAAACACACTTAAATGGAGAACTAAAAATGAGAGTCTGGGGGCCAGCCCGGTGGCATAGCGGTTAAGTTCGCGTGCTCTGCTTTGGTGGCCTGGGGTTCGCAGGTTGGGATCCTGGGCGCGCAGTGATGCACCGCTTATCAAGCCATGCTGTGGTGGCATCCCATATAAAGTAGAGGAAGATGGACACGGATGTTAGCCCAGGGCCAGTCTTCCTCAGCAAAAGGAGGAGGATTGGCAACAGATTTTAGCTCAGGGCTAATCTTCCTCACAAAAGAAAAAAAAAAGATGAAAGTCTCAGACCTTGAAGGCATCATTAAGCATCAGAACAAACCTTAATATCATCAACCTCTGGACTTACTGGTGACTCATTTTCGTTACAATATTCTGGTATTTGCAGGCAGATAAATGGAGTTGGCCAGGCCTCCTAAGGCAAATCAAGTGAACAAACCCCAACAGAAGCAAAAGTGGTGCAGACTTGGAGCAGAGGAAAAAGAAGAGCTAAACTGTGCTTATAATAAATGACAGAAATACCCATTAACAAATAAAGCTGTTCTTTGCTTTAAATTCATGACCCATATTTTACACCAAGTTCTTTTTGTTTTCAGTTGCCATGTATCATCTTATTTTAAATAGTTATAGAAAGCATCTTAATCTTTGAAAGGATGAGCAAGTGTTGGTGACCTATATATTGAAGTTATTCCTCATGACATTGTTTAACTGTAGCAGACACAAAACACCAACTTTATTGTTTAAAGCTTATTAATTGTGGGTAGAAAGCAAATATAAATTTTGAAATCTTTGTCACACACAAAAATGTTGATTCAAATGGAGAGATTCAACTAAAAAAATATATACAAGTTTAATTATTGGGTTAAGTTGAACAATTAAAGAGGCAGATGAATTCAATTTTTTTAGCTCTAAAAAGATTGAGATTCTAACTTTGACTTCAAAAGTTTCTATCATTTGAATAGGATACATAGTTAAATTTCAATGTCATTGAATCATTTGTTGGAACAGACAGGTTTCTTTTTTTAAAAAAAAACTATAACTCTTATTTGTAGTTGATTTCCAACTTGAAATTTTATTTTAAACAAATAACGTTTATTTTAAATAAATTTTTCATCATTTTACTCTAAAACAAATAATTTTATAAGGTACTGTTTTATTGCCAAAATTCATTCTTGATCAATATTTTTAACACTATTTTATGCAAGCTTGCAAAATAAAGCAAACTTTATAACACAGAAACAGTTTGTTTTTGTTCTACCTACACTTTAAAAAAAAAGGCTGCATAGTTGAAGAGAAGTATTACCTTTTGACATCTACATACCCATTGTTCTTTCTAAGCTTTTGTTCACCAGCTCGGGCTGAGAATGGATAATTATATGTAATGGAAGACAGCTGTGATGTACCAAGTGTATTTTTTCTCTTTTTATCTTGTGCTGTGCATAATTCCCTTCCTGCTTCGGTGTTATATAAAACTCAATTTTCCTATGTTTATTTTATCCTGAATTTTAGTGTGAGGATTTTAACAATGAAAATCAATTATAGTTTTGTTGGTACCTTTGGATAATGCCTTAAATTATGGATTAAAGTGTAAGATTTCTAATAGTAGACCATTTTGTTGGGGAAGGTGGTAATTGCTCTGTGTATCTAAGAAACGATGCCACATATAAAGAAAAGACAATACAATTTTAAACCATTCATTAAAATCACTCTAATTTCTGTTTAGCAATTGCATTGGATGATATTGTCAACTTTTTGGGTACCTATTTTCTCTTTTTCAATTGTAACTCAGACCTTGACTTTTTTTTTATTTTTAAGATCTCCCAGGTTTGCAGTCACATCCTCTATAAAATTTGGTAATACTCTTATTACTGAGTATGTTGCAGTGTGTATTGTTATCATTTTCTTCTGTGCTCTGGTTCTTCTGGTACATCACTGAAATAGGAACGTAGTCTTATCAAGTCTTGGTGGCTCCACATGTTCCCTTTCCTCATGTCTTTAATTCTTTCCACATACCTTATATCACTGGTAATTGGGTAATTAGCCAGAAATGCTGTCGCGGAGCAAGGGAGTAAGAAATGTCTCATTGAACAAAATGATCTTTCTTTGTACTCATGATTCATTTTTGATATGCTACAACTCTAGCAGCAGGGAAACTTGCCTCCCCATCGGGAGTCTAACAAGCCTTTAAGACAAGAATAGACAGAGAGATTCTGCTATTAGTCTCAATTCTAAGGCAAATTGGGTTACTCTGCTGTAGTTGCATTTTCTGCCTGCACAGCATGAGATCTTAGGAGATCTTCTTTTGAAGATTTGATGAATAACAAGATAAGAGTTCTATTGTGGGCCACTTGAAGAAAATTTGAAGCCGATTTGGCTTTTAAAACAAGCTAAAAGGCATTTCTGGGAGTCTGAAGAGCCCACTGGGTTATTTGGTTTCAAATCCATTTTGATGCAGTGTGTAGATATCTGGAGCAAAATGCCCTTCAGCGAAGAAAAATTTTTGTTTCGGGCTATCAGTTGCATCATTATTCCCAAGCAAATAGCTGAGTAAAAGAAAACATCCCTTAAAAACTCTACTGCATTCTTGTAATAAATCACAAAAACATTGGTATCAGCTTTCTTAGTCATTCTGCAAGACTATAGTTAAGAATATTTCCAGATGTGTCTTACTGAAGGGAAGGTAATTTTCTTTCATGCTCAAGAGATCCTTTCTTAACAGTGAAGGGAAAAAAATCAAACACTTTTTTAGTCCTCTGCAGGTGACAAAATTTCAATTTCCTGTATCCTTAGACTGCTAGCATTTTGCTCCTATCCCATGGGAATGAAGAGAGATATAATCATAAGACTACGAATACATCTAAGGTAATATAAATGAAGAAGGCAATTTTCCAGTTTCCTGACAAGGTAGCTTCATGGAACAATAATCTGAAGAAAAGAAAAGAATGTACCGGCATGGAACTGATTGCTGGGGTTTGTGGTAAAGGAACTATTCCTTGAAATATTCAAGTTAAGAGCAAAGGAATTTTCTTAATGAGGTACTGAGTTGTTCTCCAGGATAAACAGAAACTTCAGTGGAAATAATGTCCCAATTTGTCAAAATTAATGCTAGACCAAATCTTTCAAATAAAACTGCAAACCTAGTGGGCAATTTTGTCTTCTTATTCTAATCACATTCTTGGTTGGTGGTAACTGAAGCACAAAAGGATCTATTACAGTCTAAAACTCTCCTGTGTAAATTGATGTGATGTATAGTATCACAGTTTGATACCAGTAGAGATCTTTCATGGTCTGGTATTATAGACTATATTTCTTTCTTCTCTCCCATCATTCCACTGTTCCCAAGAGATAGATGCGATATACTGCCCCTCTATTCCCAACAGATAAATCAGTATAGAGAAAGCCCTATATGGACTGCCATTATACATCACAATTTAAAAACCATGCAAGTTAAGATGTGTCTGTATTCACCAGTGCAAAACAAGAATTCTGGGATGAATCCATAAACAAGAACCCACAAAACAAGAATCCACAAAACAAGAATTTGTGGATGAATACTTAATAAACGGTATTGAGTTTTCAGATTCCCAAATGTATTTTTTGTCACCTGGATTACTATGTGAGTTTATGCCTGAGCAGTGCTGTATTATGAAATATATTTCTGAGTCTAGGTCTATATAATATTAGTTTCTTTATTTAAGAAAATATATGTATGTACAAGGAAATGACATGGAGGGGTGGGGTTGTAAAGCAGAGTTCTATGATCCATACATTTGGTAAACAGAGGCAAAACAGCTTTCTTTCGGGTAGGATTTAGCAGTCTCCATCTTTCTCACCTTAGTTTAGGTGAAGCATCTCTCTTTGGGGACAGAGGGGCCAAGGAACACCCATGGGAAATGCTGCCCTCAACACATTTTTCCTTTCTTTTTTTCACACACACAAATATTGTTATTAGTAAACATAAAATATTTTTCTAATTTTCCTATTGCTTTTGCTTGCAAATGTTTGTATTCATTGATAATAATTTTATAATACTTTTCTGTCCTTTATTCCCTTTCTTTTCCTCTTTCTAAATCTAATTATAAGAAGAATGATAATTTTAAAGAGCATACAAATAATATTCATGTAAAAATAATGCAAGAAAGATAGAGTTGAAATGTGTTTATTTTTCAAAATGTGTAATATTTTGTGCCTGTTTGGTGAGCATAAGATAGAATTTCCAAGAACTATTTTTGTTGCCATCGAATTTGGTTGAAACCATCTGTGATATATACAGATATAGATATTAAAAGATCTATATCTATATTTTCTATTTGAGAATCATGTTCAACATTTGAATGTAAAGCTAAATATATTTTATATTGGAATGTTGGCTTGTCAACCAAAGAGTCTTGTCCTGTTGAGTTAGTACTTTTTTCCCATCAAACCACAAGTAAATGGAATTAGGTGTGTCTCGCTAATTTTATTTTAAAAATCAAAATTAACATTGAATTTCTTTCACCTTTGGAGCCATTTCTTAAAAATCTTACCCTTAAAATAATCTTCTATTGCAGAATTTTAATTCTGTGACCTTCAGAATAAATTTTTGTTAGTTTGTATTGAACCTAGGAAATGCAAACCTAAGACTATATGTTTGCACAAGTACCATTTAACTCACATATCTTGTTGTCTTGTGAGATGGCTATAAATTTGTGATAAAATGAACTCATAGTCATTTTGTTTATGAAGCATATTAAATGATTCTCTTTTGATGGCAACTTTTGTTATACCTTATCTTATGTGAGCTGTGAAACTTAGGAAATTAACAGGGAAATGTTTGAGCTTTTCTGTTAAATTTAAAATACTGGCCAGACGACTGTCCAGTGAGCAAACAGCATGGACCTGGATATAATGAGTGAAGCTGATGTGTGATGTCGGAGTAGTGAGGGTACATAGAGACTGTTAAGCAGGAGGAATATCAGATAGAAGTAGAATTTTTTCACAGTTGTCCCTATTCTGGAGTGTGGAAGTTGTTTTAGAGATCTAACAAGCTAGCAAATACAGATCTATATGAGATCATTGAGAAAAATTGAGGTCTTCCTGAGAAAACAGGATTGCTCTGGGCCATAACTAGTATTACTTGCTTGTAGCCATCAAGATTGTGGTAGATGGCATGATCTAACAGCAGCTAACTACTGTCTTTAAAACTCCAATAAAATTCAACCAAAAATTTACTATTGTGCCATCCATTGTTTCGAAAACAACAATTACAGTTTACGTAACTTTGGAATGCATTGATAAGTTCAGTACATCTTTTTAGAATGTCTGCTCTGTCCAAAGCACTGTTCTAGGTACTAGTGAAGACTATAAGCATAAGATACTCTTCCTGACATTAAAGATGTTCAAATACTTATCTCAGAAACGTAGATGAATCCATAACACAAGACAATACATATACAGTAAAGGAGATGATTCATTAAGCAATGCAGATTTTGTGTGACATTCTTAGGTTAAAAATGAAACATCAGATTTATTTAAACCCGTATGAGTAAAGAATATGGTGATGAGAAAAAATTTTGCCGTTTTGGTATTATAGTGTACTTGCCAGTTATAATAAAAATTGAAACAATGTAGCATTGTCACCACAGAAGTGTTGCTATGACATTAATGGTTACTTGAATAGTAATTTGTTATTTTGCATTGTTTGTACATTTTGTTCCAATTATTTGTTTTTCCCCTAAGTATTGCACAAAAGGAACCACACTTGAATAATCCAGCTCAAATTAATAACTAAAATGTGTAGACACACATCCTGATCTAAACGGTTTCCCATAAGCCAGGCAAAAACATAGTGTGATATCACTGGTGCCACTCAGATAATATGTTACATTCTAAAATAAATGAATGGTACTGCAAAAAATTGGAAGTCTGTTTTAGTAAAGATATTGTCATCCATTACAAAAAAGTAGTGTTCGAATATGAAAATTTGTCAGATGAAACAAAAAACAAAAGCCAGTCTCTTTTTTTCTGCCATTTATAATCATAAAGGTCTTTTTATAAACAACAACATTGTGTGGTAGTGAACTTTTTTTTTAATGTTTCTTGTCTTTTTCTCTTGTTCTTCCTTGAAAAAAATCTTGTTTTTTTCTTGTTTACTCAAAGAGTTAAATTGGAGAGAGAATGTTTAAAAAAAAAAATCTACAAAAGAAGAGAGATTTTCTATGTATGTTAAAAAAGAAAAGTTAAGATGAAAGGTATAAGATCCTTTTGCTAATATCATTAGGTCCTAAAATGTCTGCATTTAATTCAAAATACATCTATTTACTTAAACTAATTTTGAAAATGAAATTTGAAGTTAATTTAGCTTCAATGTAATTAATTTAGTAGTTAGGGAGTTAATCAACTTTAAAACATCATACATTGCTCTAAGTTAAAAGTAATATCTTCCTTGTTACCATTTTTGTCCTTGAAAAATTTATTTGCATGTGTATAATCTTATTTAAAAATTTATGAAAATTACTAAAATATAGGCTGTTCATGCATAGACCTCCCAGGAGATATGCTATATCGATTTATATCTGAATTCCGTCAGATTACATTGCTTACACGAGGCTATTAATTTGTTTTCACTTTAATAAATATTGTGGATGCCAGGATTGTTTCTTTTGTCTAAGAGCTAGCAAACTGATCATCTGAAAAGAGTTCAGGAAAAGTAAATGGCATTCCCTCATAAACCATGAAGCCAATTGTGTGTTTTGTTTGCTTATTTTCAGGAGGAGATGGATAAATAAGACGGATTAGGGTAGTTTATTCCTCCTGATGAGGAAGGAGTAAATCTAATTATGTTCCTAATAAGATGGGAAAGAGGTAGTCAATGAATTTGTGACCTACATAAGTAGCCCAGAATGCAGCATGCAAGCTATATGAAGGGCCTTATACTGTCATGATGGCAGGAATCTTTTAGCATTGTAGAGGCAATGGATTGTTGTACAATAAATTTTAATTACAGAACATAAAAAGTTATGTTATTCTCAGCTGAATCAGTGTGCCATGGGTTCTTCCCTACTGTCCCAGATGAGACGTTTGGCTGTCCAGCATTTGCCAAACTGATCTTGATGGTTGAAAGACCCTCCCATCCCTCATTCTTTCAACTTCCAGTAGTTGGACCAGAAATAACATGCAGTGCAACGGTGACTGCATTTGGGTATGTTTTGGCATATTTCCCTAGCCTGCTAACTGAAAGCAGCTGAAATTTAACTGAAAGAACATGGTGGATTGAAACCAAGCATATGAAATTTCAGATTCAAAGAATCCCCTGAAATGGAGATACTATAAAACAAGTGTAATTTTTGGCCTTACTCTGGCAGTAACTGGGAGGAACTATTGGCCCAGTGGTAGGGAGACTATCTTCCCCAGATCCCCGTACGTTCCCCACTACTAAAATTGCCCACTAGTGAGTGATACCAGGCTGCCAGTTGGCAGTCCGTCCGCAATGGCGTCCCCTGCTGGCTTACCACTGGCTCTGATTCAGCATTCGCATTGCCCACACATAGTTTGCATATTTCCTGATTGGCTGTTGCTGCTTGCATTTACTCCTAAAAATCTAAAGGTTTGGACTGAAAAATGTAAGTGTTGTCTATGTAAAATGTAAGAGCGTTTCAGTGGATGTTAGATGCTGTTACAGTTCCAAACGGATTGGATGTTGAGAATATTAGGTCTCTACATTAATTATGACCTGTACAACTTACTAGTTGTGAGACACAAGTCAAGTTAGTTCACTCGTTTTCCCTCAGTTTTTTCATCTGAACAACAAAGAATTGTAAAGACTATCCTATAGATTCTTTGAAAGAATTAAGTGAGCTATGCCATATAGGACATTTCCTGGCTCAGAGTAAACATTCAATAAATACTTTTCCATAATCACTATGTTTTTTTTAATTGATATTAACCTGGTATAGACATGGTTAGTTATTTCTTCTGAAAACTAGATCTTTTAGAGGCAGTTTAAGATCCAGTTTTCAGAAGATTAAGATTAGCTTAAGCTTTAATAAGCCAGCACTGGTTTGGAAATGTCACCGACCAACCCTGTACTCTAATGACATGGATCAGGGGAGATTTGGAAGGGAATTTGGAAACTGGATGTATTAGGATTACCAAGAGGACACAGTGCCCAAAAATTCTGGTATAAATATCCTCCACCCAAACACTATCTTCTGGTAATTACTGAGAGGTTTATATCATATCTCTCAAGTATGTTCAGAGTAAGAAAGAAACTGGGGACGATATTTATAAGCCATTTAAAAATTATTTTTACTTATTAAAATTTAGTCAGATTTTCCATGTGTACAAGTGACTTTTCAAAGACTAATTGTTTAGATACTCTCAAACACTCGCAGATTGTTGACAAAAACTGTTGCTTTAAATTTGTTAGATTCATTTCCTATTGCTGCTTTAACAAATTACCACAAATTTAGCAATTTAAAACAACACAAACTATTTCACTGTTATGCAGGTCAGATATCTGAATGGGCTCAGCTAGTTCCTTTGCTTGGGGTTCCATGAGCTGCAATGAAAGTGTTGGTTAGGACTGTGTTTCTTACTGAAGGTTCTAGAGAAGAATCCACTTCCAGTCTCATTCAGGTTGTTGGCCAAATTCAGTTCCTTGTGGTTGTGGGTGTAGGAATGAGGTCCCTGTTATTTTGCTGCCTGTCAATCAGAGGCCAGTCTTTGCTCCTAGAGGTCGCCTGTATTCCTTCTCTTGCTTTTCTGGTGGCCCCATCCTGCAAGGGCTGGCTAAGTCTCTCTCATGCTTACCTCCTCTCTGACTTCTGCTGCATCTCTCTAATACAGATGAGAGAAAGTTCTATGCTTTTAAGGGTTCCTGTGATTACATTGGGTACACCTGGATAATCCAGTATAGTCTCCCTGTCTTAGGATGTATAGCCTTTGTTACATCTGCAAAGTCCTTTTTTCCATGCAAAGTAACATATTCACAGATTCTAGGAATTAGGGCATGGATATCTTTGGAGAGCTATCTTGTCTACCTTGGGTTGTTCTAAATCCAAATATGCTAAAATGTGAAAGCCTTAGGGAATCTTTGCCTGTCCACCCTTGTTCAGCAGCTTATATTAAATATCCTAGGATGTCTAAGAAACTTATAGTCTAGTTGAGAAATAAAATCTACAGTACTCCTACTTAGATGTAAGGGGCTCCAGAGAGCTACAAAAGAAGTGTTTGGGACATAAAGGAAATTGCAGTTATCTCTAAAAAAAGATCAAGGAAAGCTTCTTTAAAGAGGTAGCCTTTGAAGTATATCCTGAAGGATGAGTAAGGGAAAGGTATTTTTTTGTCTTGTGGATGATAAGACATAAAATCAAAGACATATGCTATATTTGGAATGTGACAGCAGCTAGGATTCATGGCAATATGTAAGGAAAATGGGACTTTGTAGAACCCCATGCTAAGAACTTAGAAGTTTATTCTATAATAGGAGTCATCAAAGCTTTTAGACCATAGGAAATAAAAGACTACAAGTCATGTTTTAGAAAATGAAAGACTGGTGTCAACGTGGAGGATGTATTGGAGGCAGAGGGCCTGTTGGAAGGCTGCTGTGTGGAGGGGAATTAAAAGGCAGGAAAGTGGTAGTAGAAATGGTAAAAATGATGCAGTTATGTCAAGAAATTCCTTCAGGGTGATCGCCTGATTTAATGAGGGGTTGAAGGTAAATGTAGAGTCCAGATATGACACTTCCTGGCCTTGGAAACTGAGGAAGGTGATGCCATTTTCCAAAGATAAAGGAGATATGAAGAAGATAGGGTCTCTGAGTGAAAAGATAATATCCTCATGCAATTGGAGAAGGAAATTAGGAGAGTTTCAGCCCAGAGATATCTATAGGAAATTCATCAGCATCAATATGATAGTTGGGACAGAAGAACAGCTGTCATTTGGTGACAAAATGAAGAAGAAACCCACAAACTCCTTAGTGAGACTGAGGATAAGCCACATACGAGAAGGAGGTAGCAGGAATTTAATCGGTAAAGGCAGTTCAGATGCAACCAGCTGGGATGCTTGAGAAAAGCTTCCCGCAGGGCGGCTTCCAAACTAGAGGAGGAAAGTTTGTACCCTTCAACCAGCCTCTCCCTGTTTCCCCCAATGAAAAAGGTCTGAGGATCTAATGTAACACGTGGTAACAACAGGGGGTAACACTGTATTGTATAATTGAAATTTGCTATGAGAGTAAAACGTAAATGTTGTCACCACCACCACCAACAAAAATAAAAATATGTAATGTGATGGATATGTTATGTTCTCACCACCAACAGCAACAAAAAGAAAAATATGTAGTGTGATGGATATGTTATGTTCTCACCACCACCAACAAAAATAAGAAAAATATGTAATGTGATGGATATGTTAATTAACTAGATGGGGGAATCCTTTCACAATGTATGTGTGTGTCAAATCACCACAATGTATATTCTAAATATCTGGCAATTTTATTTGTCTATTATACCTCAATAAAGCTGAAATTTAAAAAAAAACTAGAGGAGGAATTTGGGACAAAGTGGGAAAGTGCCTCCTCCAGGAAGAGAGATAATTTGCTGGAGCGAGGGAAGCTTTGAGTAGTAGAGGCCAGCCAAAGATAATACCTTGAGGGCTGGTACTGTAAGGTCCTGGCAGGGGCTGAAAATCTACCTCTGGTTGAGTTGAGATGAGCCACTCCATTTGGCTTGCAAGCCACATGAGATTTGGGTGAGGAAAATGAATCAGGGCCAACTGCTCGGTCCTGGTTCTAGCCAATTCGATCTGTGGTTAGACTAGTCACTTAGGTTGAGGAATCTTTCTTTCTTTCTTTTTTTTTTTTTGTGAGGAAGATTGGCCCTGAGCTAACATCTGCCAATCCTCCTCTTTTTGTTGAGGAAGACTGGCCCTGGGCTAACATCCATGCCCATCTTCCTCCACTTTATATGGGACGCCGCCACAGCATGGCTTGACAAGCGGTGCATTGGTGCACGCCTGGGATCCAAACCGACGAACCCCCTGCCACCGCAGCGGAGCGTGCGCACTTAACCGCTTGCGCCACCGGGCCAGCCCCGGAGTCTTTCTTCTTTAAGCTTATGCATTTGTTTGCTTTTATTACTATTATTATTTTGTTCGTCTTCTGTAGTTTCCTGGTAAAGATCATTTGGGGGAAAAAACTCATCATTGTTTCCTCTGAACCAAGGAGAAAGTCTTTAACCACAGTTATACCAGAATAACTAGGGACATCATGTTCTTGAAGCAGTGGTTCTCCACATTTTTTCCACTCAGAGCACCTTATGAGGTATCAAAAAGTATTATTTCTCTTCCTTCCTTTTTCAAAAACTCCAGTTTCTTCAGAGTTCATTTTAACAGACTCTACCTCCCAGTACTCTTCCTAATTGCTGCCATGTACTGACACCCCTAGTTCCTCTCCCTCATGCGGTAATAACACCTTATTGTTGTTTTTCTTTCTAATCTGATGTCTGTCACCTTTCTAGAGGTTTAAACATCGGATGATCCATTCAACACATTGGCCTTTCAATTCCCTGTTCTTCTTATCTACAATAATCTTTTCCTCTACATTTCCTTGGTCCTATCCTAGCTCTTATCACCACCAATAATTGTACTTCCTCTGATACCTATACTCCAAACTTTCCGTCCTTACATTTAACTCATCAGCAAAACTCTACTTCCAAACACACCCCAACTCCATCTAATACTGCTCTCCGTCTCTACTAGGACCATCCTGGCATGAGTTACTTTCTCCTGCACTAGTTCAAGGGTCTGTCACTGGTCTCCCTGCCTCCCTGCAATCCACCTTGAACCCTACATGGCACAGAACAGGAGTTCAACAGATAGTTGTTGAATGAATGAGTGGTTTATGCATGTTGGGGAAAAAGGAAATGTTTGAGATTTTTAAAAGCAGATCCCAGAATATGTCCCGAGGTAATAATAGTCAGTCTTTGATACTCTCCTCGTTACTAAGTTGTAGAAAACCTGACTTATAGACGTAGTCATCCATATGTATTCCTTTAAACAAAGTGCTTTGGACCCTCACCCACTCTGATTCCAGGTTCTCCTTTTCTAAGGATCTGCAGCTGCTGAGACTCTGGCTAGCACAAATTGGTCATATTGTCAGGGCTGGTCTGTGACAACAGCTTACATGATGGTCTAGTTCATCAAAGTCTGCTTTTGGTCCTGGGAAGGAGGGGTCTGGGATGACTGAGAGAGCTGGTTTAGAGGTGTGGAGCCTGCAAGTTTGCTCCTGCTTTCCTCTGATGTGTCGTGTCAGAGAATACATGTCCCCAGTTCTGCTTGCTTCCCAAGGCTAAATAACCCTCTCCTTACCAGAGTGCCAGACCTAAAACGCTGCCCCTTCCCTGTCTCATGAAGAAGGCCTGTTTGTAGGCTGAGAAAGGTGGGATGGAGACTGTCTGGACAGATCAGCAGCTGGGAGCTGGAGGCATCAGATATTTCAATCTCAGATCTTGACAATATATCAGGAATGTCGCCAGTGTTTACATGACGGTTGAACATTTGTCAGAATGTTGACCGTGAGGCATTGTAAGATTCTGTAACATCAACATTTCCATTATGTTCGCTACACTCTTGATCAAAGTAATCCAGTTTAGAAAGAAATATGGATTTGAAACAAAAAGAGCCGTCTTTAGCTAAGGCCGTGTATAAGATACTGGCTTAAAGCTTGGGCTTTAAAAGAGAGAGGCCAACCTAGTTTCCCTCTGGTTTCATCAATTATTTGATGTGCAACCTGAGACAAAGTACCTCAACCCTGTGGTGGTTCTAAACTGCAGCATGCATCAGCATCACCTGAAGGGCTTAAAACACAGGTTGCTGACCACACCCCCAGAGTTTCTGATTCAGCAGGTCTGGGGTAGGGTTGGGTAGGGTCGGAGAGATTGCGTTTCTAACATGTTCCCATATGATGTTGATGCTGCCTGTCCAGAGACAACACTTTGAGGACCACTGCCTTACCCTCTTCAAGTCTGTTTTCTCATATCTAAAACAGGAATATCTAGAGCTGACTTCTTTGGGGCTATTGTAAGAATAGGGCATAAATCAAAACATCAGGCTCGTAATTGGGATTCAGTGAATGCTTAACTCTTTATGGTTATGGTTATTTGCCTAAAGCATACAAAATTTAAATTTTCAAAATTTCAAGTTTTCTAAGTCTGCCAATTAACCTATTCCAATTGCAAAACACATTTCCTCATATCATATGCATCCATGTTCAATAGATTAAAAAATAAAGCTTGCCTGTGAGGCTACAATCTTTTTTATGTACCCATTCTCGGTACTTGTCACATCCTTTTATTTCCACAAATTTGTTACCTAATCATTATACCGCCTGTTTGGGGCTTTCAAAAACAGTTTTTAAAAGGATTAATATTGTGTAAATAAATGTCATCAATAATATTTATCACCTAGGCTCTGATTGGTGATTTTTTTGAATGAGATGTAGGTGTGAATAAAATTGTTTTAAAAAACTGGCATTTTAAATATAATTAGCCTTTAGTTAGTGCTGTAAACATTGTTTGAAAAAGTCAAAGGCATAATTTGGGATGGGATTTGTAAAGGATTAGAGGTTGAATTTAAGAGTGGTTCTTTAGGACTAGAGAAAACAATGGTGATCATTTTCAAATGTCTGATATCTTTTGTAGATTACGCTGACGATCTAGAATGTGAAATATATTTTGGTTAAATGCAGATTATTCATTTAATTGTATGAAATATAATTTTAGAAACAAATAAAATGTTTTTTTTCTTTCGGTATGCCCTAAACATAAAATATATCAAAGGAGCTTGGATAATTTAGTTTATTTATATTAAGTTGGACTGTACCTGAAGGTCAGGGCACATAAGTAGATATAGACTATATGAGACATAGCTGGGGCTTTTGCAATTATTGGTTATACACTAACTGTTGGGAGAATTAATTGTATGTCCTTACAATGTTTGGGTTACCTTGAAACATTCAGTGACCTTTAAATTTATGATACTATATTTTATCTCCCAAGATGACATCTTTGTAATAAGCATAGGAAAGTTATTCAGCTTTAGATAGCTTCTATATTCTTCTGGTGACATGTTTATTCACTTTGTTTATGTGCTTGTTCTTGGCCTTTTCCCTTGGATTTTTTTATGCTGTTTTTTGCTAGGGTATGCTATTTACTGTAGGTTAAATATTTTTCTTGAGTTTAGCTCAAGTTTTTGTGTTTCATATAAAAAATTTACAGTAAGTCCTGGAAACAACAATCCAGATTGCCTGTTCAAAACCCATTTCTGATGTTTAAAACCATAGAGGAATTACAACCGTTATGTAGAGTACTTAGAAAATAGATCCTTCCTTTAGAATGTAATTTGTTACCCATGAAATTAAAAAAAAAAAATAAAGAGTTCTGGTAGTGTATTATTTCTGAATATTCCCTTGGAACTAACCATACTTTAACTTTTAAATGTTTTCTCTTCTTAGAATAATAAAAACAACATGTAAAAGTAATTTTTGATCCAGATGAAGTTTCCTAGTTTCATTTCCCTTAGTTTAAAAAGGGAAAAAAAAAAGATTCTGCTAAGTTTCCCTCATTTTATGTTGAGTGAATGAGCAGCATGTGATACTTTGGGTCTCTTTTGCAGTAGTTCTTTGTTCGTATTAGGATGTTTGTTTAAATCAAGATATTATTTTTTCTGTTTAACGATATTTAAAATAGACTTTTCTTCCTTTCGTACTCTTGTCTGTGACCTAGTTTTAAAAGTTAAGCCCAAAGTAATGCTAGCTGTCGCAGTAATAATACTGTATGCAGCGTGAGCAGAGAAGTTTAAAGACACGTAATAATATGTAAAGCATAGTTTAATGAGGTTATCTAAGCCACTTTAACTTTCAGGGACCACATAATTTGAATAATTATTGTGTAAAATATTAATGAAAAAAACCCACATCGCCTGGCAGTGCAGAGGTGTGCCAACTGTTTAAGGCAGGTTATCTACCCAGGTAGTTCTCACCAGGTGGGGTTAGCAAATTTGCCTTGGCGAGTATACTGTTGCCCAGATTCTGCCCGACTTTGCAGATTCGGAAATCTGGTTGGTTAACACTGCAGGAGGAGGTCTCTTTCTCAGAGTAGACTCACGTTAATCAAGCTTAGGGAGACTGAATAGTACATAAACCAGAACACTAACTCAGATGCTTCTGTTCTCCAAACACCACATTTTCTTTCTGTCACCATAATACAAAGACGTACTCCCTTTGAGATGCTGCCAGATGAGCATGAAATGGGAATAAATGATCAAGGCATGATTCAAATGTTTACTGTATCAGACTTGGTGAACCTAATGATACCATCTTCAAAACAGGTGCTCTGTGTGCTCCAAGAACCAGATAAATCACACTTTGGTATATTGACATCCTTGTCAATGGACAATGGTTGGATGGTTAATCCTGAACAGACTTGTGTTTTACGACCCTCTTTTTGGTCTGTTATTTTTTTGATCAACTCTCATCCTTTCTAGTTACAACCTTTTTTAGATATGTTATACCATATAAAGATAAGCACATTTTGGTACCCTGGGAAATATCCCATCCATTTGGCCAAGGCCTTTTTAAATGTTTAATATTTTGGCAAATTATAGAAGTTAGTTGAAGTATGTGAAAGGAACCTCTATAATCTTGTTTGCATTTTTATTAGGCAAACATCCATATTAAAATTGTATTCAATTTCCAACATGTGTATAATTTTGGAAAAATTTTAATAGTTGCCATAAAAGATTTATTTGGGAGTTGTAATGTAAATTTCTAACTCTTATTTTTAGTTAAAAGAGTTCACTGCTTGTGTCCGATTATAAAACTAAAATAATACGTGCTCTTCCACGGAAAATCATGAAATACAGAAATGAATAAAGAAGAAAGTGGAATTTATCCATAATCCTGCAGAGAAAGCCACTCTTTGTATTTTGGCATATGTATGTTTTTAACACATAAATATATTACTTGACTACGAAGTGATTACGTTAGTGAGGCTTCTCCAGAGAAACAGAATTACAAGGAAATCTATATATAGGAGAGAGATATAAACAATAGGAGCTTGTTAGAGAGAGAAAGATTTATTTTAAGGAATTGGCTAACGTGGTTGTAGGGGCTGGCAAGTCTGAAAAATCTGCGGGGCATGCCCACAGGCTAGAGACCTGGGGAAGAGTTGATGTTGCAGTCTTGAGTCTGAGGGCAGTCTGGAGGCAGAATCCCTTCTTTTTGTGTGTGGGGGGAGGGGAGATCTGAGCCTTTTCTCTTAAGGCCTTCAACTGATTGGATGAGGACCACCCACGTTATGGAGGGTATTCTGATTTACTTAAAGTCTACTTACTTAAATGTTAATCATATTTAAAAAATACTTTTTACAGCAACATCTAGACTACCGTTTCACCAAACTACTATTACCATCGCCTAGCCAAGTTGATACATAAAATTAACCATTACAGTGATCTTATATTATGTATACTATATTTATATGTAGTGTAAAATGCATTAGATATACATACATATACACATACACACGTGATGTATATACATACATACTATACATACCATATATATATAGTGTGTATGTGTGTATGTGTGATGTTTCTTACTTTCCCTGTCTCCTTCGTGTGCACCTTTTGCTTAACTTACCTCCTCTCCTCACCTTTCCCTGGTCACCTCCCCTCCATCTCTTCCCTCCCATTCTGCTTCCCTCACCTCTCCTGCTCTTCCAAACACTCATATAACCAATGACTCCCAGAACTCTCTTCTAAACTGTGGACTCATAAGTACCAAATGCTTACTATTATCTTCACTTGAACATCCTACAATCACCTAAAAAAAAAAAGTCTGAAATTGAATTTATTTTCTCTTCAAATCTTTTCCTTTTTCTTTTTTTCTTATTTCAATGAAAGTAATTGGCCCAGGCTATTTTTAATGTTACCTTCTTCTTTCCTATCTATTAACCGTCCTATTCCCATTTAATGGCTAACGTGAATAGAATCTATTGACCAAATACCTCACAGTCCGTCACCACTCCTTGGCATTTCTTAACTGGTGCCTCTGCCTGTAGTCGTCATCCCCTTGAAACTGGTTTCCATATTGCCATTGTAAAAATCTATTTGATATGTGAACCCAATCTCATCATTTACCTCCTAAAAATCTCTCAAAAGGTCTTTATTGTCTTCATGGTACAATCCAAATTCTTTCCCCAAAGTCTTTTATGATTTGATCCCTACCTAACTCCTTTGTCTCATTTATAGACACCTTCCTTCTCATTGCTGAAGTAACAGGGCTTCTAATAGTGATGACAAAGAATTGAACCATGAGCAAGCATTAATGTTTTTAATGAAAAATTATGATAAAGAGGAATTAAATCATAATGCTGACCACATTTTTCCCCTAATTTTTGGTTGGTAACTTCTTAATATTGTCTGAATTGCTAGTCTCCTGTGAAAGCATTTTGTCACTGGAAGTAGTAGTTAATAAGAGTTGTTATAACATACCACAGGAAGTAGAATTGACATTATCATACAGAAAAGAGAAATCTGTTATAATGATAAAGATTCTTGCTTAATTGAAGTCAAATATATTTCAGAGGTTTAAAGTATTCCTTCCCACAAATCATCTTTGCACTTCTACTTAATACGTATTAAATTGCTTTGCTTAATTATAAATATCCTATAATCCTAAGTGAGATCCTTAAATGGCTTTAGGGATTGATAGAAACCGTTAAAAATGAAGGCATACTAGAAGTTATGTTTCATTTCCTGGGCACTGATTCTAAATTAAAACATGGTTTAAATTTCTGGGAAGCTGCACACGTTGTTTAATGTATTGCTTAAATTTACAATATATGGAGAGATTATTATTCATAACTTTATTGATAACTAGCATGAGCACCCCATAAGTGTTTGCTTATAATGTTTATATAGTATTTTATACTCAGAAAAATCCCTAAATATTTACTATTATTTTTTGTGTGTGTGAGGAAGATCAGCCCTGAGCTAAGATCTGTCGCCAATCCTTCCTCTTTTTGCTGAGGAAGACTGGCCCTGAGCTAACATCTGTGCCCATCTTCCTCCACTTTATATGGGATGCCGCCACAGCGTGACTTGACAAGCAGTGCATCGGTGCACGCCCGGGATCTGAACCCTGGGCCGCCAGCAGCGGAGCGCGTGCACTTAACGGCTACACCACCGAGCCAGCCCCAATATTTACTATTTTTTAAATAAGAAAATCAATGTGTTGTTGAAAGTCTATAAATTATTTTAGGTTAAATGAAGATAATCTGAAAAAGAATCAAAATCTCAACAGCAAAGGCTGCTTTACCTTTAAAAAAGTTATCTATACTTTTTGTTGTTTGATTTTTAAATAATTCTATTACCTTACTTTTTGTATTTTTCATAGCTTACGTTGTTGAGGATCAATCAATAATGGTTTATAATACTAATGTACATTTTGTGAAACTGATTTACATATTGTCAAATGCTTTCAGGTGTCCTTTCCAAATAAATTCTTAGACCTTATCTCTGAGAATTATGAGCCATATTTTATAGATAAACATATAGTAAAAAAACAACCAACAATTATTGAATACTGTCTGTATGTCAGGAACTGTGCTCAGTGTTTGCATGGAGTAATAATATTTATTCTTCACAACTGCTTTGTGATGAGGAAAGTGAGACCTAGTAAGGCTCCCAACTTACCCCAATGCCAAACCTCCTTATTCTCTTATTTCTAGAGCAGACAGCAATTAGATTTCTTTGATGATATTCATAAGTAAGCTAATGGACATGTATTTTTATTTTTATTTGTTATTGTTTGTTTGTTTGTTTTGTGAGGAAGATCAGCCCTGAGCTAACATCTGTCGCCAATCCTTCCTCTTTTTGCTGAGGAAGACTGGCCCTGAGCTAACATCTGTGCCCATCTTCCTCTATTTTTGTATGTGGGATGCCGCCACAGCATGGCTTGATGAGCAGTGCATAGCTCCACACCTGGGATCTGAACCTGTGAACCCTGGGCCGCCAAAGTGGAGTGTGCAAACTTAACCACTACACCAGTGGGCTGGCCCCTAATGGACATGTATTTTTAAAATGTAATCTTATATGTTTAAAATTATTTAAGAGATGTATACAAAAGACTAAAAGGTAATAAAAATTGTTATCCCTCAGAGAGGTGTTTTCCAGACCAGAAATGGACTTTCTGGAGACAGAAACATCCTATGTTTCGACAGAAACATCCTATGTTTATCTTCTAGAATCTTTTGCAATTGTGTTCTCTATCTAATAGTTTATGTAGACCAATAAGCAGGACAAAAAATAAAGAACTGCACTGAGAAAATGACAGATGTAATCTACTGCGATGAATGGTACCCCAATCCAAGACACAGCACTTGTGCCTGGAGCATCTGTGCTCTGCTGCCATCATGGCTTCTATCTTCCTTCCTTGCTGCCAGTTCATCACCTGGACTGTTCTTGTTCTCATGGCCCTTGTCCATATGGTACTTCCTGATAGACTTTTTGTTCCCTGAAATCCATGAAAGATTTTGTTTTATTTTGTATCACATATTTGCTTCAATATTCTACCCATGACTTGTATTACTGTGCAACAGAAAAGGATGAAAAAGAATGAGCTGTTGTTTTGTTATTTTCTTGCTTTATAGCCATTGCTTTCAGTGTGACTGCTTCATTCCTTTCTCATTAAACCTGTTATCTGGTTTCAAATTTAATATTAAAATTTAATAATAAAATTTAAAATATAGATTGATATCGCTACTTCTATTGATATTGCAAAAAAGATATTGTTGTACTCTTAAATAAAGCTTATTAACCCATATTTGAAAATATAATTTTGTAGCCAAAATCAATGCCCAATGCCACCCTAAAAGGGAAATTAAAATGTTTGTGTGTGTGTGTCTGTATATGTGTGTGTGTGTGTGATATATGAGAGAGAGATTGATGGAAAACAAGAACATGAAGGGCCTATCCTAGCCTCATCTGTCTTAAAGATATTTGAAAACCAGGAACTAAACAATAAAGATTAGATGTTACTCATAGAAGCGTGCTTTGAATCTCCTCTCAAATCCTTTTATATCTTAAGTACCTACTTCTGGAAGGCACACAGACAATGACTAGAAAAGGAAGATGATATGAAAGAGATAAATTATTTTTAAAATCTCACAAAAAGAGCACTCTGGGATTTTTTTTCAACTTTATGTATTTGTTGATATTCTCATAATAACTTCGAACCATCAAAAAGAGACTAACTTTTGCTTTGAGCACTCTCAAAAGGGAGATAAGAAAAATATCTTTTGCTTAGTCAGAAACTTGAAAGTGCAGTCCTTCCTTAAAGGCTCTTTAAAAAATTGACCATTTTTCACATATAATTATAGCATGATATAGTGAAGTAAGAGATAAACTGGGATTCAGGAGACCCTGGTTCCTGCCAGAGCTTCTAATGAGCATGTGTTTATGAGAACATTCCTTTGCTTCCCTACAAGTAAGTGAAGGGAGTTGGTTAAGATCCCATAAACCTCTATAATTGTAGAGCGTTGCTCCACTGAACTCCACTGAACTGCCAACTCAACATCTCTACTGGAAGATCTAAAGGACACCTCAAACTTACTGTGTCCAAAACAAATATATGAAGACTGCTGCACTCCCAGGCTTCCCAACCCACTACATAGAAATTCCATCTTCTAGTTGCTCAAGTTAAATGCCATCAGATTACCCTTGACTCCTCTCTTCCTTTCAGACCCCTTATCCAATCCATCAGCAAATCCTGTTATCTCTACCTTCAGTATGTATCCAGGCTCTCATCCTGTTCTTCCACCACCACTACTGTGGCAGATGGAACCAGCATGTCTTTACCTGAATTACTGCCATCACCACCTAAGTGGACACCTGCTTCCGCCACTGCCCCATCCCCACACTCCTCTTTCTTCTCAAGGCAGTTGGAGTGATCCTTTTAAAGTGTAAGTCACTTCATGCTCTGCTCTAAACTCTTGGAGATTTTCAGTCTCGCTTTGTTTCAAAGCCAAGGTATCCACAAGGATTATGAACCTGACCTGATCTCTGTTCTCCTCCCTCTCCCAGTCTCTCTCTGACCTCACTTTCCCCACTGACGTTCACTTTTCTCTAGGCTCATAGGACACATTTTGCCTGGACAGTTCTATCCCCAGATGCCCACATGGTTTGCTCCCATATTTCCTTTAAATCTGTGCTGCACAAAAGTCACGAAAGCAGGATATCCTGTAGAACAGGGCAAGCTGCACCCCCCCACCCTATTCTCTCTAACCCCTTTGCCCAGCTTTTGTTTTTCTACTTAGCACTTATCACTAGGTGGGCAAGGACTCCATCTTGTTTGTCCACTGCTCTATCCTCAGGACCTAGGACAAATTCAGTTGGATGAATGATTGATTGAATGAAAATATTTCCTACTGAAGTTGTGACATGAATCTTTAAAAATTTCTACTTTTATAGATAAGATAAAGAAATAAAATCAACCAATTTCTCCT
The DNA here is from genome assembly GCF_020826845.1 of Diceros bicornis minor. Taxonomy (NCBI): domain Eukaryota; kingdom Metazoa; phylum Chordata; class Mammalia; order Perissodactyla; family Rhinocerotidae; genus Diceros; species Diceros bicornis. Next base: position 13,877,700 of record NC_080766.1, read on the forward strand.
TTTCCTTTAAAAGAGCTAATAGGCCAGTTTGACTAACACATTCTTTTGGTTGTTGAGAAAACATAAAATCATAGACTATTTCTTGCATCCTCCATGGTGTTGTAGCTCATTTGCACAAAAGTAACAAAGTGGTTAGCATTCAAAATGCACGGGTTGGTTTTATGTTGCCTTTTGACGAGAATAAACGGAAAAGAATATGTATGGGAAGGCTGTTTAGGTGTCTGATAATTCTTATAATCTTTTGTCAGGTTGCCCTTTTTCCAAATGCACTGTTGTTACACAAACAAACAAAACAATTATATATATAAAGTGTAATGCATTTAATTAACTTTTCTTTTTACCTGAGAGCAGAATTCACTGCAAATGAACAGTGAAGAATTTCTAGACCAAGATGAGCTGGCTTGGTTTTATTTCCTCTTTAACTTAGTGTGTGGCCTTGGGGAAGTTTCATGCCCTTACTAAGCCAGAGACTTTATCTTTAAAATAGGTAGTAATAAGTGTATAATAATAATAATAATAATACCACTCTCTTACCTGCCTGACTGGGTTGTCATGGTTAAAAAGATAATGGCTGTTTAGAACTCTGAAGTCTTTGGAGGGAAGGTGTTATTAATAGGAGAAAAGGAGTCTTACATTTTTCTGATATTTATAATTATTTTGGAAAAATGCCCTATCCGCATATTTTGCCATAGCTTCCCTGACAGATTCATGGAAGCATGTTTGCCCTCCTTGGACAACTGTTTTGAGGTACAGCTTCAGGTGCTCCACACGTTGGCACAGTTAATCTCTAAGATCTGCCAGCTTTACACATGTGTTCTGCAGTATAACTATTAAAAGAAAACAAACTATGGCCTGAGACATTTCTGGCACCTATTATGGAAGATACACATTTGCCAAACTCCCATTTTCTATTATAGTAATCTGAAACTCTTTAGGAGTACTCGTCCAAGGAAAACTTGGTTTCTTAAGAAGTTGTATTCTATTCTCTGCATGATGTCTTTCAGTCAAGATAATGTCTCAGGAGTGGATATCTCTAAGAATCTAAGAGGATTTCCCCTTCACTTGCCTTTTTTTTTTTAATCATTTCATTTTGCAGCCTGGAGCCTATATTTGATTAATCGATTTCCCTGTTCTATTTAAGGCTTGTTTTTATTAATGCACTTTTCAAGCCGAGACACAGCATTATCGCCTTCTCGATCATTGTGCTAAGTGTTGAGATCTGAGCAGGCCAGCTGTAGCAGCTGTGTTTCCCCTTGGATCTCAAAGCTGAAAACTTTCATCTCCTTTGCTGTCTCAGCTGCTGGTCTAAGGCTATGGCCTTCCCATAACTCAAACCAGTTTCAAAGCAACGTAAGTAACCTCTTTGGAATGCTTTTGGAAAACCACAGAAAGGTTCTTTAAAAGTATACCACTTATATACTTTAAATGAATGTTTCCATTTTAAGGTAATAACAGCATAATGTCAGGAGTCAACGCATGGTATTTAACTACACTGTGAACATAGTGTAGGCTTGTCTAGATAGGCCAATTAAAAGAAAAGAAAAGAAACACCAGAGTTGAAGATTGAAATTCTTAAAATGATCTCATAGTTGTGGAATCTATGAATCAAAGATTATATTTTCTAAAATTCTATTTGTAAAGTAACATTTTCTATAGGCCTAAAGACTTTTTTCCTATCTAAAAGATCATGTGTAAAGATGCCATCATCACAAATGTGTAAAGATGCCGTCATCACAAATGACAATGGTATTGATGGCTTTAACGGGGAGATGCTTGATATTCACGGGGAAGCATTTCAGATTCAGATTTGGCTTGGGTTTACTTGGGGAGTGGGGAGGATCAAATTTGTGTGTATTTTAAAAACCATTTGTTCTATCAAATCATCAATGCAATAAAATGTGACTGATGACTTGTAAGATTAAAGGTCATTTTAGTGAAATGCCATTTACCTCCAAGTCTGGACAAGAAGAAAAGCTTTTGGTTTATGTATGTGTCCTGCCTTCACAGAGGAGATTGTTACTCCAAACCTCCCTTGTTCTGACTTCGTGGTGACTTAACTAAAGAAGCACTCCTCAATGAAGTTTGTTTGTAATTACAAAAGAGATTACAAATTAGATTTTACATTTATATCTTTTTTACCATTTCCCTAGTGTTTAGTGGCAGGAAGAAGCCTCATCCTAGGGCATTGGCAGAAGAAAAGAAATCTGTGGGGCTAATTTAAGTGTCTAGTTGGTGTTATATAAAAAGAAGCCAAATTCCAATATTTCAGAGTCTCCAAGGGCCACCTTTACAAAACCAGCAAAGTAGAACACACTACCACAATCCAGGAAAAATAATTTACTTGCCTTAAGAATCCTGAACACATTGTTTTTTTAGTGATTTACTGCACGGATTTTAAAGCTTTTCTTGATAATCACTTGTATTACCTTATCTGGAAAGGCAGCTTATTGCAGTCCTCCAGAGCGACTGCCTGTGCTACCGGGGGATTAAAGCACGTAGACATGCTATCACTTTCCCCTCTGGAGGCACCCCAGACATTAGCTTAGCTTCTAGTGACCTCTTCTTGAACCTGTGCCATTCAAAGCCAGCATTCGTATGTGTAGTATTTAGAAAAAAATAAAATATTTTTTTAAATTGTACACGCTTCATGAAAGTATTTTCTATCATTTAGTCAATTCCTTTCCAGTAAACATTTTTCTTTTCTTTAGGAAATATGTATGTATGTCTATGTCTGTATCTGTATGTGCATACACACGTGCACGTATATATCACACACACTATCATATATACATAAAAAACAATAGAGATACAGTGTCAGGTACAAATGTGAGCCGCATGTGTAATTTTAAATTTTATAGGAGCTGCCTTGAAAAGAAAAAAGAAATAGATGAAATTGATGTTACTGATATATTTTATTTACCTCAGTATCCAAGATAGTAGCTCTTTAAGGTGTAATCAATATAAAAATTATTAATGAGAGCTACATCTTTTTCTCATACTGTCTTCAAATCTCTGTGCATTTTACACTTGCAACACATCTTAATTCATAATAGTTAATTAATGCATATCGTTAGTGGCTACCTTATTAGACAGTGCAAGGACATATATATACTAAAAGACTATTTTGAAATAAGTCCTCAGGTAGAGTCTCAGAATTCTAACCACGGCAAATTTTGACCAGATTTTTTCTTCAACCTCTTCAAGTACAGTTTATTTTTAATAAAGTGTTCTTTTATTTAACAAAATTACCTCAGATGTAGACATATCTTTTAAAATAGCATTGACCCGTGAAGATAATACTTATCTGGTGGTGCACTTACCCCTACATCCTCCATTTTTCAGAGACTGATTTGGAGGAATTTCAAGGCGTTACCCATACCCAAGTGGAAGCTGGATTCATTAATTATTAAACCATAAGGCCATCCTAACTTCCATATTATTCACTGAATGTATGCTTTCTTGATTTAGTTGAAAATATATGGAAAAACTTGCATTTAAAAATTTTAAATGTTAGGCTTGTGTTTTGTTATATTTATACTGAGAACGATGGTACAAGATAGGTGGATTTTCAGGTGAGATAGAAGAGCAGAGAGAGCGATCTTGCTCAAGCACAGGGTTTCCTTGAACCCTCTAAATGATTTGCCCTTTGCTCATAAATCTTTCGTCATGGTCAACACAAAGTCTAGTATTGATTTACCAGTGAACTATCTTGTCATCTCTGGGCTTGGGTCCTTTGACCTTTTATTTGTTCCTGTAAAATTATGATGCATCTCAAACTTCCTTTCTAATATGTCCTTTAAACTTTGAAAGGCCAAGAGACTCTGTGGGAATATATTAAATGTTGGATAATCCAGAAAAAAGAGGTAAAGAAAAAAATAATTGCAGACAGCTAAAGGTCAGAAAAATCCTTATTGAGTCGAAAAACACAAACACATTCTCTTAAGAAGAAAGGACTGAGGGAAAGGCCTGAATTTAGTTTGATCCTGGCTAAATTCACTTCGACTTTCTCAGTAAAGCATGCCAAATGTGCATTTTCTTCATAGTAGGTGAGTGGGGGACAAAGTGAATTTTAAAATGTGACTCTTTCTAGGCAATGGAAAGAACACAAACACAGCAATTTAAACAAGTGTAATGCATCTCAATGGGATGACCACAATTGATTTCTCAAAATACTGGTATTAGCATAAAGTGATTTCAGTGGAGCTCATACAGGCTTCTTGGTGTATTTGTCACACACGTGTGTAGGTAAGCCCTGCATACTCTGGTTTACAGATAAGCTAAAGATAGCTTCAGTAGACTGAGTCTTAATGAAATAAATGTGGAATCAGGATTTCAACTGTCATTCAACATATTTCATATCCTTTCATTCACTTTATTGAGAGTGTAATTTATTATACTGGCCTACCATCTGATAATTCCTCTGCTACATATATATTTTATTCCCTACAAAGGGATTCTTCTTGAACTTTAGTTTCTGGAAGTCCTTTTTGCTATAGATCTATGAAAAAGAGTGAAAGTTAGCTTTCATTTTACATTGTGTCATTTGTTTCCAGATCATGACATGGCTCTTATTAAAACTTTTGGAGAAATATATTATTATTGAAAAATACTTTCTCTGAGACATGTTTATCTGGTACCTGTTTGTCCTGGGTGATGCTAACGTGCTTTTTTCTGTACAAGTATAACTAAATAAGGGGACATTAAAGAGCTTTTGGACAGTTTGAGTATATATATAAAACAAGAATGTTGGGTCAAGTGTGTGTGTATATATATATATATGTATATTTTAAATGTTTCACTCCTCCTTAACCATCTTTTGCTAAGGTGTACAGCACTACTGAAAAGGGAATCATGAATTTAAATTCAGTCTCATGGAAGGCAAGCCTCAGTCTCCTCATCAGTGAATGAATGAAGCACTGATTTTGGGATCTGAAAACCAAATTATTATTTTAAATTAAATTGTTAAATAGTTGACATTTACATAGTTCAGTATTCAAAAACTTAAAAAGGGTATATAGTAAAAATCTCCCTGTTCCTAGTTCTCCTCCATGGGAAACCCTAAAATTGCTAGTTTTGGGGGATTCTTCCAGAGATAATTTTAAGCATATGAAAGCACATGCATGTTTATTATACAAATGGAACCATATTATACGTATTGATATTGGTACATAAGGAACTTTCTCCTTCTTTATTATAGGTGGATAGTATTCAATTGTGTGAATAGAGTATACTTCATCCAGTTCCTTTTTAATAAATCTTTATATGGTTTCCAATCACTTTATTGTGGCAAACCGTCTATAGTGAATAATCCTATACAAATGTCATTTTGTGCATGTGAGAGAATTATCAGTAAGATAAATTTCTAGAATTATCACTGTGTCAAAAAAGTATATGCATCTGTAATTTTGTTAGATATTGCCAAATATTTCTTCCCACCAGTTATAGAAATTATTGTTCCACCAGTGAGACAAGATAGTTCCCATTTCTCCAAAACCTTTACTAATAGCATAAAATCAATTTTTTTGGTTGAATTTTTGCCTATCTGATATATCAGTATAGTTTCAATTTACATTCCTCTTATTATGGTTAATGTGGAGTGTTTTTTCATGTGTTTAGGAGCTATTTATATTTTTTGTGTTTGTTGGCAAACAGATTGGTCATATACTTTTTCCTGTTTCTCAAGTTACTCTTTTTCTTATTGATTTGTATGAGTTCTTTATATATTAGGGAAATTGGCTGTTATCTGTAATACGTCATAAGATTTGCAAGTATTTTCACAGTTTGTCATTTATCTTTTGATTTTGTTTATGGTGGTTTTTGCAGCACAGAAAATTGGGGTTTAAGTAATTGACTTGATTGATTTTTTTTTTCTTGTGTGGCTCTGGCTTTTGTGACATTGTTAGAAAGGCCTTCCCTACTCTGAGGGTATAAATTAGTTCTTCTACCATTACTTCCACTCCATTTATGGGCAAAATCATAATTTTTGAGTTGGGACAATTGTCAGCAGTTCTGGACATCAGGCTGCTTTGCTGGTTAATTATGGCCAGCACACTGCAGAGACCTGGTACTTGTTCTGATTGAGGAAGGGAGGGGTTCCTTTATGTTTCCCACAGGACCCAGCCCCAACACTTGACTGAACTTCATTTAAGTCCAAAGAGTCCAGCAGTAAGAAGCTGTCTAATTTCAAGACCAGCTGGAGAGATGAGTGATGCCAGATTTCTCCCACACCTTATCTATAGTTATGTATGCTCTGATAATCGAGAGTTGATTAGTTTAGTTTTACCTATAATTTGGGTTTATCCATGATCCTTACTTCTCAATATCTTAGGTAATCTGAAATTGATTGTGTGTTATTAGTGTATAATATTGTATTAGCATAAAACATTGCCTTATTGGCATAAATAATGAGCTACAATATATATTTTATTCACTTTTCATAATTTAATTATTAGAATTAAGTCTATTCTTATATTTACATCAATATAAGTAGAAATTTACTTTCTACATTAATTAGTGGTTTACTATTCATTTCAACTAAGTGTTTTAATCATATTACGACGAAGGGATTAAGGTTTGACAGTTGAGTGACTCAATTACTAGTTATGCAGTTTTACACAATTATTAGCTACATGACCTGGTGCAAGTATGACCTCATGCCTTGGTTTCCTCATCCTTAAAATGTGGATAAATAATAGTACCTATCTCAGAGGATTGTTGTGAGGGATGAATGAATGAATGAAGACCTACGAAGCCTTTAATAGTTCATGGCGCTATTAAGTCTTCAGGAAATGGTAGTGATCATGATGAAATCCAGATTCAGATGCTTTGATAGAAGGTGAATATAACTGGTAGACTAGTTATAGTCTATGGACTATTTGTTCCATATGGAGGTACAATTTTAGTTACTTTCAGATGTCATGATATCACAGCAACTTTTTTTTGTTTTTTTGACTCTGAGACCATATCTGTTTCCTTTGGATGATCAGGACAGCTGAACATCTAATCCATTCATTTTGGCCCTCATTCTGATTGAAACAGCTGAATCCATCATGCAATGATTTGCTTTGATCATGAAGACAGCCAAAATGAAAGCATTGGCTATGCTGCCTAAGATCCATTTATTTTGGAAATAACTTTTGACAGGTAAGACATAGTCCCGTATTGCCTTCCTGACATTTCATTGATATCTTGTGTGGCTTCTGGTAGCATATTCATCATTTTGCTAATGCACTTTTTGTTATCATTTGTTCTCTGTTATCTTAAGAAATGTGAACAGATGATTCATGGGGGTGATTCATTCGGAGGGAGTCATTTTAGCTGCAGATGGCCTGAGAGACAGCAGAGGAGGTGGCATTTTGTGCTTTTGTTGCTGATGGGTGTGATCTAAGGGATGGGGATAGTTCAAAGGAGAGCAAACTGCAGCGGTTCAGAGGAAGAAACGGTTTTCACATGCTTACATAGTGACAAGTCTAGCATTTTCAGTCTATGAAGGTTTAGTTTGAAGTAGATGTGATTAAAGTTGATAAAATCATGTTGTTGTTAGGATCAAGATGAATTTGTTCCTAATGAAGGGGTTTTAATAAATTTTTAAAAAATCAGTTGCATAAAATAATTGTTTTTTAACAAATATCATTGTTTGTCTTTTTCTATCCTAATAAATATTTCTTTAATTGATTTATTGTGATAGTCCCTGAATGTTACTGATAAGTGTTACTAAGGAAAAGAATATTCAGTGGAAACCAACACAAGTTCCTGGACTAGGAAAGGCCATCAATAATATACACACACACACACACACACACACACACACACACACACAGGGATAAGATCAGGTAATCAAAAATGTTAGCAACCAAACTTTTGTTTTGAGTGTTGGACAGCTGTAAGAATGAAATGTAACGAATGTTAGCTTTCTCTTTAGTATCTTCTGGAGAATTCAGCAACTCAGATCGATCATAGGCCCTGGGCGGTGTTTCTCAGCTAAGGGTGTGTTTCAGAAAAAAATATGCCCACAAAGAAGATCTCTCAGGACATCCGGAGAAATTTTTGTTTCTTTGTTTATCAAATGAGGTCATGGTTTGAAATAGTTGAAAAACATGGCACTAGCCCATAATAAGGAACATTTAAATCTAGCTTTAGCCAACAGAGTGCCAGAAATGTCTATGTTGAGAAGTGTTGGATGGGGAATAAGGTTGAGAATCCTCTTCTCTTTTTGGCCATTTCTTTTTTGAGTGATGACTTATGTCTAAGTGGAAGAATTGAAAATAGTGATTGGCTTTGCAAGTAGTCGAATGAAACAGCAATCCTGAAAGAGGAGAGGTAGACAAGACTGTTGGTCATGTATTGATTCTTAACTACACATAGATTGTGATCACTGTCAACATGACCTTTAATTATGATGGACAGCTTTTTTTTTTTTGTGGTAGTTTCTTTCATAATGGCCATTTATGGAATCAGTAAAAAGAGGACATGGAAAAGTTAACTTGTAAGTTCTTATCAGTCTGAATTAAACTTTTAAAAATCTGAATTAAACCCGAGATGTTGGTATATTAGCTGAATTTATGATCACCGTGGGCTTCCTTACGTGCATAAATGTGTTCAACGCTATTAAGAATCTTGAAGTCACTTGGAATTTTAATTAGTCTTTAAAGATAAAAGGCAAATGCTAAAAATGTTAAGGTATATTTACAAAATTGAGAATTTACTTGGATAACATTTGATTAATAGGTTGAGGAGATTTGCCATCTTTATAATCAGGAGTTATCCCATTATGCAGCATGGCATGTGTTTTTTCATTTAGTTATCTGGTATTTGATGTTGCTCTTTAATTGTGTGCATGTGCATGCATGTGCATGCATGTTTGTGTGTGTGTGTTGCACATTTTTTGCTATTTTTATTTTTGTATATTTTATACTCTTGTGGCTATAATGAATTAATTATTGTCTTTGTATTCTTGATTGGTGATATATAGGAAAGGAAAACATTTTCATTATTCGGTTTGAACACTTTCTTAATGTTCTCATGGATTGTCAGCTGATTTTTTTAGCTTGCCACGTTAAGTGCTCATATCACCAAAAAAAATGATAGTTTTGCTCTTTATTTCCCAATATCTCTACTTGGTATATTCTTTCCTATCTAATTGCATTGGGTAACACATTCAGAAGAACACAAAATAGTAATTGTGATAGCACTTTTTTTTCTTTCTGAATTTAATAATACTGCCTCACTGTTAAGTATGAGGGTAGCTATTGATTTAAAAGATAGAAAATATCCATTTTAAATCATATTAAGCAACTTTTTTTTTTTTTTGCTTCTCTCAGCAATATTCTATTAACCAGAATATATAATCAAGAAAAACCCACATTGTTTGGCAGTGTCACAGAAGAGACTCTCAACAATAGAGAATAAATTCTCTATTGTTCAGGAATTTTTACTCGTAGGTCTGTCTATTACTTCATTAAAACTATCAATACTTTTTCTTTATTGAGCTTCTGTACTTAAGTTAGTAGTTGGATATAGCCAACATTATAAACAATATATAGCAAATCATTATGATTAAATGTTTTTTTGTGTGTGTGAGGAAGATCAGCCCTGAGCTAACATCCATGCTAATCCTCCTCTTTTTGCTGAGGAAGACTGCCTCTGAGCTAACATCCACTGCCAGTCCTCCTCCTTTTTTCCCCCAAAGCCCCAGTAGACAGTTGTATGTCATAGTTGCACATCCTTCTAGTTGCTGTATGTGGGATGCGGCCTCAGCATGGCCGGAGAAGCAGTGAGTCGGTGCGGGCCCGGGATCCGAACCTGGGCCGCCAGTAGCAGAGCCTGTGCACTTAACCGCTAAGCCACGGGGCCGGCCCTTAAATGTTTTTTAATTGTGAAGAACTTCGATAAACCCACATTATTGTTTTAATTCGTTGTTCTATGTCGTTTATTAATGTCTATGTCAATTCATTTGTGAATTATAATTCCTTTGTAATATCTATTTTATGTTGCTTTTATTTATGATTTTTTCCAATGGAATAATAATACGTGTGGATTTAGGCCTTCAGATGTGATGGCTATTTCGTTAATAAGCTAACAGGAAGTTGTGTGGAAGCCATGCTGACTTCCTTCTGTGTTGTTGCTCTGTGCGCCACAACAGCTGCTCCTGCTGCTTCCTTTTCTTTTGGTGTTAGACGTTGTTAGATTTGAGCACTGTAATTTAAAATTTTTATTGAAAAATGTTTCTCTCCCATTCTTACATCAAAAGAGACATTGTTTACAACTCAATTTTACAGAAGAAGGAAAGAAAATTTGGAAGAGTCTAACGCTTTCCTTTATTATCGTGCAGCCCTATTCGTTCCATAATACAACTTAATTTGCTATTTTAATCAGCAGATGCTTATTTTACTGTGTTTTCTTGGTTTAGCCTTAGCAATAAGTTATTATATTATTATTATTATTTATCAATAGTAATTGTGTTATAGTTTTCAATTGAAACTGTTAAATATGGGTGTTTTTCATGCTTTCTAAAGGAATTCCTAAATGGTCAATTTTATAATGAGATTTGAAGAAAGCTCTGAAAGAGAACCAAACTTCTCTTTTACAAGTGAAACAGGGAAATGCAGACATTTCTAACTATTGGTTTACAAAAATCTATCATAAAACATATTCCTTTGATATTTGACAGAGTAAAAGGGGTCAATTGGTTTGGGCAACGTTATTTGATCAATTACTTATTTTATTTTTTGAGCCTACTAGGTTTTCACATCACTAATTGCTCTAAAATAAATTTCATCTAACCCAATTGGAATGATTCAGTTCCACGACAAAAACAGGTGAAGTAATTTATAATTTTCTTTTAAGTGCTTAAAAAAGGTATTGAGACACAGTATGGAAAATGTCATCCCTAAGATTATAATTAATTAGAATCTTGCTTTTCTAAGATGAAAATAATTTCAGTTTAAAACCTGAATATATGACTGTGGCTTTAAAAATGTTTAATTTGGCTGTCTTACTACATTGAGATGTAGAAGATTAATATAGCAGTTAGAAATACAATGAAACGTGCATTTCCCAGTTGATTAAATGGGGGAATTTATAATTCGTAAGTTGATATAATTTCTTAGACATATTGTCTGCATAAAACTATGGGTGTATCATTTCCCGGTAGGATTTTTTACCTAGAATTTACTATTCTGTAATGCAATCTTAAGCGCTCCCTGTAGGAAATTTAGCAGACAGTACTGTAATGTGAAGAATATAGGCCACTGTGTCATAGCAGTTTCTTAGGGTTTTTTTTTGTTTGTTTGGAGGCATTAATAATGTTTCTTATAGACCCATGGCACTGAATCACTGTCTTTTAAAAATGTCATGTCCAGGTGTCTTGTCTGCGAAATTATAAATCTCATCTCTGAGCGCTTTTCTGTGTCTTTACTACCAAATGCTCATCGTGGTGTTTTCTCCTGGTAATTTACTTCTCTATTGATTGCCCTTTGTTTCATCTAGAAAAGCAAAAGAACACAACGTTTGGAAAATATTATTAAATACATAATTTGTAATGACATTACTCCCTGAGAAAAAAATATTTCAGTTCCTGGAAATGTGGGACATGAAGGGATGATTATAAAATGGAGGCTTCTGTTCAATGAGTAATGAAAAAGCTGGATGACAAAAACATCTGTTGAATATGGAATAGGCATTGATTCATCTTTTGGCTTCATTCTGTTACAACAGTCGTCTGAAAAGTGATAAATCCCATGAGTAAAACAAGTTGAATGTATTGTTTTTAAAGATTTAGTTGGGGACAAAAGCTTTCGTCTAGACTTTTTAATGTCATTATATACACAAAAGTTTGCATTTTAGGAAAAGTACTTATTTCGGTAATTAATTTGGGACAGGGAAAACTTACTCTGTACTAATAGTTCATTATAAAGTGACTGTTATATTCTGGAAATACAACTCTTTAAAATATTTTCAGGGTAGGTTTTTAAAAATCAAGCACAAAAATGACTTCAGGGCCAGCCCCAGTGGCCTAGTGATTAAGTTCAGCATGCTCCACTCTGGTGGTCTGAGTTCAGTTCCCTGGGTGCAGACCTACACCACTTGTCTGTCAGTGGCCATGTCGTGGCGGCGACTCACATACAAAAAAAAAAGAGGAAGATTGGCAACAGGCATTAGCTCAGGGTGAATCTTCCTCAGGAAAAAAAAAGAAGACTTCAAAGAATTTAGCTACTTCAATGGAAAAGCAAGCCGATCCCTTAGATCAGCTCAGGTTGACAGTTTAGGGATAGTCCTTCAAAGCCAGATAAGGAAGAGTGTGAATAGATTTAGTAATTTTTGCCTTTTAATACTTGGTTTAAACCCAATTAAAAAATAGGCAAAAGACCTGAACAGACATTTCTCCAAAGAAGATATACAGATGGCCAACAGACACATGAAAAGATGTTCAAAATCATTAACTATCAGGGAAATGCAAATCAAAACTACAATGAGATATCACCTCACGACCGTCAGAATGGCTATAATTAACAAGACAGGAAACAGCACGTGTTGGAGAGGATGTGGAGAGAAGGGAACTCTCATACACTGCTGGTGGGAGTGCAAACTGGTGCAGCCACTATGGAAAACAGTATGGAGATTCCTCAAAAAATCAAGGATAGAACTACCATATGATCCAGCTATTCCACTGTTGGGTATTTATCCAAAGAACTTGAAAACACCAATGCGTAAAGATACATGCACCCCTGTGTTCATTGCAGTGTTATTCACAATAGCCAAGACTTGGAAGCAACCTAAGTGCCCATCAAGGGACGAATGGATAAAGAAGATGTGGTATATATACACAATGGAATACTACTCAGGCATAAGAAACGATGAAATCCAGCCATTTGTGACAACATGGATGGACATGGAGGGTATTATACAAAGTGAAATAAGTCAGAGGGAGAAGGTCAAATACCGTATGATTTCCTTCATCGAGTAGTAGATAATAACAACAATAAACAAACACGTAGAGACAGAGATTGGATTGGTGGTTACCAGAGGGGAAGGGGGGAGGGAGGAGGGCGAAAGGGATAATTCGGCACATGTGTGTGGTGATGGGTTGTAATTAGTATTTGGGTGGTGAACATGATGTAATCTATGCAGAAATAGAAGAATAATGATGTACACCTGAAATTTATACAATGTTATAAACCAATGTTACTGCAATAAACAAAAAATTAAAAAAAAAATACTTGGTTTATATTTTTCGAAGAAATTAGCTTGCCCCCATGTTAATTATAATTTTGATCATTAAATAGTTAAAGCACCTTGATGAAGACATTAGTACAAATTGGAGGTTAAGATATGACTGTGGAACTATTGGAGATGTATTTGAAATAATCAAATATGAAAAACTCACTTTATTGTTGTATCATTTTCTATATTCATTTGCCTTCTCCAACAGTTTCATCTTCCTCTAGCCCTTACTCCATTAAGTTATTCTTTCCTTCTGCCCCTTCAGACTTATTTCCTGTTCACCATCTTCTGTAAATAAACCCAAGCCCTCTCCATCCAAAATCGCTACCTCAACAACAGAATATGTCCCTAGATCCTGTAATCCGTTCTCTCTCTCTCCCCTTCCCTCCCCCACCCTCTCTCTCTTCTTTTATTAGGACTTTTTGAAAGTTTGGTGACCCTAATTATTTCTAGTTATTAACCTTCCATTCTTGGTGAAAACTGCTATAATCTTGTTTCAATCACCATCACTCCATTGTAACTCCTCTTAATTAGCTCTCTAGTGTCCTTTTTTGTGTGTGTGTGTGTGTGTGAGGAAGATTAGCCCTGAGCTAACACCTATTGCCAATCCTCATCTTTTTGCTGAGAAGATTGGCCCTGGGCTAACATCCATGCCCATCTTCCTCTACTTTGTATATGGGACGCCTGCCACAGTATGGCTTGGTAAGTGGTGTGTAGGTCCACATCTGGGATCTGAACCTGCGATTCCTGGGCTGCCGAAACAGAGTGCATGAACTTAACCACTATGCCACTGGGCAGCCCCTCTAATATCTTTTTATTTGTAGTATATAAGCCATCATGTTCAGTCATCTTACTGAACCTCTCCACTCTATTTTGCACTTTTATAGTATTCTTTCCTTAGATTCTGTGAAATTCATCCTCTAATATGAGCTCACTGTTCCTTCTCTCTGCTTACCCCAGAATGAGTCTTTGCCAAAGCTCTCAGTTTAGCTCATTGTTTTGTCGTTATTTTATTTTGTTTTCTGTGTTTGTAGTTTTACTCTACACGCTCTTCCTGGTTCAAGTTATTTAGGAACATAATATCAAATATGATGATGAGTTCCCAATTTCGATCTTCCTTCAGACCTTTCCAAGTGATCTCAGAAATTTTGCAGCCAACTGCCTATTGGTCATCTCCTTCTTTATTTACTCTAAGTACCTAAATCATAGGTGGCATGTATGGAGCATTTACTGTATGCCAGGCCCAGTACTAAGTCTTTATGTTTTATTTCATTTATCCCACAAAACAATCCTAAGAAAATATCCCAAACTGAAATCATCTATATAATTAAACATCTTTTTCCTCCAGTATTCTCTTTATCAGTTGTTAGCACAACCATTTACCTGGTCAACTAAATTAAAACACTGGGAGTAATCCTTTGCCTTTCCCTCACTGCACTCCTATCCTATTTCTCCCACATCTAATTAAATATTAAACACTGCTTAATTTATGAACTAACTTTTTACACAATTTTCACCCTTTTCTTCATCCTTACTTTTCACTGCCCTACATTAAGCCCCTGTGATCTCTCATCTGGACTATTCTAACGGTGCTTTCACTGCTATCCCTTTGAAATCCACCCTGCGTAGAGTGGCCTCCGTGATCTATCTAGAGTGGAAATCTGATCCCGTCATTTACTTGTTTAAACATTGGGTTTCTAATTACCTACAGGATAAAGTTCAAGATGCTTACCATGTGATATGAAGCTCTCTGTTATCTTGCCCCTGCTAGATCTACGGCCTCATCTTTAGTCATCCCATACCTCCCACCTCATGTGGCGTTAGAAGTTAACTGTTTATGGTTGTCGGAATACGCTACCCTGTTTGTCTGTTTTGTGCTTCTCCTTGGGTTGTGCTGTATACCTAGAGTGCCTCCTCCCACCTTTGCATTCATTTTTTTACTACTATCCTCAGGAAGTACTTCTTCCAAGATGTTTTCCTTACCTAACCTTCCAGTTTATCTGAATAGCTTTGGTATCCTTCTTCTCTGCTTTGAGAATGTTACAAAATACTAAAACACACCTCTGTGATTCACTTGCCATGCAGCTTTGTGTGGTAAAGACATAGATTTTGTCCTGTTTTTCTTCGTGTACCTGGCTGTTAGCTCAATGTTAGCATTTAGGTCATACTCAACAAACATTAGTTGACTAAGTGGATGAATGAAACCATGAGTGAATTAGTTATCCTCAAGCATCACTGCTTAGCAGGCAGAGGCATATGTCAGATAGTTCATGAGGTTAGCCCTCCTCTGAATAAAGGAGAAGGAGGAGCAAGATAAACCGAGGTCTCTGTTGCTCAGTAATTTGGGCTGAGATCTGCTTTAAAGGTGGAGCATAGATGCACCTGCATAAATATATGTGTTTACACAAAAGAACAAAGGAGGAATCAAAATATTGTGAGTTTAGAGAGGAAAAAGACTGTGGAGAAAGGAAGAGTTTAATATTGAATTATCTATGAGCTATTGAATGGAGAAAATAAATCTATTTCAACTGAGTAGTAGGATGGCAGAGAGTCAGTGACTTTTTTTTTTTTTTGAAAATTTAAAGCAACTTCAGAGGTAGAAAAAGTAGTAAAATTAACTCCCGTGTATCCACTGTAAGCCTTAACGATTATCAATACTTTACCAAAGTAGTTTCATTTATCATCACCTGCCTCCCTTAACCCCTGACACACTCCACACGTTTAGCGAGTGGTTTTGAGTGGTGAGTTCCTGGAGGACATTATGCTAAGTGAAATAAGCCAGTTGCAGAAGGGCAAATACTGCATGTTTCCACTTACACAAAGTCTCTAAAATAGTCAAATTTATTGGAACAGAGTAGAATGGTGGTTGCCAGGGGCTGGGGGTGGGGGGAAATGGGGAGTTGTCATTCAACACGTATAAAGTTTCAGTTATACAAGATGAGTAAGTTCTAGTTCTATCTGTTGTACAATGTAGTGCCCATAGTTAACAATTCAGTATTGTACGTTTAAAAATTTGTTAAGAGGATGGATCTCATGTTAAGTGTTCTTAACACAATAAAATAACAACACCAAAGGGGTGGGAGGAAACTCTTGAAGGTGATGGATATGTTTATTACCTGCATTGTGCTGATGATTTCATGGGTGTATACATATGTCCAAAACTCATCAATTTGTATACACTAAATATATCCAGGTATAATATCAATTATACCTCAATAAAGCTATTTAAAAAATAAAAATAAAATAAAATACTGCCTCATAGTCACTTTTTGATGGATAAGATAATCTGATATCTCCTCTGTATACTGTGCACAATTGAAAATTTGTGCTGTGTATTTTATTAGCTATTTAACAAATACAGTAGGAAACACTGAGAAATAGCAGAATAGAGATAAATTCATTTAATTGTCTCTTTTACATCCAGTTTACATTCAAAATAAATTTCAAAGAAAACCATAAACTATTATTTGCAGAAAGTTTTTATCAATCTATTGAAATATTTATAGAACTTTAAATATCATTTTTAAGATGAGTCAGCTTTGGTATTTGTGTTACCAAAACTGTAGAATTAATTATTATTGTTTGTAATCTGATTTCTCCATGTGTCTGGGAAGCACTTTGTCAATGAATATGCCTTTAAAATTAGAATCCAAAGTTGCCAAAGCAGGAATTGTGGGGTGGTGGTTCATGAGTAAATATCCCAACCATGTTCTAAACCTATTTCTAGATTTATATTCTGGAAATTTTCTGCCAGGAATTCATGGAACTGAGTTCTATTCCTGTTGCCCCTATTAATTAAAAGAATGACCAAATGAATCATTCTGTCTGGGACTCTTTTTTTCAGTCCAACATTATGGATTATGATCTCCAAGGTTTCTTCCAGCATTGGAGCATGCAACATGCATCTGTGTTCAAGTCACGAAGTAATATAGTCAGCAATGAAGACAGCAGTATTAGGAGAGAAGTGTTCTGGTGATGGTAGTGAGCCATTGTCTGTTCTAATCTGTTACTGAGAAATGTAAAGGCAGACCTTTTTTTTTTTTTTTTAAAGATTTTATTTATTTATTTTTCCCCCAAAGCCCCAGTAGATAGCCGTCTGCCATAGCTGCACATCCTTCTAGCTGCTGCACGTGGGACGTGGCCCCAGCATGGCCGGAGGAGCGGTGCGTCGGTTCACACCCGGGATCCGAACCCGGGCCGGCAGCCGAGCGCGCGCACTTAACCGTCAAGCCACGGGGCCGGCCCAAGGCAGACCTTTTAATCATTTAACAAGGATCAAGAGACAAATGAGATACACAGAAAGAAAAATAAGACTGAATGCACGCCTGAGTCTTTGTCTCTAGCCACCATGGGTGGATTTGTTTTTCATACTTTTAATGGAGATTGATGATTAAACAAGTCCACACTTGGATGTGTATCACTTTTATTTTATACAGCTGTACCGTGCCTAAGTAAATTGGGTGAAAAACTTGGTAAAATCTACCCATAACTTTGTGTTTATTCACCCTGATTTCTCTATTGTAATGTTTTTAAAACCCTAAGAAAAGGACAGTCTTCAAACATTCTAATAATGATAACTAATATTTCTGTATTTCCATCAAGAAATATATTCACTAACATGTTCATAAGTAACTATCTTGCCTTTATTTACGCATAGAAACAAGTCACACAACCAACTTCTAAGTAGAATCTCTCCCTCTAAAGGGGAGTTAGAACTATTCTTGTCTACAACCCTCTTCTTATCTCAGGAGGGAGCTTTATGGTCTGTTTTTAAGAGTGAAAACAGACATAAATCTAAGGGCCACCCTAGGAAAATTTTAAAGGTGAAAATCATTAGCTCTTGATGACATAGCCATATTCATGTTATCACAGATCTTTCCTCTTGTTGGGGGGCGGGGCATGTAAACATGTCTAGCTCTTATTACCTTCTACACAGATGTTTTGATGGCAGAAAAATGGACTAGAAGCAAAAAGGTGTAAAATCAAGGTTACGGAGTTAATCCTGACCTGTCCACTTAGATTGTGAATGATGCTACTAGTCGGGAGGGAATATATTAATGAAATTTAATAACTATATCTTTAATCTCTTTGGTTTTCCAGATATATTAAGAATTACATTTGCTTCTTAAAAATTATGAAGTGTTATCCTAACTCTGTAATTCTTCAAAAACCTTTTCCAATCCATCAAGTATTTATTGAAGACTAATTCTATTTCAGATACTGTTCTAGGTTTTTGGGTTTTTTTAAAAAGGGAATTATACAATTTAATTACAAATTTGTTATTCAGCATATTGTAGATGAAAGCTAAATATTATGTTTTCATTACGCAACTAAAAACACTAGAATGTTAGTGTCTTTCCCAGTGAGTGATTTCTTATACATCACCTGGTTGCAATCCACTCTTCTTTTCTGTTATTGAACTTTCCTTAATGCAGTTCCGTGATCTACTAAGTGGTTCCCTGAGAAACGTTCCACATGGTTTCCATCATAAAAAAAGTTTATTGTGAGAATATATGAAAGTTCTTTTTCTACAGTTAGCTAGTTGGTAAATTTCCAGATTGCATGATTTTTACTAGGTAATATTTCTACAAACTTGATTTAATGTAATCTTGGATCAAGAACTTTCCCCACTGGGAAGCCACCTATTATAGTGGAAAGAAGATAAGACACTAAGTTTCTGACATGGCTCATGCCTAACAAGCTGTTTGACCTTTGTCAAGGGCAACAGTTTGCTCGTCTAGAAAATGAGGAGCAGAGTTTAGAAATATTCTTATATCCCTTTAAAGTTACTATATTCCATGATTCTTACATACAAGTGATCAAAATCATGAAATAGTTTTAGGATTCAAAATAAACTTTTAATTTCTTTGTAATTAAATTCATTCACCTATCTTGTTTTGTTTTTTTTTTTTCTTTTTACCATGTATATGCTGGAACCATTTGTTTTAGGGTTAGTATGGTAGCATGTGACTTGTCTGCCAGTAAATGATTGTTCTTCTTCTTGGATACAGGCAACATTTTCTTAGGTCATTAAACACACATTTTCAAATGAAGACTACAGTAATAAATTAATGTATTCTAACAGTGCAATCTGTTCCATTGACCACCTTTTGCCCTATTGGAAATTCTCTGGAGCTTGTTAAAAAATTCGCCTTTTAGACAAGATAAAAACTACATTCTGGAAGACTAAATATGCATAGCATGGAACTGAAAAATGCAGCATCAGTGAAAATCAACTTGCAGAAAATGAATTTTGTGCTGAGAAAAATAAGTAAAATTAATATTGTAGTCAGAATTTTTAGCTACTGGATAAGCTAACTTGCCTTCCATCTTTTCATACTTAACCTTCTCTGACTACAAAGCAAAATAACCTACTTACAGAGTTTGGGTTTAATTTAAACTTTTGGATGGTTGTACATCAAAATATTGATAGCATCTGGTTTTATTTTTTCCTAAATCGAGTCTTTCAGCACCATTTGGTGGTTAATTTTATATGACAACTTAGCTAGGCCATGGTACCCAGATATTTGGTCAAACACTCATCTTGACATTGCTGGTAATTTTTAGATGAGATTAACATTTAAATCAGTAGACTTTGAGTAAATCAGACTACCCTCCATAATGTGGGTGGGTCTCATCCAATCAGCTGATGGCCTTAAATGAAAAAGACTGAGGTCCCCTAAGGAAGGAGAAATGCTGCCTCCAGACTACCTTTGTACTCAAGCTACAACATCAGCTTTTCCCTGGGTCTTCAGCCTGCCAGCCTGCCCTGCTGATTTCAGTGTTGCCAGCTCCCATAATTGTGTGAGCCAATTGCTTAGAATCTCTCTCTTGTTCTCCCCCGTACACACACACCCATACACACCCACACACACCCCATTGGTTCTCTTCTCTGGAGAATCCCAACTAATATACACTAGAAAGACAAGATTCCACAAATACAAATTGTGAAGTACTAGAAAGACCAGTGATACTTACTTGCTATATAAACTTAGCTTACTCTATTTAACTTTTTGGGCTTCAGATTTCTTAAATATTACTTCAGGAGATTGGAATAGATTTGTCATTTGTAACTTTTTTTAAGTGTTAGAAATAAAATATGGTGTAACATAATAGACAACCCCTATATTCTCAAAGGAAAAATTGAATTATAGAATTGTATGTAGTAAGACAAGAAGTTCCAGTCCAAGAAAGCTAAACTATGTAATTTTTAATTATATCTTACTCTTTAAACACAACATTAACAATATTTTTCCACAATTCCATACATGTTCTTTTATTTTATTCTTTTCCTACCCAAGTGAAACATGTCCATTAAAGAGGTATTCAGTTGAAATTAAAATGAACTCTTTCTACATGCTTGGTTTAGATTTATAATTATATTCTATTTGAGGCCTATGCTTACTGCTAGTGTCAACATTTCGTTTTTGCATTTCCTCTTTATTTTTATGAAATAAAAGTAAAACAAATTGCTATACATAGGGATATGCACAATCATATATTAAAATAGAGATACATCACTACCCAGAAAAAGATGGCAACTGCCAAACTTGAAATGTCAGCTACTAGGCCATGTCACCACATAGTTACTTCAGCTGAAGGTGCTCACATGCTCACAGAACAAAGAACAATTTGAGGATGTCAATATATAATGTCTGAATGTGTAGGTTGTATGAGAGATGAATATATCAAAGGACTCTAACAGAACTGCTCTGATTGAAGCAGGAGTTGGAGAGCTAGAGCCCACTCAATATATCTTTCTCCTTTTACCTCTTTCCCCAGCCTAGCACTTGGAGTAATTCAGTGGAACATTTTGGTGTCCAAGAAGCACAGATTCTAAATGGCCTCCATAGTCAACTTGAGCTCTTACGGTGATTCCAATAGGGTTGTTGGGGAAGGAAGCACTTCTTATACAACCCTTTCTCACCTTTTACACTATGCCTCTCTGATTAATCTCTAGCAACCTCAGATTTTTCCACTGATGTTGAAATGTCATGAAAAGAATCGCCTTTTTTCAGGAACTATTAATTTCTGCCCCCAAATCATGGCTTATTATGGCTTCAAAATGAGGCAAATTACAGAGTTAAAACCATTTTTGAGAAAGATGTCTCTGTAATGGTTCAATAAACCAGAAGTTCATTGAAACAATAATGTGCGAGTACACACTGATTATCGTACAGAATATCATGTGCATTGTATATGCACTGCAGGATTACATGAGATTAAAGGAGTAATGCTTAAAAACTAGCTCGTCTTTTCTGAATCTATTACTGAAGCAGAGTTCCTTTATATCAGATGATGCAGTTTCTGGAAAATTTAATTTGGCTTGAACAACTTCCTTAATGAATTACAGCTGACTTGGGACTTATCAGGAAAATAGAAAATGTTCCAGCTCTGTGGCTGTATTGCAGACAGGGACATGGGTATGCTGACTGAGAGATTTTTGGATATCCTAGATGGTAGGCATTATTGTTTGAATGTAGAGTGTTTTCTTCCAATAAGAACGACAGCAAGGTGATCTTTATGGATACTTTGAATCTTTCAAAATCTTAGCAGGAGTCATCATTCCTTTGATTTAATAAAAATCCTTGGGATATGACAGATTTAATTAAGGCACTGAGACTGAACAGTATCAGCACATTTTCTATGAGATGATTGTCCCAGAGAGAATATCACTTTTGCAGTTGATATCCAAACTGGATTTACATGAAGCTACAGTCTCTTGAATTTGAAACAGGGCTGACATGTAGATAATGCATTTTGTCAGGGAGGGCCTCTGTTAAACATTTTGTGGGAAGAATGACACCTTCTAGGGGTGCATGTGCCCAGTCTCTTTCTTCATGATGATATGATTTAAGGGACAGAAAAAAAATCAACAGCAGAAAATTGCTGCTCTCCTTGCTTTCTAGAGAATTGATGGCTCAAGCCTTTATGAATGGTGTCTCTTTGAAGAAAGACATATGTGGCTGTCTTCAAATAGGCTTCTGTTGGGACTGGGACACTTCTAACTCCTCTCCTGAGGAAGATTTTGGTCAGCTTGTCATCAGCTACTTTGTTTTCCATGCGTTGCTTCAGGACTCCTCCTTTCCTGTTTGAGTTGAGCTATTCTAAATCAGGGCTCATTTGATGAGTGATATCATCTGGCCAGAGATCATTTTGCTACAGGGCATATTTTCTGCTGACATCAAACTAGTTTGGCTTTCTTTGTATACTCTTGTCCTGCCTATGAGGCTGGCAGCTTTTAAGTTTTAGAAATGCCTCTATAAGTGTGAATGAAACTGTATAAGTCTGCTGTTTTTAAACTATAAAATGTTTACCTGTATTCGAAGACAATTATTTGTAACGAGTTCACTCCGTATGTATTTGAAGAAACTCTTGTCTTATTAGAATGATAGCCTTCAATGAGATTAACTTGGGATTTATAGAAAAAAGGGGTTATTCAGAGAAGAAATTTCAAGAAAGGGTGAATAAAGAGATATGCAGAATTTAGGTGAAAGGAATAGCTTTGTGACGGAATAGAAACTCATTTTCGAGATGTAACAAGTATGAGGCAATAGGTGCATGAGTAGAGAGACACACGAGAGAAAATAACAGATTAGGGAATTAAAACATGTTTCCTAATAAAACAATAATTAATAGTATTGTTATTGCTGTCCTTTATTAAGAGATTACTCTGTGCATATATATCTGCACCATTATATTATTTGCTTAATTTAGACTCTCCCAATTCTTAGAACAAATATGAGGGTACTGTTATCCGTATTAAATGAATGATGAAAAGGAATCTTCTTTTAGGGAGTCTAAATAATTTGCCTAAAGTCATATATCTTTTAAGTAGCTAAATCAGGACTTGAATCTAGGTTTATTTGATTCCAAGTGTGTTTCTCACAACTTCTATTGTATCCCAACTTCTATTACATCCTGACTTCCATCATTATAAACTGCAGTTCCAAACTGTGTCACAAGCCAACATTTGCCATTTAGCATTACAAATATATTTTGCTCAAAAACCAGAAAAGTTTTACAATCTGCTTTGAATAATGCTAAAATCACAAACAATGACTCCTTCCTAACTAGGTTTTTCATGTTGACTTTATTTAATCAAACAGGGTAAAAAAAATCTCAAAAACATATATAATTGTTTTTAGAGAGTGGGAGATGAAGAGCATTGATAATATGTATGTCTTGTCACAGACTAATATGCTCTTTGCCACTGACTAATGTGAAAATTTGGGAATTATCATATCATGCTCATTGATTTACTTAATTCAACAAACTTTTTTTGTGTTCCTACAATATGCTAGACACTGTTCTAGGATAAGGAAACAAAAATGAATAATTTCTAGTTCATTTTCTTGAAAAGCTACTATAATACAGCCTCAAGGAATTCAGCAAGTCATGTCTCTCTTTAATATCAATGAATAATAAATGTGCAGATCTCTATTTACCCCAAAGTTTTGAATAAAAATGAATTGCTGTTCATTTATTCACTTAATTGACTATTATTAATTGGGTAGTTACTAAGTGTGATAGATGCTGGGTACCTGATAGTAATAGACATAGAAATGCTTCCTGGCCTCAGAGCCATACATACTGTAAACATGTACACATGCATGCAAATTGTGACAGAGTTTATGAAGGAAAGAAGGAACACTGAGAGAGAAGGCTGATAGGGATCTACTTTAATTTGGTAGTCAGGGAAAAAATCTCTAAGGAGGTTCCACCTATCTGAGACATAAAGGATGGGTATGGATTAGGCAGGTGAATAGCTGGAGTTAAGAGTGTGATAGGTAGATGGTTAAACGTCGGGAGGCAGGAAAGAGCTATTCAGGTTCAAAGACCATAGGAGGAAATGGTATGAGTTGAGGCTGGAAATGTGGGCAGAGCCAGACCTTAGAAGTCTTTACAGACCATATCCTTTCGCAGATTTGTATTGCCTGGATGATGACTTAAAGGAGCAACAGTCTTTCTCCTTCATAATTATATATGGATGATCTTTATGGTTTTTTAACAAATTACTGGATTTTTTTTTACTGGAGTTACCCTGTTTGCTGTGAGTTACTTAATAAGGATATTTGTCCAGTATTTTTTTCTCTATTCTTTTTCTCTTAGATCTAAGACTTGTTAGCAAAGACATAAGATAGTAAGTTATCTTAAATTTCTAGATACTTTATGTATGTTATAAATATTTGCTTGCCCAATGAGAAATCTTTAAAATATGACATTTTCTATATTTATAGTGATTGTCTAGTGTTAAAAAATAAGGAGCAAAAGCTTTGCAGAATCTGATGGAAAATGTAGTACTGAGGATCCCAAGAGCTGAAAAGGCATCAGCAAAAAAATCATTTTAAATTATTGTAATTATTTTTAAAAGTTTCCCTTTAACATCAGAGGCTGAATCTTCACTATTGAAGACATGTCAAAAGTAGCTTGATTAAAGACAGCAGTATTGCGTTTTTGCCATTAGAATAAAAAGACTGAATTGTTACTGAAAAGCCATGAAGTGCAGAACTCTGGAATTTGTGGTGAAAGGAAATTGAAAAAGAACAGAACATTTGGATTCATGTTTCATGAAATAATTTGTGTGACAGAATAGGAAGGCAGTCTGAGGGAAAATTGACATAATTTTTTCCTAGGACTAGGAAAGGCCAGATAAATATGTCACTGTTAACAAATGCACTATTGTGCATGAACAAAGCATATTCTACTAAACTTGTAAATATTAATTTTTGATCATTGGAAAATATTTACATTTTTTTAAGTATAAACAACCACTTGAACTCCCCTCCTTTTTTTCCCTTTTCCACCAGCTTCCTTTTAATTTTGGATAGACTTATTAAATTCGACCAGAATGAGGAAGGCGGAAATAATTTTTAACCCATGGAAATGTTGATTCTTCAGGAGAAAACATGTATTGTGATATTATCGTGGAAAATGTAATATGTAGTCTGCCCATAGGCTTTCTGCAGTATCTAAAATCTAGTGTCTTTCAGTTTTCTTCCACCAGACTATTGAATCATAAAAGCTTACTACTGGTCCATTGGGGGTGCAGGAACTGTGTCTTGCATATCTTTGTTTTTCCCACAGTGCCCAATATAGGTTTGGGGTACAGAAGGTGCTCGAAGAATATTTGTTTGATTAAGAGCAACTGGCACAAACAGAATCAGGAATAGACAAACAGAATCTCTGGATTTTTCTCCTTATGAAGTTTAAGGATATTGTAATGGATGCTACTGGTTTACCACCCACATCTCCTTTGTACTCACTGCTTCTGTACATGCCAAGGACTTCCTTCTATAAATACCTGTGACTCTTTTTCTCTGGCCCTGTGCTTGGACTGTGCATGTAGGTATTCTGAAATTGCTGGGAATTAGCGTGTCCAGAAGTATCCCTCAACCAACGCTAGGCGTTTGTTTTGTTTTGTTTTGTTTTGTTTCTCCAGACGGGATTTGATGCAAAATTGTACCTCGGCTTCCTTTCTCCTCTGGTGGGATAACTCTAAAGGATGTTCCACATAATGTCCTGGAGGGCCCCAGTGGGACTGACTGTTGTCTACAGTGGCATTCTCTCTGCTCATGAATGCACCCTGTATTGGCTTCCTTTCCTTCTCTTTCTGAGTTCCCCACTTCCCTAAACCTGATGGCACTCAAAACCTTGTCTCAGGATCTGCTCCTGGAGCAAGGGACAGGGACCTAGGTTCCTGGACTATTGAACTAGCCACAGATGTCTGCAAAAGTTTGTTGAAAAGAATTGAATTATGTAGAATTTAATTGAATTAAATTAAATTATCCTGCAACCTCATTTTTCTGGGCCAATTCCAAATACTCATTATGTGCTGTCATGGTAGCTGGGGAGGAAGGGGTGGGGCATGTTGTAATTATGAGTATGTTGACAATTCATTTATAAGCAATATTAACTAGTTTGTAGTCTGATATCTAAAATCTATTGCATGTGAAAAGCTAACAATTTAGAGAAAAAAATGAAAATTTAAGAATAGGCACATCTGAACAGGTAAAATGACTTTGTAGATGGGATGTTACAGGATAAAACAGAAACACTATACAACGCAGGTATACGCAGTTATCTATACTTCCATATAATTTGAAATTTTTACTATATATAAATTGACATTTTTCAGATTAAAAGATTAAATTTTGCTTCATATAGTTTGTACAAAAAAAGGGAAACTAGCTAACTAGCCTGAATTAGTTTCTTAGTAGGCCAGAGAAAGTTTCACTATAATTAGAATCATATTTTAAATCAAAAAAGATTACCAGGCAGTTTAGGTTATATGTAAGTGTGTGTGTATGAGAGAGAGAGAGAGAGGATATTTTTTATATTCTCAAAAAGAAAGGATGGTAGAGAAATTTTGTAGCTACCAAATCAGAAAGAGATTGTGGTGGCATGTTGCCACTGAACTTCTGGTTTGAATGATATGAGACAATCTGTTCAGCAGTTATTTGTAGCAGTTTTAATGTAGTTATAGAGCAGTATGTGTCGCTCCCTGGACTAGCTGAGGTTCTTGGCAAGAGAAACAATGCATAGATCTAGCCACAGCTGAATGGAATAGTTCCAGAGTAGGGATCACAAGGTCTGGTGTAGATTCAACCTATCAACAATGAATGATTTAAGAAAATAAAATCTCAATTAATATTGTACATCTTTAATCACTTACAATGTATCCACATTGTTCTCTTCCAAATCTGAGTTCTATTACCATTTTTTATACACATAACAAACATTTATTCAACATACTTTAAAGTTAGAAAAACTTGGGTTTCAACCCAGGTCCTGCCATTTCTTGGCTGTTTGTCCTTGGGCAAGTTACTTAATGTCTCCAGGATTCAGTTTCTGCAGCTATAAAGTGGAGAGAACAGTACCCATCTTACAGGATTATTGTAAACACGAATGATTAAACATAAAATACTTAATTCTTTTCTAGGCATGACCTACATAGATACTCAAAAAATTGAAAAGCATCAAACATAACAGTGCTTAATATAAGTACTGAAGAGTTTCATTGGAGTGAACAAATCGTTCTCTGTCTTAAAGGAATTTGCCTCTAATCATACAGATAATGCACACACCAAAATAACACATGAGTAGACCAACCTGACAGTAAAGAAAGAAACTGCTGAGTGTGGGCTAACTATGAAATCCTTTAGCTTTCAGATTGGATCACTTTATGTTTTCATTAGATTGTACTCTTTCGATTCTGTTCCAGCAACTTGGGTGAATTATAAAGACCTGTTTATAGAGAAGGAAGAATGGACTGAATCAAAAAGTTGTAAAAATCCTCTCCTATTAGGCAATAAATAGCTATGGTGGATCTTAGCTGGGAATCATTTTCCCTCATTGACAATAAAGATTCTGTTTTGTTTCTTTCTTTCTCTCAATAAAAATCTCAACAGGCTTTTGTGTGTGTGTGTATATGTGTGTGTGTGTGTGTGTGTATGTATGTGAGGGGGCCTGACAAGCTGATATAAAATTTTTATGTAAGGGCAAGAAACCAAAAATAACCAAGACAGATCTAAGAATAAAAATTAGGTGGGAGGACTTGCCTTATTGGATATAAAAACTTACTAAAAAAAAAAGAAGTAGACACTTATTCCACATTCTACGAAGACGTAAGTTTCTAATAAAGTCCTAAATGTGAAAAGAAAAACTATAAAGGAGTATAGGAATAAAGCGTTATGACTTTGGGATAGTTAAAAATAAACAAGACTCAAACGGCATTAATTATAAAGAAAAAAAGATCACTAAATTTGACTTGAAAATTGGAATCTCAGAGCCAGCCTTGATGGCCTAGTGGTTAAGTTCGGCTTGCTCAGCTTCAGTGGCCCAGGTTCTGTTCCCCTCCAAGGCAGAACCACACCACTTATCTGTCAGTAGCCATGCTGTGGTAGCAGCTCACATAGAAGAACTAGAAGGACTTACAACTAGAATGTACAACTGAACTGGGGCTTTGTGGAGGGAAAAAAAAAACTGAAATCTTCTGTGCATCAAAAAGACACCATAAAATATGACAAGAATCAAGAGATCTTCACAACATATGTGACAAAGGATTAGCATCCTTTGGCATATTAGCCTATTAAAATGTCCCACATCAGGAGGCAGAAAAAGAGACCAAAAGAAAAGTGGGCAGGAGAGTTGAGCATGCCCTTCAAGAAAGCCAAACCCAAATGGTGAAGAAACATGCGCACAAATGCTCAAGCTTATTTGCCCACAGGGCCAGCCGCCATATTCCCAGCAGCACTTGTGGGCTCGAAGTGGGAAGTCTCAGAGGTGGCTGCAGGCACCTAATGTCTTGTCACTGCCTCTTGGGCTTCCAAGGCACTGACTTCCTCTATTTGCACTGGGCGTGGGGACATGGTCACGGCTGTCCACTGCTCAAAGCAGCAAGCCCCTGCCCGGATCTAAGCCCAGGCGTCCCGGCCTGCCCTGAGGGTGGCAGGATCACGGCCTCCACACACCATCATAGGCATCTTCAGCCTCTACGTGGATTGAGGGAGGTCAGTGCTGGCAGCGACCTCAGAGTGGTGCGGTGGGGGGAATGAATGATGCCGCCTTCAGAACATCTGGTTGTGGGACTTTAGGGCCTGGGTCAGCCCTACCCCACACCCCACAGAGCCCTGGCTTCCTGAACTCCAAGATGCTGTCCTCGACCTACATGCCAGGGAAGAGCCTGGACCAGCTGGGGCCTCCGTGATTCCATCAGGACTTAGATCCACTCTCTCTACATGGACAACAGTCCCGGCCTAACACCCTCCAGCTGCTGGTTTACGTGGACCTTCCCTTATACTAGATTGAGGGAGTAGAGATAGGAAAGAACACTCAACATGATGCAGTTGGACTCTTTTACTCGGCCTCACCTGTTCTGGCTGCAAACTGTAGCGTTGAAGTGGTTTTGATTGGATTTTTTGTGCACAGCTTTTGCTTAGCTGTATTTTGATTGAATCATTGGGGTCTATGCCCTCCAATGCTGAATTACTGGAGATGTTGGGATATGATCTGAAAAAATGTCAACAGCAGACAGCCTCACCTGTTTAGGTCTGAGATGGCTGCCCTGGACTCCTATCTTTTTATGTCAGTTACTATGTTCCAGTTACATTGTTCCAATTGGGAACAATGGTGGTTGGAACTATGATCATTGCAACTGTGACTGTAGGAACTGTTGAGGTTGAAATATTCTGCACGACTTTTACTAACTTTATTTTTTTAGGACCTCTAGAACGATGTTGAATGGGAACTGTGATACCAAGTTTCCCCTGTCTTATTCCCGATTCGAAAAGGATTGCTTCTAATATTTTCCTATTAAATATAATATTTGCTCTAAATTTTTAGTATATACCCTCTTCTTCATTTTCTGAGATTTGTTTTTTTTCATGAGTGAGTTTTGAATTTTCGGGAATGATTTTCGTGGATCTCTTGAGCACGTTATCTGTGTTTTCCCCACCTACTCTATTGATGTAGTGAACTCATACATACATTTCCTGAAGTGCAACCAACTTTAACTTTCTAGAATATTAACAATTTGACATGATCCTTTATATTTTTATGTATTGGAAATTATTTCTGTCTTCAGAATCAAAGACCAAAAATGTCTTAAAGCCACATTTCCACCACTTGATAAAGAATTAAAGAGGTCAGTCAGTAGTGGAATAGCTATACCTAAAGCACCCTGCACCCTACTTTAATTATTAGCCTCGGAAACACACACTTGCAATTTACCAAGAAAAAAATTAACATATACTTAAGTGAACATCCTAGTAAGTTAATAGATCTAGGATTTGGGAGGAGTAGAATATTTACTTAAATACGAATGAATGAATGAATATCTCTACTCTGGATCCAGCCTAACGGGACAACACCCATGTAGTTAATAAGTTTGAGTTTAGAGCTAGGACTCAAGTAAGCTTTGCCCATAGTGAACATTCAATAAATAACTATTACTATGAAAAGAGGTGAAAGCAGAAATAATGTCAATAGCCTTAGGCCAGTGCTGCAGGGAGGCAGGAGGAGTAGTGATTAAGAATGGGCTCTAAAGTCAGACTGTCTGGGTTGAGGTCTCTGATCCACCATCTAACCTTGACAATAAAGGCACAGGTGTGCATGACATAATATATAACTTTTTTTTTAACATAGTTGACAAAAATATATTTTGGTTAAATGGACTGATTCTGAGGATTTGCTTTAACTGCTGTCTTATTAACTGGGAGTCTAGAATATTAATGTTTCAGTGTAAAAATAAGCTAATTTTAAGTTAGGGCACTATATATTCACTTTTGGTCCAGGTGAATCAAGACACATCCATATTTATATCTTTATACACATATTTATCCCTTGTAAAAACCAGCAAAATCAAGAAGTGATTTTATACTTGACAGATGTTTTACAAACCTGAGCTTTCAGCTAAGACGCCATGTGAATTTCAAACTTGATGGCTTTGAAGACTTTCTGTATTCATTTTGTTGTCAAAGTGTGATGTGTGCGTGTGAGTATGTGTGTGCTTGTGTGTTTAAAGCTTCGAGATGAGTATTATTTGGTATAAAAACTATTTTCTTCTTGATTATTTAAATCTTGCTTAAATTGTGGTTTTATTTTTCCAAAGATTAGATCATATAATGATTGACAAAACAGCTGTATGTGTGTTTTAGTTTTGTTAAAGAATCACTTAAAATATTTGTATCTGGAACAGTTCATAGTTTATATTTTTCTAAGATTTAAAGAAAATTTTATACTGACACTTTTATCAATTTCTATAAAATTACAAAAATAGGTAAAAATAGTTTCAGATGTTAGGTGTAAGCCATTAATATTTTATTCTTCTCCGTTTTTAAATTCTACCATGTGAATAACTGTAATAATGCAATTTAAAAATAATGATCAAGGTCAGAAATTTACTTTATTTTAACATAGCTACCATGTTGAGAAATAAAATATATAGTTCAATTTTATTATATTTATCATATACTATTCAATTAAATATTAATTTAATTTTTTCCTAAGGGCAAGCACTGTTCTAGATACTGGGGTGCCAAAAAACAGAACAAAATGCAAAAGCCACAGTTTCAAATTCCTCCTCTCATAGAGTTTGCAGTGCAGAAGAGGGGATAAATAGTGAATAATATAAGTGCGTAAATGTATGGTTTGTTAGATGATGAAAGACTAAAACAGAGCAGGAACAGGGGATAGGAAATGCCAAATGTGAACGTATTCATTCAATCTTAAGTAAAGGGATCAGGCTAGGCCTCACTGAGTAAGTGACAGTTGACTAAGTATCTGAAGGAGCTAAGAAGGGAGCCTTATGGGTATCCATTATCCATGCAGAGGGAATGGTAACTTCCTCCCACTTCCTGAGGGAGGAAGTGTGCCTGAGACATGTAAGGAATGGCTAGAACCCCAGTCTGCGAAGGAGTGAGTTAGGTGGAAGCATATTAAAAGAAGTGAGAGGGGTAGTATGGTGAGCAAATCATCTAGACAGAGTCTTGTAGGCCATTATAACAATTTTGGCTTTTCCTCTGAGATGGGGGAATTGGAGAGTTTTTGAGTTAGGGGTGAGTGGGGAGAAACATGATTTGGTAGGAGGGTTAGAAGAGAGTTCAGAGCAGAGACTCAGTTTGGGATGAGTTAAGTTTAGAAAACCCATTCTTGATTTAGCAGCATCAGCAGAATCAAGAAATGTAGATACATTGCCTCTATATATCAAAATCAGTGCTGGTGTTGTAGAGGTACTAAAGAATGTTCAATTCTAAGCAGATTATCAAAGGCTTCTAAAATTTAGATACCTTCCTAGGAAAAGATTTCATGGTAACATTAACCAGTTCCTACTATGACGGATCTTGGGTAAGATTGACAAGTGCAATGCATTCTGCTCTTGCAAAGGTAAGGGCTGTGTTCTGTGAGCACATAAAAAGGAGATTTTTCCCTACATTATTGTTGGGGAGGCAGTGCTGGGCAGGTAGATGCTGTGGGAAGAAAGGAATTAGAAGTTTATAGGTTAAAAAAAAGATCTAATTTGAGACCGATAGAACATATAGTAGGTAACTAGCTAAGACTTTGGGATATAGGAAGTAACCTAGTAGCATCTAATTAGTGGCTAGAGAGATAGTGACTAGTTTAGGAACTCAAGTTAGTTCAGTCAGCCTGGAATACAGAGTGTCAGCGGGGGTCAAGAGTGGCAACAGGTGAAGTGGAGAGGTGAGCAGGAGAGGAGCCAGGTCATAAAGGTGCTCATCAAATGAGAACATGGATTCTATTCTCAGGGCAACTGAGAGATATTGTGGGATTTAGCTGTTTCCACGGGCCTGGAAGACCAGCTACAGTGTCAAAAGATCAGAGTAGACACATATAGAGAAAGAGTCTTATAAGGTACTTAGCTTTGTGAGTTGGCTCTTATATCATGGAAATAGTTCCAAGTAGCAAACGTTTTCCAACCAGAGAATTATAGAAAATTCCATTAGGGCTTTAAAACTTTCTTGTCTCTAATTACACTAGAATGTGCAGACTTTTTGAACTTGAACCAACTGCAGTTGAATTTGTTAATGATCCTTTATTACATTTGTTTTAGAAACAAAACTGAAGTCCGAATCATTTTGGCACTTTAGCCAGCAGCCTGAGTAATTTCATAGAGTAATAGGCTTTAGGGCTTGCATTTGAATCTCATTAAGGATTTCTGTATAATCTTGAAAGATATTAATAATCTGTATGGACTGAGAATGATCCTTAAAAATGAATTCTCAATATCACCAGCCAGAACGTATAATTTCCTGTACAGCAAACTGCCCAGTTAGAGAGGAAAACTGGTTAGAAGTGAACACATTTGGCCTCACTGGAAAGAATGAAGTGGCTCTGATGTTTCCTCCCAGTCTTGCTGGGAAAGGTTGATTGGAAGTGGGAAAATGGCTAAGTTAAAGAAAGGCTTTAATTTTTTAAATCTTATTTGTTTGCTTTCTGAAGGTAAAGCATGTTCACTATTTTAATAAAAATCAACAAGAGATATATTAACATCCAATCAAAGGTGATCTCTTAAGATCTGTGGGGCAGCAAGAATGGATTGCAAGGTTGGGAGAGGAGGAATAGAAATGAGTGGACTCGCAAGTTGGCAAAGTTTACAAGGTGATGATCTTTTTTCTCATGTAAGTCAGCACCAGAATAAATCTATCAATAATCTACATCAATATAAGCAGGTTTAGAAGTAAAGAAGTCA
The DNA here is from genome assembly GCF_020826845.1 of Diceros bicornis minor. Classification (NCBI taxonomy): domain Eukaryota; kingdom Metazoa; phylum Chordata; class Mammalia; order Perissodactyla; family Rhinocerotidae; genus Diceros; species Diceros bicornis. Next base: position 13,911,130 of record NC_080766.1, read on the forward strand.
AGATTTGTTTCATTAGTCTTTAAAATAAAATGTGTGCTATGTTACTCAATATATATTTACCCATCAATGGTATACTTCATTTTTACTTCAGCAGTTCCTTGGGTGGAAATCCCCCCACCCCCCCGCCAAGGTAAAAAGCACCTTTTATCCATTTCTAAGGGCATTCAGGAAAAAAAGAAAAAGAAAAAGAAAGCAGAAGTGTTGGCATTCACTTTCCATGAATACAGCAAATTGGTTGCAATATCTATTCCAAAGGAAAGGCTTCCTTTCTCTCTTTTTCCGTGTATAAAAAAGAAATGAATGCTGCAGTTGTTGGACCAGGGCTAACAGTTGATACGGAATGAACCAGCCAAAAATTTCCAAACAAATTAATAGCATAGAAACATCTGCTGCTGTTTTATTAGAGTTTCACATAAAAACCTAGTTTGCAAGCTGGCGTTTGGAAAGCTTTTCTTTACACTGAACTCTTAACGTAGCTGCGAAAGGCAATCAAGACCATATGTCTTAATGTTTTTAGGTCCAAATTTTCCTGCAACTCTCTCCAACCTGGGACAGTTGCTTGTAACATGAGTGCTGGATTATGAAACCCGTTTTTAAGATCAGGATTTTTTAAACAATGTATTTTAAGTCGTTGAGGCTATGGCATTTACATTTCTCTGCTTTGGTTCTTATTACAGTTTAATTTAAAAATCTTTGTACTTTATTTTTACCCATCATTATTTCAGTGATGTTGGCTTTAGCTAGGCATAACATTTAAAATATACATTACAGCATTAATTTTGGATGTTTTAAACCCAATCATTGGTCAGGAAAAGGAATTCTGATTTTTGTGGAGATGAAAACCATATAATAGCCTATGAAATAAATTATTTTGTACAGAAAATTCTCTTATTCTTCTTATAATCTGTTTATTTAATATTAGTTAATAAACTCCCATAAAACCCTCATGCGGAAAATGGACAAGTTGGAGTTTCTACATCATCAAAGTGTCATTATTCATTGCTGTTCTGTCACTGTTATGTGGCAGAGAACTGTAATGACAAATCTTGTTAATGTGTTTACAAGGTTGTAGCAAATGTTTGTTAGATATTAATACTAAGAACAAGGCTGCAGCTCATTTTCGTTTTGTAGTATGAGATGACAGCTATTCAGTACCCTATTCTTTTCCCCTCTTCTTTCATTTTTTCCCCTTTGGAACGTCAGTCTTCACACGCACACACAAGTACGCATGCATATACTGTATGTCTGCGTACAAATGTTTAAATTAGAGCTTAAGAGGAGTCAGCGTATGTTCTTATACACTTTTATTTGTATACAACAAACTTCATTATCGCTTTGGTTCTGACAGGAATGTAAGAAAGTTCCCTAGTAACTTCATCTTTTCTGTCACTTTAGTGTTTTTTTGTTGCTTGTAATGCCCTCCCTTTTATTCACATTTGGCAACTCTGAAATCAGGGTAAGTTTTGCAGTTGATTTTCAATGAAATGTGACATTTTAGTTTCAATGAAATGTGGCGACATTTTTCACTAAAAGGAGGAAAAGAGAACAAAGCCTCCTTTTGCTATGGGAGGGAAATTCCTTTTGCTCTGAAAGCCAGTTCCTTATGTTGTTTCTCATTACATACAGCTTTTTAGTTTCTTTGGGCAATACCTTAGGTTATAAAAAGGACCGAAAGTTCAAAGATAGGGAAAATGTTGCTTGGTTTCTCTATGAAATTGTTCAAGCTGTAAAATATCATTTTCTTAAGATAAAAATAACCAGATGAATATAATTTCCTTTTTCTCTTTTATATTCCAGAATTCTTGATCCTACCACTATTTGTACATTCTTTCTTATAGATTGCTCTGTGAGAAACTCTTGGAAGAGAAATGCAATGTCTTATTAATTTTCTACTGTTCTTTAGTCTGTGTAGAGACTCTCCCTTTTTTTATATCATCCTTCATTATCCTATTCTAGAAAATCTACATCATTAATGAGTATGTAAAAGACTTTAGTAACTATAAAGCACTAAATAAATTAGCAGTTAATGTTATTTCAGTTTGTAAAACTACCATATACAGGAATTCCATCTTAGAACTCATACACATGTAAATGGATAATCAATAGATAGTACTATACAGAGATTTACAATGTCAAATCCATATCTTTTACTATAAAAGCTTTTGTTTAAACTCATCCTCTATGTTGTGGGCTTTCACAAGTGTTTCACTGTACAAGAATATCAGTGTCATTGGAATGGATTTCTAGATCTTCTGCCAGAATAATCTTTCTGTTATGCAAATCTGGTTATGTAACGCCCCTGCTTGAAACAAAACAGAATAAAAGCTTCAGGGGCCTCCAGTTTCCTAAAATATAAAGTGCAGACTCCTTAATATGTCCTATAAGTCCTACCTGATCTGTCCCTATTTATATCTACAGTTTCACCTCTTGAAACCTACTTCCCACTTCCACAAACACTAATTACTTTTCCAAACATACTTTAGTACTAAACAGGCCATGCTCTGTCCTCCCTTTCTGCACATCCTGCTTCCTCGTCAGGAAACACTTTCACCACCTCTCATTCCAGCCTTCTCCCCTCACCTGTCAGTTCTCATTTCAGACACCACTTCCTTCCAGGAACATTCATTGATACCTCAAGTCTGAATCAGGTGCTGTGTTGGCTAGGATGAGGGTCAGCTACAAATAACTCCAAAACTGGAGATTACAAATTAAAATTATTTTAAAATTTCTTTTGAAAATCCTTTGTAAGTACAATATTATTAAGCTATATAATAATTATAATTTTAGCACAAATATACCACTGGCTAGAATAAAGTATGATTATATTGTACCACATGTGTCTATGTTATGTACTTTGTTCTTTAATTTATAATACAATATACTGATTGAGAGATAAAAATATGTTATATCTATAGGGTATATTTCAAAATACAGAGACTTCAAGCTTTAGGTTTAAAATAGTATGAGTTTAAAATATTATAATAGTATTAAGTTGTATCAAGGGAAGCTTACTCAGTATCCTCTAGCTGGTATATTTTTCCCCAATAGATCTGGTCAGTTACTCTAAAAAAGGAAGAATCAAGTAATGGGAATTTTAAGATCAAGTTTAGAGTTAGGAAAAAAAGGTACATTTATTTATCAAAAGTAGGTCAGAGAATGAAAGTTGTTATAAATATGGTTAATTGACAACTATTTATGTATAAGTAATTTAAATATAACTTTAAGAAGAGATTTATAATTCCACATTTCTTGGTGACTTTCTCATGTGGTTTGTGTCATTAAAAAACAAAAAGGGGAGGGAGACTAAATTAATCACAAGAAATCTTCTGGCACATATATTTGCCAATATTTGAAATGTAAATACTTGGAAAGAAAAAAATGTACATAAATTCTAAATTTCTCTTAATTTGGTAGAAATTTTCCCACCGAAAGCCCTAGTAGTGCACAAATGAGAATGTGTTAATTGGGCTGACAGACTTTCAAGTGGTAGAAAGAGGATAGGACCAACACTGATTCTTTCCAAGCATTTGAAGATCAAATGAATCATTATGAATCCTGTAAAAGTTCCAGCAGTCAATGGTTACTTGGAAAAGGGCATTTAATAAACAGGCACAAACAGGAAGCTGGATAAAGGAACTAACAGAAGGAGCTCTTGTGACCAAAAGAGGTTTTTGAAACTGAACTTTCGAGGAGCTCTCACAAGTCCAAGAAGTGCTGAGCTTAATAGGGAAATGCTTGAAGCAGATGAACCCAACCAATAGACCTTGGAACCCTTGATGGATGTACAGCAGTTGTGCCACAAGCCAGTGGAATATGTCCAGAGGAAAAAGTTTTTGCCAAACTCTGAATATTTTCTCTTTTTGCTTTTGCTACAGTGAGTTGAGTCAAGGAACAGATACTCAATTTCCCATCCAATTGCTAGATTCCAGACCATTCGTCAATGAGAAAAAAAAAATCTTCCCCCCAAATATTTTTTTCTCAGCACTATTTTTTCAGAGTAAAAAGAGGGGAAAAAAAAATGGAATGGTTGAGAGATGCAGTGGGTTTAATAAAAGACTCCTTTGCCAAAAAAGGGGGAAAGAATAGAAGCCACTTTGAAGTAATAATTTTTGAAACATTCCCACTGGCAAAAAACAACTGTTGTGGTTTTCCTTAATTATGTTGTATACACAGAAGATATTTTAGTGGAAGAAGGAAGAAACCTAAGCTAAAATGCTTGAGACATAAGACCAACTTAGCTTCATTTTTAATGTAAGAATAAAATGTATTATATGTTTGAGGGAAAAAAAAAATCAGTCTCTGATGTTTTCCCTCTGATTGCTTAGTATTCCATTTCTATGAATTTTCAAATTTAGAACAGAATTAATAGTAGAAGTCCTGGAAAATAAACAGGCTAACGTCTCCAGATAATAGTCCAACATATTTACCAAATCTAAATGTACTCATTTATAGTATATGGAAAAAAAGTATTAATACCATTAGTTTTGAAAGAGTATTTCAAAATGCTGATGAGTGGGGGTTTGTTTGTTGGCTTCAAAGAAATCTGAAGAACGTGGTCTTTGAAGAAGAATGATTTGGTGTGCTCTTAAAGATGCCATGCTTTACAGTAGAAGAGACACACAGGGTTTAGGTGTATATGGTTCTCATGTAGTGGGAAAATCTTTTAAGTATATCTTGCAACACAGTGTCATTGTACAATTTCAAATCTTTTGAAACATACATGCACATTTAAGAATTGATCACTGTCAAGATATAGTACCAAGACTTTCCTTGATTGGACAGACCCAATAGCCTTCTTCTGCCTTATTCCCTGTTGGTTTTCTGCAAAATAAGCTCTACCTATGTTGCTAGTTTCCGAAGCCATAGTTGAGTCCATTGCCTGACCTATTCCTGTACTGTCACTCTTTATCCTGCCAACAGCAGCTGCTTTTAGCTTAGAGGGGAATAAAATGAGGAAGAAGTTATCATAAATTTATTGTGTTTCATGGGAAAATCTCAAAAGGAAGGCTAGATACAATGGCCTTTAAAAAATGATATGTAGAAGAAGATTAAAAGACCCCTAACTAGCTAAAAGTAGAATTATTAGCAGAAAATAACTAGCAGAAACTGACTAATGTAGACCACTTTATTTTTTATGTAGTCTGACATACTATAATAAGAGTGATTGGTGCCTTATGTTTTTATAATCTGTCATATTTTCAGTATGTTGTTCTCTATTTCAAAATTTTTCTTCTCAATGATGAAAATTTCCTCAAGAACAGGGACTATATAAAATTTTTTCCTCAGCATAGCATTAGGTACATGGTATAGAATGTTACAACATTAGGTGGGAAAGGAACCAACATTTCTGCGTTTGCTTGCACATAGTATGTTCTAGACATTGCAGTACCCCTTGTCATGTGTATCTCGTTTAATTCTCACAGTAACCCTATGAGGGAGGGAAAGAGAGGCATTATTTCCAGTATGCAAATGAGGAAGCTTAAGGGCCAGCAGGTTGATTAGCTTATCAAAGATACACCTTCAGTAAGTGGAGAAGTGGTAATTTGAACTCACATGTGTGTGATGCTCGAGCCCCTGCTCCTTCTACAATGACCTAAGTTCTTCTATTAGAGTTGGATGACTGCATAGATCAGAGATTACTCGTTGTTTTCAATATAGGTACAATACTTTCTAATATGAAGTAAAAATAGCCTTTATTTTAGGCAGTATTTATTGAGTATTTACTAGTTGTGTTTCCTTGATCAAGTTGTCATGAAAAGTTTGTATACCTTTCTTATACTTCAGTGCTCATATCTAAAAAATAAAAACATGTATGTGATCTGCCTACTTATAAATATATTGTAACTTAAAAAGGAAGAATAAATTTAAAGCACTTTGTAAAATGCTTTAAAGTGTAAAGTCTTATTGTTGATGCTGCTGCCAATGATGATGATGATAGTCCATGGGTTCCTTCTTTTTTTGTTGTTGAGGAAGATTCTCCCTGAGCTAACATCCACTGCCAATCTTCCTCTTTTTGTGTGTGAGCTGCTGCCACCACAGCACGGCTGCTGACAAAGGAGTGATGTAAGTCCGTGCCCAGGAACCGAACCTGGGCCGCCAAAGCAGGGTGTGCCGAACTTAACCACTTGGCCACCAGGGTTATAGCATTTTTTCCATAAAAGTCTATAGGATTGAATTCACCTTTTTGTTAAATTAAAATTAACTAAGTAGGTTTAATAAAGAAAAATCAGGTAAATTCTGCATTGTGATCTAGTGTTTTTTTGTTTTGTTTTTGTCCCAGATCACTTGGTGAGCCCGTCTAACTCTTTTTACATATCTTAGTTATATATTTGGAGTATTCCCACTATAACTTAGTAAAGAGATATTTCAGTTCTCTGTTGCCTTCCGTTGATTAGGAAGGACTCTACAACATGCTTCCTCATGTACTGAAGATCTTGATGTGTAGTTTTTGCTTATTTTTTAAGCTGAATGGTTTTATCTTGAAAAGCTTTGTCTTTATGTTCTTTCAACTAGTATCACAAATGGCAGTGTATCACTGTGGGGATGTTCTCCCATAAGCCATACATTCTTCAGAAAGAGATAGTAGAATAGGCTAGGGAAAACATGCTTTTGTAGTAATTAACTAGAGAAGTTATGTAACAAAGAAATTCTTTTGAATCCAGGTGATATACCCCTCACTGCCTGTAAAACTACTCTGCCTCTCATGAAAATCTCTTCCTAGTGTAACTTCTTAGCCTGTTGAATTATCTCATTTTAATTGCAAAGTAACGGAAATAACATCAATAAAAACTGCCTTATGTTTGGAAGTACTTGACAGTTATAAGACCTCTTTAGGGAAAAAGATCAGGATGGGAAAATATCTTTTAAATGTGGTCTAATATAATCACACTAAAAAGTGAATACATTGATTACTACAGTGATGTCAGACACTAAAAAAAATCACAAACCCACAGGAAGAATTTCCTTTTCCTGTTTTTCTCATGTCATATATCACATGTGTAAATGTACCACCAAATGTTTCTAGAACATCTCTGTTCTTAAATTACTTAGAGGTATTTCATTTTCAAACCTGTTTCATTCCTATTTGTTATAAGATATTTGTATGGAGAAATATAAATTAGTTAAAATACTCATTTGTTGAGCAAGTGACCTTAGAAGGTACCCCATATTACATTTAGAATGCTTAAATTACTTCTAGATTTGTTACCTAGTTATCTACAACTAGCCACTCATTTTGCATGTATATTTTTTGTATAGCACATTTATAGGAATTTTTAAAATTTAAATATTTATAACTGAAATATAGCATTTTCATTTTGCCTATATGCATTTTGTTAGTGGAAGAATCAGGATAAAATTGTAAAGGGAATTAATAGAGAAGATAGCATTGCAATTTTAGATTTTTGATATCTAAATCTTTTTTGATATAAACTTTTGTATACTGAAACATTGAATATATCTGCTATTATAATAGGTTCAAGATTAAAAAGATGAACAGAATATCCTCTATTTTAATCTTAGAGTTTTATAAAACTCTTTCACAGTTGAATATATCCTGAGCAAATTTTCAGCAAAAACCAAAAAAATGTTAAGCACTAATTCATGCTGTCTAGAATTCTTTCCGTGGCGATTACTGCAATGAACCTTTGTGACAAATAGATTGGAAAAGTCCCTAACTTGCTTTAATAATATCTTCTGGATCTATAATTTATGAGCCCTAAACCTCATGTGAATTGTTTACTGTTAGCTATACCACATCTCACAATAGTGAGTGCTCTGTGTTCAACTGCGTAAAATAATGTGCTTCCTGAAGTGGCGTGGCATTCAGTCCGTGATGCAGCATACAGGATTAGGGCAATCAGTTGTCATTCTCTTCATGAACTATTTTTTATTTCTTTGATTAGAGTCCTCTGAACTTCTAGTTTCTAGATTAAATTCATTTTTTAAGAACTTTCATTATTTCATCTTCACATGAGGTTAATATTATATTTAGTATTGCAGGTGAGGGTAAGTCATTCTATTCTGAGATTGAGGGCCCACGGCTTTTGGGGACCCCTCTTGGTTGCACCTTCATTGCAAGTTAAATTTTTTGAGCATACCCATTAAAATTATTAATTAACCTTCTTCTATTTCATATTTAGGCAATATCTTTTAAGAATTTAATAAGAGATCCAAAAATTATTGTGATTTCATTGCTTACCGCTGATCAGATCTTGCTACATGCCTTAGCTACCATTGTGTTGTTGTTCTTTGTTTCTGGGTTGTTTCTTGGTTGTTCTAAATCTGTTTTTGTCCCAGAAATATTGCAGAATTTTAAAATGTATTTTAATCACGAGATAAACAAAATACACTCAACTAGGAGGATAAATGAGAACTGTTAATGTCAGCTGTTAGGAATGGCATTCTAAAATCCTTTTGGAACATTAACACACGTCTACTCTTAGCAAGACATCTGTCCAGAGTTCCTACTCTAGAACCAATTATAAAAAGGAAACAGTATTGATGAGATGCTCAGGAGTGAATTGGCACCAATATTTGGCAGACTAGGGTGACCATGACTCAGAACCTAGACAGGCTCATCAGGGGAAAATGATATGATAAGAGTGAATTCTTGAGCAGAAAATAAGATTAAGTCTGCTTGAGTGACAGTACCATTGAATAGGCAAGCAGTTCATGGTATCAGGAGAGTCTGACGTAGTGCAGGGTCCAGGCAGGTAAAGCGTTAGCCCAAGAGAAGCCTGACCGCCTGACTGTAGGAAATGGTTATCCAATCCTGGATGCTGAGGGTGGAAGAAATCTAGAAGATTAGAGAAAGGAAGACCATAACTCAGGTACTAGGCAGAGAAACAAGATAAGGAAAGATTCAAAAATGATAGAATAAAATAATTCAGTTTCTAAAATTGAGTTTGCATAGAGAAGCAGACCAATGCTCAGTTATTGCACTGGATGTTTAAGGTAAGAATGGAACAAATAATAAAATTGATTTGGTTTTTATCCACTAGAGAATGGATTTCACATATCCATTATATTTCTCCTACCTACAAATGGGTTTAACAAAAGCTGTGAGAATTTGTGGCAGGCAAAGAGAAGCATTCTGGGAATGGTCAGCAGACCTCACTATATGATACTAATCCATCACTTCATCACTCGCATAACTCCAGTACAACATCATCCAAGCTGGTTTCCTCATGTCCCCAAATATGACATGTTCCTATCCACCTGTATGCTTTGTTTTGTGATTTTCCATCTCCCTGGAAAGCTAAACCTCCCTTCCCAGCTTATCTGTGTTCTATTCTTCCTCTTAATCCCTACTGAAATCTTACTTCCACATAACTACTAAATAAGTTTCCGTGAATAGCTTCACCTAAGACGTCAGTAGGGAAAGTATGAAAGTACACTAAACTACTCTTCATGAGTTTCATTGAACTGAAAATTTCCAAATTGTTGTACCTTTGGATTACTTGATGTTTTGACATGTCTGTGTTCCTATATGTTTGACTGATCAGAGATCTGAAAATATATGATGAAATATCTTTTGATCTCCTTTGTTGGACATCTGAAAAAGTTTACTTAGCATGTGGTAACAATTTTAATTTGGGAGCATGCTGATAATAAAAAGATGTGGTGCATGCATGCATCCACAAGTTAAAAATGAGTTCACATATATTTGTTCTTAGCATTCAGCTTGCCTAGCTTTGTTTTTATAAACAGAACTATTAAGCTTGTGGCTTTGGTAACTGAATGCAGAGTAAATAAAGTATGAGTCAATAAAAAATTTGATAGCGTCTATACATACTACCTAGTAATTTTATGTATTTGGTGCATCTGCTCTAACATGCTTATTTGACACTTTAGTGGAAATATCATATGCAGAACCTATTAATTAGCCATTCAAGAAAAATAACTTTTTATGTTTTTCCAAAGAAAAGGGATTTTATTTAGGTGCAACAGTTACTGGAATGATAATACATTATGTTCTATACTTGAAAAACCCTGCGTTCTTCTATACTTGTCTGGATTTTATACTATGCTTTCTAAATAACATGTATGTTCTTTATACTAAATTCCGTATGTATAATGTCAGGAAAATAATACATATATCTCAACAATTTTGATTGATTTGGATTATTTAATGCTTTTTTAGGGAAAGAAAAACTAAAAAAATCATAATACCTGATAGCATATTACATTGCTGTTCTCTGTTTCCTCATATCATGAAGAACAGTTGTTATATATACAGAGGCCGTGTTTTGTCATCTCATGCTAGATAGTGCATGATTTCAAAAGGCAGCTCATTAAGCCTAAATATCTGGTTTTCAGGGTTTTTTAAAATTACATATACTCATTTCATTTCATATGTATTTTTAAAATATATGGTTCTAATTTGTCATAATGATGGTCTTTGGGAAAAACTGTTTAACAAACTTGTTCCCTTTTGGTGTAGAATCAAACATTTCATTATACAAAAGGTTACTTAATTACTATTATCATCATTAGCCTCCAGAAATCACTCTGCTTTTTGAAAAGTGGCTAAAGAATGATTTCTAGTTATTCTTGATTAATTACATCTCCTCTTGGGACATACTCAATTTTGCATTTGGGTAACCGCAGCTCAGAAACAGAGTGAAATACAGCCAACTAACATAGGGCTATAAGGGGTGGTGCCGCTCCATTACGCCGATGATGGGTACCAAAACCCTGAATACAGTAGGCAGTTGGGCCTTCCCATTCCATATATGTATTTATAGCAATATGGAGTTTTAAAATAAAGATAATAGAAGGATTAATTGAAAATAACTGAACCAATACCGTGGAATGAGAACCCTATGAAGTTCAATCCCATTGATATTCATTTTGCATTTCTGTGTGATTTTACAGAGGGGTAGGATTTGGGAATATACCAATGCACTATGACAATGTCTCCAACTTCTGAAAGCTTTTAGTCTTGTGGGAGACTCATTTGAACATGCGGGTACAATGATGAGATGTAAACTTAGGAAGAGAGATGTACGCTGATGCCAGAGCACAGAGCCTAGAAGGGCACCTTTAGAGAGCGAGGGAAAGCTTCAAGAGGAAGAGCTGTCAGAGTTGTGGACAGATATTAGTAGGACCTAGCTAAGAAAAGAAACACATGAGATGAAAAGTAGTTCAGTTGGTTGGAGAGATTAGAGTACAAGGGATGGAAAGGTGACAGATTAGGTTGGAATAAAAAAGGTCAATATATTAATTATAAACTATGCTAAAGACTTTGGACTTTCTTCTAAAGGAAATGAAAAGACATTTGGATTTTAATCAAGGTAGTGACATTTTTCAAATATGCATTGAGACAGCACACTCCTGTGGCAGAGAGAAGGAGAATTTAGAGAGAAGAAAGTGTGGAGACACAAGGAGTAAGTTACTGTAAGCCAGTCAGGAGAAAGGATGCAGGTAAGAGTGGCTGTGCAGTTTTAGCAAAGCAAACAGAAGTGAGAGCTAGTTTAGAATTAAAATTAACAAGACTTGTTGGTAGGTTGAAGGGCCTTCAAGGTAGATTGGAAAAGGAGCAGGATTTGATACAATAGAATTAGTGGAAGTTAGGGGGAGTAGAAGAAGAGGAGGGTAGAAAAGATTAAAAGTTCAGTTTGGGGGGCCTGCCTGGTGGCGCAAGCGGTTAAGTGCGCGCGCTCTGCTGCGGCGGCCCGGGGTTCGCCGGTTGGGATCCGAGGCACGCACCGCTTATTAAGCCATGCTGTGGCAGCGTCCCATATAAAGTAGAGGAAGATGGGCATGGAAGTTAGCCCAGGGCCAGTCTTCCTCAGCAAAAAAGAGGAGGATTGGCGTTGGATGTTAGCTCAAGGCTGGTCCTCCTCACACACACACACAAAAAAGTTCAGTTTGGGATACAGATAATGTGAGATGCCCATGGAGCATTGAATTGAGGATGTCCAACTGGCTCTTAGATAAATTGGTTTGGGGTATCTATGTTCTATGTTTGGTGGTAGTTTGTTACACTGTAAACCTAAGCAAGGAGTGCGTATGCATGTGTGCACACACGTGCTCAGTGTGTGTACACTGGTACTTTATGGGGTTCTGGTATTGAATTTCAGTCTCTCATTGGTCGTATCTTGTAGCCAGATGTGACTAAGGAAATATATCTCTTCTCTCCATCTGTAGGAGGATGTTTCTTATTATTTTGGAGTGCTCTGCTCTAATAATTAGAGAGATAATGATAAATGGACAACATGTATCTGCCAAGTGGCAAGCCTTATCTCACTTTACCTAAATTCTTTCATTTAATCCTCATGACTCCCACATGAAGTAGCTACCATTATTATCATCCACATTTTGCAATGATGAAAAGACAGAGGGAGATAGTGGAGCTTTCCCAAGATCACATTGCTAATATGTCATGGAGGTGGGATTCAAATGTAGACCGCTTGTTGTGTCAAAGTCTATCTCAAGGATTTGAAGTTCAGATTTAATTTGGCTCCGTCAATGCATTTAAAGTAGTTGCTCCTAGCGACTTATAACTAGGATATACAGCCGTGTACTGCGGCTTTGGGGAGGAAAAAAAAAAAGTCGCTCCTCAAGAATGGTTTTTCCTTCCATTTGTGAAGGGCCAAAGGTCTGCTGTGTGCTCAGATGTCTTGTCCTGAGCTCTGTGGGTTATGCCTTTGTGCCTGTGCCACTATTCCCTTTGGTGAGGAAGTGTAACTTCCGTGAGCCTGAGCTGAAAACCTCTCCCATTTGCAAAAATGCAGACTCTACAAATTTTTCTGTGTAGCACTTTTCAACTCGGCAGCTGTAGCCTGGCTTTTGCTCCTCTCTAGTTCAGGATTACAATACCATATTCTAACTCCCTTTTATATGCTTTATAAATAATGATATATCATCTCAATATTTATATTTGTGTCTTATACCAAAAACGTTATGCTGCTTAAAGGAAGTGACCCTAGCATTTTCTTTTGTATCTTCCTATAATATCTTATTTTTGAGATCTCAATAAAGATGGTGTCCAGTTCTCTGTCTTATTGTTATGTGTATATGCAAAGCTGTTTATGAACACTATGAAGTTTTCAATCAGAAAATATGCTGCTTAAGCCAGGATGTTACACATTTTCTATTATGGGAGGGGGAAGCTATAATTGTGGTCCTTGAGATTATGTTAAGAAAGTCTATTATTTCTATTGAGAAATAGCTTCATTTTTACTAATGAGGATAATTAAAAGGATGCCTGGAGTATGAGTTAATGCTCTGACTTTTATCATGCTTCATATTTTCCTTGTGTAGTTTGTCAGCTTTGTAGTTGGAGAACAAATGTTAGCTCTGTACAGTGTTATCTAGGATAGGTATTAGAAGGAAATGTTATCTTTGTGTGTGTGTGTGTGTGTGCGCGCGCGCGCGTGTGTGTGTGTGTGCGCGCGCGTGTGTGTGTGTGTGTGTGAGGAAGATCAGCCCTGAGCTAACATCCATGCTAATCCTCCTCTTTTTGCTGAGGAAGACCGGCTCTGAGCTAACATCTATTGCGAGTCCTCCTCCTTTTTTTTTTTTTGCCCCCAAAGCCCCAGTAGATAGTTGTATGTCATAGCTGCACATCCTTCTAGTTGCTGTATGTAGGACGCGGCCTCAGCACGGCCGGAGAAGCGGTGCATCAGTGCGCGCCCAGGATCCGAACCTGGGCCGCCAGTAGCGGAGCTCATGCACTTAACTGCTAAGCCACGGGGCCGGCCCAGAAATGTTATCTTTTTATAGGCCAAATTTTTTTCTGCAAAGAAAGTGTAACTGATATATCAATAATTTGAACACATGGCATAATTTCAGTTAAATCTTTTTCAGTATGGATTGTTTTCTGTTAAATCTAGTTACAGTGCTGGGCTATTTACAAGATACTTTCCTGAAAAATATTTAAAATGAGTCATTTAAAGTTATTCCTTTTCAGAACTCCCAGAATACAGTCACTGGTAAAGAATGTCATTGCTACAAAACTACTGTGTTGCTCTATTCAGCCCACTATATACTACTCTTGGCTCTGCCTTGTAACTGGCTTTTGCAAGTGACATAGGCTTTCATTTTCTCTTTGTAAAATAAAGAGGCTCCTTCCAACTCTAAAGTTGCATACACCTTTGTTAGAAATCAGACTTTTAACATTTAAAATAAGATAACAATGATGATGGGGGCCGGCCCGGTGGCGCAAGCGGTTAAGTGCACGCGCTCCACTAAAGCGGCCCAGGGTTCGCGGGTTCGGATCCTGGGTGCGCACTGACGCACCGCTTGTCGAGCCATGCTGTGGCAGCGTCCCATATAAAGCAGAGGAAGGTGGGCATGGATGTTAGCCCAGGGCCAGTCTTCCTCAGCAAAAAAAGAGAAGGATTGGCAGATGTTAGCTCAGGGCTGATCTTCCTCACAAAAAATAAATAAATAAAAATAAAAAAAAATTAAGATGATGACAGTAAATATGTATATAGTGCTTACTAGGTATTAGACACTGTTCTGTTTTACATATTTTAATTTTATATAATCCTCATAATAATCCAATGAAGTAAGCATAATGATTATTATTTCCATTTTATGGATAGAGAAATTGAGCTTGTGGAGAAGTAAGTGCCCTGCCCGGGGTGACACAGCTAGCTCAGGCTAGAGCCAGGATTCCAGTCCAGTTGGGTTCCATAATCCATTCTCTTAACTAATACACTACAGTACCTCCCATCGTATTTTTGTTTGCTATATTTTTGTGGATTTAGGATTAAGAGTGGAGTGCAGATCTTTGATTACATGTAGATGATTTGTCCAAATACTAACTTAAAAGTCACAACAATAATTAATATGATTCTCCTTTTTTAAGATGAGGAATTATTTAAAAATAATTCTATAGTCAGTATACTTTAAATTTAAAATTTTAAAATAATCCCGTATTTCCTTTAAGAAAAAATATGTTTTCAGTTATTTGCTTTTTTTGGTCATAGAGAATTGCCAGTGTTTATGAAAAAAATCTAAATATCAGTTGACATACATATGGATAAAACTGAGTACCTTGAAAAAATTTTTAAAAGCTAATTTTCTTTCCAGTTTTTGCTTCCCCTCTACCTCTCAATCTAAAGTATAATATATTTTTAGCATTTTAGTGTGTTGACATACTCTATCTGATGTCCTACAGTAGGGTTCAGTAATTGAACCAATTGCTATTGATGGTTTATTTGTCACTCAGGTCAAGGAGAAACCTTGATCTGCCATATTTCAACAGAAAAAAAAAGATTGGTAGATCATATACCTGCAATTAGACCCCACAGTTAACAAATTTCTTTCCTCCTATTCATCATCAAACTTTGTGACATTTGGTGATTATTCTTTGTAAGGCTAACTAAGTATAATCAGAAGGTTCCAATAAAAATATTTAAAATGCAGGAACCAGCTTCCAAGCCCAGGTTAGTGAATTTGATAAGCATGAGTATCTTTTTTTTTCATTTGTTTAACTCCATACGAGATTCCATTATGCACTCATGGCTGAAAAACAATGAATTAAAATGAAGTCTTTAGAATCTGACGGACTCATGTTTATATTCCACCTCCACAAGTTACTAGCTGCAATTACTAAGTTAACTTACCAACTATAAGCCTCTACTTTTTCATATATAAAATGTTGATGTTATTACTTATTTCATAAGAGTGTTATGAGGATTAAATGTGATAATATACAATAAGAACTTAGCAGGGTGAGGCACACAGTAAACACTCAAATGGTAGAGATTATTAATGCTGATTATAAATGATATAAAATATTGAGAGGAAGGAAATGAGGCTACTATGGGATTTGTCTTGGGTAGAATCCCCAGTTTACATAGTTGTTCTCATGAATGCTATAGTGATGGCCAGGACGGGAATATTCTTTTCTCTTCGAAGCACCAGCAGCTCATCCCTGAACCCCTTGATAGCTTTCTACTTGCTATTGTCCATTCAACCCTTGCAGTACTTGGATGCACTCAACCCATGACTGCATAATTACTTGTGAAATTGCTTGTTACCAAATTCTGCTACTTCAGCAGCTCTCTATCTAATAATGGCACATTAGTGGGTAAAGTAATAAATCATATTTTAACACTCATAACATTTACAAGAATGACAGGATGGTGAAAACAAAGAAGCACGTTCCCGACCAAAATTAAAGTCTATGAAGCTATTGTGCTGTCTGGTCTTGTTTGTGGAAATGACACCCACCATCACCACGTTCAATTATAAGACAAATCCTATCAACATCTCTTAGTACCACGCTTCACACCAGATGGTAGTTTCCCACAATGAGGTCCCAGGACTCATGCAATCCTGAGAAGTTGAAACCATTCTACATGCAAGTCAACTCCCCAGGGCTGGAGGGGAGTTGAGCACATGGCAGGCAGATGAAACCCTATGAGGGTCCCCTGTAGCACAGCCTGAAGCAATGTAACATCACAGTAGATAGCTGGAAAACACCTGCAGCTGAATGGGTATTCTGGACAGCAATCAGGGATGGCTCAGCTCATTTAGAGCTTAGCTCTTGTAATATCCTGGAGACAAACTGGCAGGAACACATGCAGCAGCAGCCTCTTGCTGGAAAATAGGAGCCACGAGAGAACACTGTATATTGGTGGTTATAATAATTACACAGAACATTGCAACATAGCATTTTTAGGTATGTATTTCTGATCCTCATCACAGTTTTGCAAGCAAGGTAGGGCTCCTTCTATTAAACCAATTTTGAGGGTAAGGAAATGGATGGATAAAGAGGTACGTGACGTGCTCAACAGCACACAGGTAGAAAAGGTTGACATAGCAGCAGAGGCAGATACAGACTTTTAGGAGTCTGAAGCTCATAAAAATTTCACTCTTTAAGAAAAATAATACAATACAAGAATGCATAATCAGGGATGTCAAAGGAGCCTGTGTCAGTGAAGGGCCTTAAAGCTTACACTCTATTAGACTCTGGATAAATCTACCTGTGCATATTGGTTTTTAAAGTCAGTGGCTTTCCCAAGGTAGAAGTATCAGAGTCAGGGCTTGAATTGTGACTGTGGAGATTTTGTTGTTTTGTTTTATTTGAAGCAAAGGACTCTTTCTGCTATGCCATACTGCTCTTATTAGATAATTTAGCAAATTGGCATGCATTCCTGCATTCATCTAAAGGGTAGGATTATAGACAACCGTTAATATTATAATGATTCTTCTGATTTTGTACCTAATTCAATAGGGTGACTATAATGAAGGAACGTAGCAAGAAAAAGTGGCGAGTGAGGGACGGATACTGGCAAGAAAATAGAGAAGTGGTCCCTGCTGGTTTTGCATCCAGCAGCTTTTCTCCCCTTTATACTTGCTGGCAGGGCTTCAGTTTTCATCGGGTGTGTCCATCCTTCCTAAGACTTAATGGAAGGAAGATCCTCTCCCTAGTTCCAGGGTAAATCCCTCTTTGTATTATCCCACTTCCTTAACAATAATTGGTTTCAAAAGTGATGGTTGACCCCTTCCTTGGGAATGAGATAGGAAGAAAAGTCTGATGGGACTACTTCAAAAGGATGAGATGGCTTCCCACTCCCCACCCCGCCCCCACCCCCAGCTGCCACACCACTCCTTGGTATTGTTTCTACTTATGAGACCTGGAGTTACAGCAGCCATGTGTCAACCATAATGGGGAAGCACATGCAAAAGGTGAATATTGGAGAATGCTAAGAGGAAGGAACCTAGATCCTTAAGGACATTGCTGACCTGGAGAATGGACTAGTCCTGGAGCTTCCTTCCCTCGGGACTTTTTGTTTGTTGAGATAATACTTTTTCCTTCTTGATTAATCCAACTGAGTAGAGAGTGTTTGTGGTGTGGAACTAAGTGTCCTTGCTGATACAAATATTTGAAGCAATGGACCATGAATTCTAAGCTGCATAGGAGAAGCTGTGAATCCAGGAGAGGAATGATGTGGAAAGAAAGGTGGGGGTTGGAGTGGGATCTAAGCCCCGGATGTTTGGATAAGTTTAGTGTCCTGATACCTGATGTAATAAGAGCAAGAAAACTGGAATGGACTGTCTGAGACTTGAGAGTTTAACTTTTAAATAGTCCCCAGTTTATATATCAAAGTTTATGGTGTGTAGACAATGGAGGACAAGGCTGCAATGGAGTGGAGACTAAGTTCATTATAAAATTCTTTTAAAAAGCTAGGATTTTATATGAGTCATCTATAGAGAAGTGGAGCTAGCCCAAGATGTTGATAGAATTAGGGAGGGAGTGGGGAGGATGTACAGAATCAAATTGTCCAAATCTTGATTCAGCAGAGGTGATGGCTAAAAGTGATGACGAGATAGGATAGCTAGTTGTATGTATGAGTGGCTTGAGCTATAAAAAGGGGGCAGTTTTTTTCTTGAGAGTATGAGATCAATGAACTAAAAGTCTGAGTGAGGTGGAAAAGGAAATATTGACACTGCTTCCTAGCATTGGAAACTGAGGGAGTGAGGGCCTCCCAGTGTTCTCTCAATTTAACCAGATTTCATTTAAGACAGAAGGGTGTGAAGAGTGTGTAAGAGATTGAAGATAAAGGACAGACCATTTATAATTTCCCAAAAGATATAGTAAAATCAGAAGGTAGGGAATTTTTGATACCATACAATGACACTAATCATTTCTATTTTAAAAGTGTAGTTTATTTTTATTTGTACGTGATATATCCATGCTGCTCAAAATATCAGTCACAAATCATTACCGAGAGTGAATCTATTACTTCTTTATTCCAAGGTGCTGAGAGATTATGGAAAAGTCCTCCTTCTTATTCATTAAAATATTAGTTCATACTTAAACCCTAATTTCACTTGTAAATTTGAGCCAAAAGTTGAAGTCCAAATAATGCTTTTGAAATAAGAATGCTATCAATGTCTTATTTTTAATTTTTTGCTTTATTTTCATCATTAAAAGTGAAAATCTTGCTCTTATTCATTCTATTCCCTTGAGACATAAAACCAGTGATAACTTGCTAAATTTTAGTTATGTGTGGTCTAGCCAAGATCAGTCAACACTTAATAGAAATAAATTTCAGCACTTTATTCAGACTTACTAAGTAGGTTTATTATTTTGGATGACAATACTGATCTTTCATATCTTAGTATTTGGCCCAGCCCATGTTAGAGTAGTGAAATGAGTCCATTCATAATTCTGTTTCTCTAAGTGGTAGACTCATTTACCTATTCTCCCGCATATTATAACTAGTTGTGGCATTCTTAACATTTTATAATGTACAATCTTGTCTAATTCTCACCATAATTTATTTATAGAATTATGAAATTATGGAGTACCTAATAGCTCAGTTAATTTTTAATATCTTATAAATTTAGGATTTAGTTTTAGCTACATCAGTTTTGCCCATTTGAATAAGAAACCCTAACATTTTATAATTGTAGAACTAAGTGTACTAAGGACTTCAGTTGCTTATTTCTTTTTAACAAAGAAAAAAAATATGCCGAGAAATAGTAAACAATTAGATAATTTGGAATTACTTCAAATTGTAAGTGTGACTGGACTGTTTTCAGAAGAAATGAATGTGGCAAAGGCCTCTTAGAAAATAAACAATATTCTTGGACCCAAAGTGGGGAAGTGAATTTGGATATCAGAGATCTAATTATTTTATTTGGCAACAGTGGATGTTCCAGGTCCTAAGAGTGACCTTTGAATTCGACCTTTGAATTCTATTTTTTTAACTTGTTCTGAGATCAGTACACATAAATATTAGTAGATGAAAACCACACATAGGTGATAGCTTGTATAGAATCACATTTTTGCCTACA
Source organism: Diceros bicornis minor (assembly GCF_020826845.1). Classification (NCBI taxonomy): domain Eukaryota; kingdom Metazoa; phylum Chordata; class Mammalia; order Perissodactyla; family Rhinocerotidae; genus Diceros; species Diceros bicornis. Next base: position 13,930,897 of record NC_080766.1, read on the forward strand.
ACCATGTGAATCAGCAGACAAAATAAACCCCATCAAAATGAAAGTAATTATGGTTATTATGTACCTTGGATGAACTCATTCCTTTCAATAAATCAGTAACATCTTCCTTCCAAAAATCAGTAAGGGATTATGAAAAAAAATTCTTACTTACTTCAACTAAATAACCAGTACTTGGATTTGACTATGTTAAATATTACTTTCCCATGTTTTATTCCAAGCACCCATTGAAGTACTTGCTGTCTTTAATTTCAATTAATAAACTTTTAAATTCTAAATCACATAAAGCTTATAACATTATAAATAGACATATTACAAGACACTTAAAATACTAGTCTTTGTCTACACAATTGCTAGTTAGTTTTTTTATTGGTTAAAACTTATTTTGGGCCGGCCCCGTGGCTTAGTGGTTAAGTGCGCACGCTCTGCTGCTGGCAGCCCGGGTTCGGATCCCGGGCGCGCACCATCGTAGCGCTTCTCCGGCCACGCTGAGGCCGCGTTCCACATACAGCAACTAGAAGGATGTGCAACTATGACATACAACTATCTACTGGGGCTTTGGGGGGAAAATAAATAAATAAATAAAATTATTAAAAAAAAAACTTATTTAAACAATCAAACCAGCGTGTTTAGTGATTTAGGCCAGTGATTCTCAAAGTCTGGTTCCCTGGCTAGCAGCATCTGTATCACCTGGGGGCTTGTTAGAAATCAGATTTCAGGTCCCACACTAGAGTAACTGAATCAAAAACCCTGAACATGGCCGCAGCAATCTGTATTTTATCAAGGCATCTAGGTGATGCTGATGTGAATTAAAGTTTGAAAGACACTAGTTTAGGATCTCCAGCTCTGGAATTACACAAACCTGAGTTCAAATCCTGGCTTGTTCACTTATTAACTGTGTGACTTTGGCTGAGTTGCTTAACTTCTCTAAGACTTGGATCTCACATTTTTAAAATGGTAAAATGATAATCTGCATCATAAGGGTGTCATAAGGATTAACTTAAATGATAATATGAAATCCGTAGCATCATCCTGAAACATACTAAGCACTCAATTAATGATGATCTTAAGAATAGTATCAAGGACTAATTCTCGAAATTGACTGAAATCTGTTTTATAAAAACACTTTCATAAATGTATTTTTCATGTTAGAAATATTATTGCTTGTATTAAACTTAGTTACATATATAAGTGGCCATAATAATAATGTCATTTTTTCTAAGGTACATGCACATCAAACTTAAGTGACAGAAACTATTATTAACCCTGCTTTTCAAAAGAGGAAAAAGATAAGCAGTTATCCTTATCTAAGGATATGAGGAGAAAAGCAATAAGTAGCAAGTCATGGAATCAATTTCAAATCTGGAAGTCTGATCATAGGACTTGTGTTCTGATCTATTTCTCTCTACTGATTTTGTGCTTTTCAAAAGAAATGGAGTTCACATTCATTTAATTTATATACCATTGTTGAATTGAGAGTTTTATAATGAGAACTAGCTGTTTTTGTTGGCACCTGTAGAAAGTACTGATTCTAATTTTGAGTTACGTGTTGAAAACCAACAACCCATTTTGGACTGCTGCCTATTGTGAACTGTGGTAAGCTAAGAAGGAAGCTAAATAAAATATCCATGATTCGAAAAAGGCATTTATAAACTCATTATGATTTGCAAAACAAAGCTAAATGAATGCAGGTACACAGAGAATAAATATACACTATTACATTACTCTGCTACAATGAAAATATAGGTGGACATGTGGAAGTTTCAAGGGATAAGCAATCTTTGAAATAATTGGAATCAGGTTAACCTCAAGCCACATTGTAAAAGAGAAGGTACTAATAAGTGAGAAAGGATCTCCTTATTTATTTTCAAGTAAGGAGGAGTTGAATCATAGGCAGAATTTGTAAGGAGATTTGTCTAATTGGCAAGCACACAAGATAGGTCTGTATGAGGAGTTGGAGGAATAAAGAGAAGGCAAAGACAATTTTTAAAAGTTACCAAATAAGCAACCCACAGTTCAGTGTTTAGAGGGGAGTGAGGTAGTAAAAGGATAAATGATAGCCACTTCATAGGGGAATGTAGTAAGTTGATGAGACAGCTTGGAGCCTCACCAAGAGAGGATGTCCACTTTAAATGTGGTTCAAGTCTTCATGCACTCTTTTCAAATTGAAAGAGAGTAAATAAAGAAATTAACGAAAAGACTTAGAAGAGTATGGTAATTGTTTTAACCATTTAAAACAATGAGAAATATACCTGTAAGAGTGATTTATTGTTATATGTTTATAATGTACCTCAAAGACTTTACTATAGGATTATAATTTTAGACTTTATATCTTTGTAGTTTATGCAAAAATACTCCTTTCTCTGGGCAGTCACATCCCTGAGCATAGCTTGGCAAGTGGGGTTCAAGCTACGTTACAGACCCATTCGCCTTCTTTGCTGGGTGAACTTGTGCAGTGAATGACCTATGCAACTATACATGGTGATCTTACTTTAGTAATTTTTGTAGAATTATAGAATTGGAAGAAAATTTATTAGTAATGATCTAGATGAATATGTTCATATTACAGAAGAGAAAATGAAGCCCAGGGACAAGAAAAATTTTTCTAAGTTGCTAAATAAGTATCCCTGATAGTTACCAATGGCTAATGGCATTCAGAATTATTCCATAAGGTATTAAGGAATAAAGATAATTTATTGTCCAGGACAAGTTGTAACCTATGTAAAATAAATTTTGTGAGAATTTTTTTTGCTACTATTCTTTGGACAATGCCAATATACATTTATTCTATTCCTTATACCATAAGAACTTCAACCTTCTTTTTTTCCAATTCACTTTGAAATTGTTAAATTTCCCCAGATTAATTTCATGCATTGTTATTGTCATTTGTTAATTCACAAGTGTGTAGTAATCATGCCTTCTGTACCTGGACTGTATTATGTCTCCTCAGGCCAGACAGCTAAACATTTTGAACTAGAAATTGAACTGCTGGCTGTCTGAACTTCACTCCTGTGCTCTTAACCATTTGTCTATACTGGCTCCTTAAGTGTTTGATAACAGAAATAATTATGGCTCACCTTCATGGAGTGTTTCAGAATGTGCCAGCAATGACGTTTGGGCTTTACATGGGTAATCTCATTTAATGGCTAATAATTGCTATTATCCCTATTCTACAGATGAGGAAACTGAGGCATTGAGTAGTGAGAGAGTGGTTTGACCCCAAATCCACTTTCCATCGCAGCTAATTTAAGCTACAACTCTTATCTGCATGTGACTAATGATTAATGTTTTGGTTACAATTGTTATATACTGATAATGCTTGATATGTTAGTGCGTTTAAGGAATTATGAAACTATTATTTAAAATGTCTTTTTTTTGATTAATTAGGCACCATTCTCTAGCAGTCACTCTTGCTTTCAATGCTTAAAAATCTGAGTTAGTTTGAAGCCACTTAATATTTTATAGAGCCGTAATAATGTTTTATATTTCTCAAGTTTCACTACATTGAAACAATGAGGAGCAATGTTTTATTCATAATAACATTCTGTCCCTTAGACAGTGAAGTGTAATTCAGCATGATTTAGTCTGGGACCGCATATCCTGGTTCACCAGGAGAGAAGTCAGTTTGGTGTGGTGTAAGGGGTGCAGTCTTAGGAGACATGATTTATACTCATGGTTCAGTTATTAACTCGTTGTGTGACCTAAGGCGAGACATTTTACTCCTATGAATCTGTTTTTCCATCTGTAAAGTGTTGAATTTATGTCTTCTAACACTGTTATTCCATTAAGTCTGAATTTTTCCTGAAGTTAGAATATCACAAAATGCAGTAGAGCCTATGAGTGTAGTAGACATAATTTAATCTTGGATTAAGATGACATTTTAGAATCTTGAATTTTCTTAGGATTACTATTATGAAAATAATTTATCATTTCACAGTAGATGTTTAGAGCAGCTATTATAATGAATTCCCATTAAGAGAAAGAAAACAGAATTAATTGTATGTATAGGTGAAATCCTGGGTCTGTAGTAAATGTTGAGCTACTTTCGTTTGTTTGTTTTAGTAATGGCTATTTTTCTTCCGATTTTCCTTGTAACAAACAACATTTGCTTTTAAAGATTTTATTTATTCATTTTTTTCCCCCCAAAGCCCCAGTAGATAGTTGCATATCATAGGTTCACATCCTTCTAGTTGCTGTACGTGGGACTCGGCCTCGGGTTGGACGGAGAAGTGGTGCCTCGGGGCGCACCCGGGATCCGAACCCGGGCCGCCAGCATCAGAGCGCGCACACTTAACCACCAAGCCACGGAGCTGGCCCAACATTCGCTTTTAAAATTCATTGCTCCTTCATTTATTTAACCAGGAAGTAATTTTTTCATTGTTATCTTCACAATGCCTGTGGGAGTGCCTGGCACATAGTAGGTAATCAATAAATATATATTGAAAAACTGAGGGAATTTATTCAACAGACATATATTAAGCCACTATTGTATACTTAGCTCAGTGCCAAATATTGGGAAAATGTAGAGATGAATGTTAGTATTAGTCTTTGAGGATCTCAGTATTTAATAGGAACAAACATGTATGATAATAATTGCAGTGTAATGTGATAAATACTCAGGTAGACATTTCATTAATGCTATCTAGAGGAAACCTGGATATTTGAGAAAAGCGCTCTGTTTTAATTGTCTTTGGCAAATTAAATGGAAGTTTACCAGGTAGAAAAGAAGGAAAAGACCATTGTAGACTGAGGCAAGCAAGTGTGAACAGAGACATGGCGTATCTGGATAATGGAGAAAATATTGCAGCAGAGGATATGGGGATGGAAGGGTGAGAAATGAGGCTGTGGGGCTTGAAGAGACACTGAAGGTGCTTGTGAGTCATATTAAAAATTTCTCCTTATTTTTTTTTATAGGTCACTTAGTGAAACAATCAACTTGGAGTTAAACAAGGCAACTTAGAGTTAATAAAGATTTTAAAGCGGGGAGTGACAGGATCATAATTGGTGTTTCTGAAGAGAACTTCAGTGGAATAATTCTTTGGCCCAACAAGGTGGGGGGGCTGGGTGAAAGGAGACCGTTTTGCACAGTTGCATTGAGAGACAGCGAGCTACAGAGTTTATAGCAAAGAATTTCAAATTTTTAAGTTTTTACACGCCTGTTTAGTAAATAACATATTTGCAAATATACTGTAGTTTTTGTAAATTTATTTACTGTGTACTTCTGTATACTGATGCTAAGGTATTATGTATGTTTTTAAACATCATAGGAAATTTTATTCCAAACTTTGAGGGTTGGATTAAAAAACAACATCAGTAAAATTTCTATTAATATACCATGCCAATGGATTGTTTCGTGTAGCCCTGGAATGTTGCTCACTCACTCTAGATTTTATTTGTTTAGAATGGTGGTTCTCAACTTTGGCTGTATATTGGAAATGCCAGGCTGTGTCCTACAACCATTACTTCTGAATCTCTGGGGATGAGACCCAGACATCTGAATTTTTCTATCTCCCCAGGGGATTCCACTGTGCAGTCAAAGATAAGAACTACTTAAAGGGATTAAAAGAGTGATTTCAACCCTGAGCGCAGAGAAAACAGAGGAGAGGAGTATATCGATATATTAGATTCACACAGGAAATTGTTTCAAACTACATCCATTGCTTCACCTTTCTTGAGATTTTATATATCCACCTGGGGTTTATTATATGATTTGAGTCCACCTAGACTGAATTAAACTCAAAGACTTAGTCTAGACAAACACGTTGGCTAGGATCTCATTCAATATGTGAATTTGGGATTGGAGAGAAGATAACTTGTTTGGGAGAAAATTTTGTGATAAACTTGACTATTTGAATATGGGCTGATATAGAGCCATGATTCCAGGTTGACTAGAATTTCTCGGTGTACTCAGATACTGACACAGGAAATACAGAAGGAATAAAGTTGGTTCTTGTTATTTGCTTTTCTTTTGTATGTGTGTGAGGAAGATTAGCCCTGAGTTAACCTCTGTTGCCAATCCTCCTCCTTTTGCTGAGGAAGATTGGCCCTGGGCTAACATCTGTGCCCATCTTCCTCTACTTAATATGTAGGATGCTGCCACAGCATGGCTTGACAAGCGGTGTGCAGGTCCGTGCCCAGGATCTGAACCTGAGAACCCCAGGCTGCCGAAGTGGAGCACATGAACTCAACCACTATGCCACCAGGCTGGCGCCATATTGTTATTTGCTTTTTAAGAGAAGTGGTATTGGTGAAGTCCACTTGCATTTAGGATTAAATCCTGTGAGGCATCCAAGTGGTTACGTATAAAGGAAATGGGAACTATTGGGTTAGGATTTAAGAGAAAAATCTGGGCTAGGATTATAGATACTGGAGCATCCCACATAAAGACAGTAGAGAACATCATATAATTGAATAATATCATTCCGTCAGGAAGAGTATTTAGCATAGAAAGAAGGAAAAAGAGGATAGAGTGTTAAAAATCACTAATCAAAAGGATAACATACGGAGAAAAATCAGTAAAGAAGACCAAGAAGGAGCAGGTGGAAATATAGAAAGAAAAGCAGTAGAAATGAATGTGATGGGCACCAAGAAAGAGTAGAGTGCTAGGAAGAAGTGGTCCACAAAAACAAATTCTGCAAAACAGTCAAGTAGGACAGAACCTGAAAAAAGGCATTCTAGTAAGAAAATTAGGAGATTTTAAAATCTGAACTGAGAAGAGTTTGAATAGGATGAGGACAGAAGAAGCCGAGGCAGTGTGTCTCAACCTGGAAAATTCCTGGCAGTAGAGGAAATAGGAAAGTGCCTTCAGGGGAAGTTTGGGGGGATGTTTTTATTTAATGGAGAGCTGTGGGCATACATGCATATGGAGTGGAAAAAGTGGAAAAATAGACAAAAACGTCACTGTGGAAAATCAAACTGAGTCCAGATTATTTTATAGACGTAGTATTTTTTTCAGCAGCTAAGATATTTTACATTTTGGAAATTGTATCTTATTTTAATATGTTGCTTTAACATATGGCTGTGGCATTCGATCTCAGTTAATGATAAATTAATAACACATGTGAAAATAAATATTCTTATAGAAGGTAAACAAAAGTTTTTAGTTTGATAAATAAGAAATCTAAAGTTTCTTTTAAATTAAGTACTGTTAAAAGGAAATAATCACTAAAGAGGATTAGATACGTGCTCCAACAGCAGTTAATTTCCTGGGTGCATTTTTATTTTGTTTCAACCATTCCACATGGCTTTCAAATACAAACAAATATGAAGAATGTCGGTTAAAATTGTATCCATCCATTTAAATAATAATAGTAGTAATGAAAATGATGTAGGACCAGATGACATTTGTGTGTATCTGCACTGGGGAAACTTGTGAAGCCGACTAAGTGTGTCTTCATGAGCCTTCCATTTCTTCTACTTCAGTGTGTCTTTGGATCATCATTTTGAGGCTTTTAACCCTTAAAATCTTCCTCAAATTGTCATTGCTCTGCACTTTCTTTTGAAACTTCCCTTCCCTTCATCAGAAGTTAATGTTTGTGAGTGAAATCAATTAGGATAGCTTACTTATATTAAGATATTATTGTTGCTGTTTCATTTAATAGCCGAAGGTGACTACGCCTATATTCTGAGTTAGCACACGTCAGGAGTTTGGTACTCAACTTTGCATAATTGCAGGAAACAAATTCTACTGTCCGCCTAAGGTTAGTCAACCTCTTACTGTCCAGTTCAATCTAACTAAGCTTCCAATGGAATTAATAATAATAGTAATTATCCTAGGACTAGCATCCACTGTTATTTATTAAGCAGAACGTGCAACTGCATTAATATTGACCATGAGAGCTAATACTTCTAGCTATTAATCAGTGTACTGGGTACTCTTATAAGTTTTTCACATATAGTAACGTTTAATCCTCACAACAGTTCTCTGATAGAGCTTTTATTATCAATCCCTATTGTATTATCCTTCTTTTACATATGAGGAAATTCAAGCACAAAACAGTTAAGCAACTTGTCCCAAGTTGTATATTAAGTAAGTGGCAGAGCCAATTTTCTCACCCAGGCAGTCTGGCTCCAGGTCTCTGCTCTTAAACACTGTACTATCCAGATTTATATATTCTAGTTTAATATAAATAAATTTGCAGAGAAATATACCCATGTCAGCAGGTGATTGTATTTTTTGCCAGTAATAACCAAAGGTCTACTTGTTGTTTATAGAATCATATTAAAGGCCACTAAGGGCTAATTCCTCACTGCAACTCTATTACATAATCTTGGAGTGCCTATTGGGGCATGTGAGATTCATTCATTCAGTCATTCGTTAATACTTATTGAGTGTCTACTGTGTGCTCCATGCTACTCTGTGTGCTATGGACAAAAGCTTTCTTGGACTCATAAATGGGTGCAGAAAAGAGACTATAAAAAATAGACATAACATGCTATAATCTAATATAATGTAAAATAACATATAACGATAGGTTAAGAGTCTGATCCCATGAGGGTGCTTTAAATTCAGAAGGGTAGAATTGTACGTAAATGGAAATCTTCTAGGAGTGCTATGCTCTGTCTTGGCTGTTCCTTCAGTCTTGTGAAACAAGATGCTAAGCTCTCAACCAGTGAGAGAGCTGTTGGAGCAGTCTGTCCACAGACCTCAGCAGAAACTGGCTAAAGCCATAGGTAAGGCAGCAGAGAAAAAAACACTTCAATCTAAGGCCCAAAATGGTTCCCAGACAATCATTCTGTGGTAAACAACAGGGCAAAACTGAGGCCGGAAGAGTCAAGTATGATGAAGTAGTGTGAAAGAACACCAAAGAAAACAAGGCAAGCTTGTTAGAGAGAAAAGTTCTCAGCGCTTTAAAGCTGGGATAGTTTGTATTTTGTTCTCAGCAAGATGAAGAACAATGTTTGCACATTTTTAAAGGTGGGCGTCATTGCTCCTTCTGTAAATTTGCCTCTTTGTACAGAACAGTGACTACGTTATTGCATGTTGAGTGAAGTTTTAATTCAAAGAAAATAACTGTAATCCTCTAGTGCATGATTTAATAGTCTCACCTGTCTTATTTTATCTTAATTATTTAACTTGTATTTCAGAAATACTAAGGGGTGTCTTGAATAGAAAAGTGTAAATAGAACAAAATGTATTTATATAAATAGAATTCAGTGTGGAAAAGAACATTTTTTCCCTGTTTTCTTTGGTCATCTGAAAATGAACATCTGTACCTTCATACTTGCTGTAATTTTCCACCCTAGCAATTACTCACATGAGCTAGTGGGATATAATTGTCCAAGATTTGTGTTCATCTGGGCAATTTAGTGGAAAAACTCCTATTAGGTTAAGCTGGCCAAAAGATTGAATTTTATTGGATGGTTTACCAGTTAATCAGCTTTGTTTTATGGTGGGTACAAATTGGCATCCTGTAGAAATGGACATTTACACGTAATGCATTTCTTCAAAGTGTATGATATATAAGAATCAGAAATATTGAATACTAAATGTAGGAAAGTTGGAAAACATCTTTTCAGTTAATTAAAATTATAAGTAAAATTTAAGTTTCATGATTTGCTTTAAAGAGTGTTTTCATATTACCAGTGGATATTGGCTAAATAAAAATTTATAGAAAGTTATTAAATAGTGATAAATTTATCAGTATGAATACATTTTCAAGTCATTAATACTTAGGCAAATACAAGGTCGTTTCCAAATGTTTTTACCTATGCAGAGTAAATAGAGACACTTTAGGGACTATTGGTATTAATTGTTGTTGTTTTAAACTTCTGTTGAGCAAGGGCAAAATTTGAACTGTGTATTCCTTTTCTTATTTGTTTTATACAATCTAATGTTCATCATGATATAGAAGTTAAAGTGAGCTTCCTCTGATACTTTTAAGTGATAGATGATAATTTTCTATTAAAGAATGTATTAGCAAGTATCTTTGTTACAATAAAGAATAAAACATTGAAAGGAGTTGTCTATTTAAGCCTAGCTTAAGGGATCATCATGACACTTTAAAATATTAGAGACAGTGGGAATATTAAAACTATGAGATTATTTTTGATAGTTCCAGTTTTCATGACTAGGTGTAGTATTAGAGCTGAACTAAATGACTCGTTATTGGATAAATTCTCTAAGTGGCTGTGGAGTTTGATATACCTTGGTTAGGCCCAGTCTGCCACATACTAGTTACAATTCCTTGGGCAAAATTCTTAACTTAGAAAATGAGCAAAAAATTGAGCACACCTCCCAGGGTTGTTTTAGGGGTTAAATAGGACTATCTTGTTCGTTCCAAAATATCTGTTTATCTCCTTATTTTGAAAGAAACAGTGCCATACCCCAGGTATGCAGAGATAAACAAGACATTGGAGCTTAGTGGAGATACCAAGATGGAAAGAAAACACCATATTAAAGCAATTCAGTTCTAAAACTAATAAAATGTGTGTAGGGGAGGAAAAATTCTTTTCCCTACTACCCTTTTAGGTTCTCCAGCTGGGCCCCTGTAAATTGGATTGACAGAAGACAGATTAACAAGAGAAAATCATACAAATTTATTTAATATAAGTTTTACGTCACATGGGAGCTTTTATAAGGAAATAAATACCCAAAGAAGAGATTAAACCCGAGCATTTTTATACTAGGTTTGATGAAGAGTGGAAAGTCATGGAAAAATTTGATAGGACAAAAGGATATGAGCTAAGGAGAGTAAACTGGGTGAAAATTAGCAAGGCCTGTTTATTCCAGTTCCTCTCAGTGGCCCTCTATCTTTGGAAATAAGGATGCTCCTCTCCTCCAGGAGTAGGGAGGGCACCTCTCACAGGAGGGTCTTACGACCTGCCTCAGGGGAGAAGGGGGAGGTCAGAGAATCCTTCCCCTACCTGCCATTTCTCAAATTCCTTCAGCTTATAATATTCAATATGCCGTATTTTGGGGTAGTGTGTTCTGAACCCTATGATGTGTAATAAAGATATTCAGCAACCAACATTTTTGTGCACCCACGATGTGCTAGACAGAGTTTGCTAAGGGTGAGTAGAGGGAGGGAGACATAACTAATGAAAAAGGATGAGTTTGGGGGATTATCTAGTATGTATCACACTGAGTGTAGTGTAAACCCGTCATGAAAATTTTTTGCTTTCCTGTCCAAATCTGTAAGTCAGAAAATCATAGAGTATTAATACTATAAAGTACTTTTTTTTTTACCATTTTATTTTAGAAACATTTCTTTCTTTAAAGAGATGTTTAAACGTTTATCAAAATCTAAGTAGATTTATGATATGGAATTTTTCGTCACTTTTAGATAATTTAATATCATCATTTTAAGAAACAAATATGAGTAGAATGAATAAACATCTATGCACTGATGTAAGTTCAGCTAAATTTGTCATGTAAGCTTTTTTTCCCTAAAGAAAGAACTCAATTTAAAAACTGCATATTGGGATAACAATGCATCCTCCTGGGGGGTTATACTGATTAAGTGAGTAAGAATACTGGTTTTAGAATTAAACTGATATAGTTAAAACCTGATTTTTGTACTTCTGTATCGCTTAGTTTATTCACCAATAAATGGGGATAATTGTAGTTTTAAAGTCAAATGGTTCTGGTGGGAATTAATGAAATTAATGTGTAACAGATCCTTAGCCCAGTTCCCAGCATAGTATAAAATACTCAAATGTTAGTGTTATTTTTTAAAACACATGCACACACTTTGCACCTACTAATCAATGAGTAAGTGTTAAGTATTATTACTTTTATTTGGTTATTATCGTATGGTAGGTACTATGATGATGTACTTTGGGAATATCTAATATGAAGCATAATTCTTGTCCTCAGGGTTTTAACAGAGTTTAGTGATTAAAAGTATGAGATTTGACATCAGACAGTCCTGGGATGGAATCCCGGTTCCCCGATATACTAAGCAAAATATCAGTTTCTCCATTTGTAAAATAGCGAAAACTCTCCATCAGCCTTTGTGAGGATTAGATGAGATTCACTTCTTAACACAAAACTTCCACAGACTAAATGCCAGATTTTTAGCTGTTTGTAGTAGAGGGATGAGAAATGATCACCTATGTAGTTGTGTAATATATAAAATAAGAAGGTGTTTAGTACAATGCATGCTTTGGTCTGTTGTAAAAACAATATAAGTTTACTATATAATAAATCAGACACTTAGAAATGTACAAAGGGGAAGATTAAAATCATTCATAATCTTACTTCTCAGAAATGACTACTCCTAACAGTTATCTTTTCTTTATGCCTCTGCTTTCTATAGATATATGTATTTTAGTTATGTGTTTTTACAAAATTAGAAACAGATTTTATGTTGGCCTTTCACAAAGTATATTACTAAGGATTTTATTTTAGAAAGAGGTCAATGATGTTCCTCAAATAATTTATAAAAGTTAATGAAGTTGGCATGACCAAATATGTTTGGAAAATACTAGAGAAACAAAGTTAAATGGATTTCTTTACTGTGCAACTTTTTCAATATTTTTAATATGCTAATAATATTGTAATTCTCCAAAGGATCGCTATAATATGTAGAGTTTTCCAAACATAAATGTCTTACCTTTTTTTCTTTAGCAAATTATATTAAGGTCACTTTGATCTAGTGTTTTGTGAAACATAGTTTGGGAAACTCTGTCATACCTATTTTTATGTGCTTTCTTTTTTCCAATTAACATTTTAGCTTGAGCATTTTATTACTTTATTTTAAAAAGAACATTATATTTAGTGCCTGTGTAGTATTCCTGAGGTGCCTATTTTAATAACAAGGCAAAATTTTCACTTTACAATGAGTAATATGGATATTAAAAGTTTGAAATTCAAAAAGACCAAGCCTAAAGTAGCCTGACAAAGCTTTAGGTAGGTACCTGTGAACTGGGGGTAAGGGGGGTGCTGAGGAAAAGGGCTGTGTCAAACAGATGTCAGGAAAGCCATTTTGATGTTCCTCTAGGAGGAATTGTTCCAGATAATTTCATGGCTGCCTGTCACTCTGAAGCAAAGACTCCGTTCTTTTCTATAGAAATGATAGTCTGACTGCTACATGCCTTTTTCCTTTGTTCAAGATCATTTTGAAAGGATAATTTTTAAACAAAATTATCTCAACTAGGAAGTTGCAGGGAGGAGGTTAGGAAAATTTATTCAGGCAGGCATTTTAATCAAAGAAGCATTTGTTGGAAATACAGTTAAAAGTGTAGTTGGCCAACTCATACAAATAGTAACTATTTTTCGCTTTGAGCTCTAGCCCAAGGCTTTAGAAATGAGTTATGAATGTAAATAAATACAAATCAATAGGAGTTCTGTTTTTATTATTTCACTGGGAATTTCTGTACAATTTGACAGCAACTTGCTGCAAGTTCAGCAGATGCTTAAGGTTAACCTTGATCCTGAGCCAGCAAGATTGGCTGACTTTCTATCAGCAAGGGATGTAAATTTACTCGGACACATTTTAATTGGCGTTTATGCAACATGTACACACAGATGCTGAATTCATTGAGAAATCCTGAGTGCCATCTGTTTAACTAGGTTTGCCCTCTATCAAAGTACGTGATAAAATGAGACCGCGGCTCCTTGGCTTGCTCATATATTTTTCTGACACTAGACAGCATTTCCAATGACCACCTCATTAGTGTGATGCCCTGGGAGATATTAATGCTTACTATCATCATCTAAAAGTATACTTTATTTTCTCTTTCTCTTTATGCAGACTATTTAAGACACATTTCTCCTACTCTTTCCATTAGAAAAAGATCACCTTCATGAAGTGGCTTTTTTCTAAGTTTAGTAAAATTTTTGTAGGTTAAGGTAACTTTCTTAGTAAAATGAGATTGCTATATGTAATATATGTATATAGTAATTTTAAGAACTTTTTGTCAAATACAAACTACTTTCATAATAAATTTAATGTTTCTAAATTTTAAAAAATGATTTTAAAAATAATCATTTTAATCCCCCTGTGAAGATTGACTTACAAATGAACTAACATTTTAAGATTAGTCTGTTCTCTCTTCCACATATAATCAAAACTTTAGATTGGACCCAGTTCCAAATGAAAGAGTCATTTGCCTTCCCTGCGAGACTTGGGGCAGGCAACAGCAATCTCCCATCAGGATCTACATGACCTTGAAGGAAGGTCTGAAATTATCGTGAAAATTAATGCAGAGGTACTCCTCATAACCATGCAATACCTTAATTTAAAAATATATAATAGCGGGCTGGCCCCGTTGCTTAGCAGTTAGGTGAACACACTCCGGTGCTCACGGCTCTGGTTCGGATCCCGGGCTCGAACCGACGCACTGCTTCTCTGGCCATGCTGAGGCCACGTCCCACATACAGCAACTAGAGGGATGTTCAGCTATGACATACAACTATCTACTGGACCTTTGGGGGGAAAAAATAAATAAATAAAATTAAAAAAAAATAATAAAAAAATATGTAAGCAATAAAACAGCAGGTCTAAAACACACATTTGAAAGAAATCTAAAATATACATTGATTTGTTGATGAAGTGTTAAGATTGGAATCCAATTACAACGATACTTTCCTGATATATTGCCTTTTACTTTAAAAAAAAATCACCCAAACCATCAAATTATTTTTTGTAGATTTTCCTAAAAAACTAAAGTGAGTATTCAGTCTTAAGAGAGCTGTCACCTTTTATAGCTGTCGTGATGACAGAATGAACGATTTATTTTATCAGTGGAGGCCTTATATCTCTGTGACAGGTAGAGATTATGATGACATTGTCTTCAACCTAAATTCATGAGCCCGAGAATGAAATTCCTAAGCTTGAAAAGTTTTCAAAACGGAGAGTAAACTAACAGATATAATATCAAATTTAAATGGTTGCTACAGGAATGGGTTTAGTTAGTTTCCTCATGTGGTTAATGCTTAATACAGTGATATTACTTAGTATATTAATATAATTCTCTTCTAAGTGTTGGGTTTCGGGGCTGACCTATGGGGAAAACCATGAAATAAGCAGTTCCTCCCCGGTGAATCACGGTGAGCAAATCCTGTGGCTGCCAAGGACTTTCCATTGAAGCCCTGGATAGGGCCGCTTCAGAAATACTCTCAATTCCATCTCAAATTTAAAAAAAAAATTTTTTTTTAATTAAAAAAATTTGTTATCTTTGGATTATGTTCTAGTTGTCAGTGGATAATGATAATCTAATTGAAAGTCAATGGGCTTCCCTAACCTATTTGGGTTATTGTAGCATTAAACAAATTACTTAACCTTGCTGAACTCAGTTTTTACATCTGTAAAATGAAAGAGACTTGGATTAAAGAGACCTCTAAATTCCTTTTAACTAAAACATTCTATTATTCAAAATAATAAACATATAAAATAAGATTATGGAATACAGATGAGGCCACTTATCTTTGATCTTTCTCATGCCTCCAAAATATAAAACTTTTAGAAGATATGACTAAATCCTTCTTGACTAACTGAAAATCTGTTGATTTTCTGATGACTAAACTGAAAATCTACTAAACTTTTCCTTTGCTTTTCAGATGAAGCACAGTTATCTATTGAAAATCCACACCCAAAACACAGTCAGCTTCTAGTGGTAGCTTCTAACTAAAATTAAATCCTTGAACACATAATCATCTCCTACCTTTACCTTATAACGCTTTTACTTCACGTATTAACCTTGAGTGATTAAACTGCTCACGCTGTCTATGTGGGCTTTAAATTCCTTTATGTACAGACTTGCAGTCCTTGAGGCCCAAGGTAAGAAGTGGGAAATGGGGTTGCAGGTGTGAAATGCAGTAGGAGCTGAAGAAGGAGGTGGGAGGGAGGGTTGGCTGATGAGTTCTTGGGAGTCAAGTCTTACAGGTGGTCTCAAGATTGGCAGAATCATAGATGGAGACTCAGTTTTTCAAGAGCTCCCACATAATAAGAACTCAAATGTTTGTTCACTGAAATAAAATAAAAGATGACTAAATTAAAATGTAGGAGAACAGTGGTGTGGGGTTAGGGGATGAAGAGAAAGTAGTGCTCTTTTGTCAAGTCTGCCCATAGGCATGTGGCATGTTTATCACACTTCATGATGAAGATATGGGAACGTGGCTAGCTAAAAGTTACAGTTGCTTCAAAATGTATTTCAATTTTGATTGGAATCTGGAAGATTAAGGTATGAATTTTTTTTCCCCACTGGCAAATCAGATTTGCTCCAGCATTCTTCATTTATTTATTTATTTATTTGGTAAGGAAGATTGGCCCTGAGCTAACTTCTGTTGTCAATCTTCCTCTTTTTGCTTGAGGAAGATTGTCCCTGAGCAAACATCTGTGCCCGTCTTCCTCTATTTTGTATGTGGGATGCTGCCACGGCATGGCTTGATGAGCAGTGTGTAGGTCCACGCCCAGGATCCAAACCTGTGAACCCCGGGCTGCTGAAGCAGAGTATGTGAACTTAACTACTACACCATTGGGCCGGCCCTGGTATGAATTTCTTTTCCATGGTAAAGATGATAAAGTATCACATATCTTAAATTTCTTAAATTGGAGGCAGTGTTTATGGATTAAAATATTAAGAACATTGGCAGATGTTAGCACAGGGCTGATCTCCTCACAAAAAACAAAAAAAAAAAGAAGTGGGCCAAGTAGTTCTTGGGGCCGGCCCCGTGGCTTAGCGGTTAAGTGCTTGCACTCCACTGCTGGCGGCCCGGGTTCGGATCCTGGGCGCGCACCGACGCACTGCTTCTCCAGCCATGCTGAGGCTGCGTCCCACATACAGCAACTAGAAGGATATGCAGCCATGACATACAACTATCTACTGGAGCTTTGGGGGAAAAAAAATAAATAAATAAAATTATAAAAAAAAAATATTAAGATCAGCTTCAGAGAACAGAAGGCCTTATGTATTTGCTATAAATTTTTTCAGTAGTTCATTTTCTACCCAATAGGGTACCAAAAGAAAGCCTACTAGAAATTCATTTATTAATTTGTTTTTTTCTTATGTCTTTACTTTTGTTTATTATTTTGCTACCAACACTAAATTTATATGACCATATAATGCCATCTACGCTGTTTTAATCACCAATCTTGACTTATAGCCAGCTCTTATCCTTGTTAGAAATGTGGTAATATGTTTCTTTCAATTATTACTTAGATCAATTAATTACGGTTGTAGGAGCTGTCAATTATTTATAGTGTTTGGGAGTAAAATGCATGTCTCTTGTGTTACTTATCATGTGGTATGGTACTTATTCCATCTTCTCTTCCATATTTAATTACCTTTTTCAACATGTCTATGATCCCTTCAAATCCTAGAACATTGTATAATTACTGGTTGCAATTTTTCCTTTACTGGTCATGTTGTTTTGAACAGCTTTCCTCTGATTTTTTGTTTCTAAGCAAAGAGAAATAGTGTTATTTTTATTATTTCAATATTTAAATAGCATAAATAGTTTGGGAAAGATAATAAAGTTAGTAATCCTTAAAATGTTATACTTTCAATCAGAAAAATTAAACGTAGCCAATTTTTCCTTATATGAAATGTTGGTCATTCTGTTTTATTTTTTGGAAGTTAAAGAGGAAATTGTTATGCATAACCCAAGTAAAATTTTTTCTCTAGTTCTGACCTGGAGAACACAAAAGAAAAAATTAATTGAAGAAATATGTGATTCAGAAATGCTGCCACAACGTTTGTTTAGTGACATCATTACATTAAATATGTATCCCAGATTATTATGTGTTCACATAAGCTTCTCTTTTGAAACAGTGCATTTAAGATGGTTAAACAAACAAAAACAAATCCGATAGAAAATAGAATATGATTGAGAGCAGAGGCAACAATGTGTTTTTAATTTCTTTGTTTCCTGCTTTTTAGTAGTTAGGTCAAAGGGGCATTTGATGTTTTGCCATGCCTTTTTTTTTTTTAAACTAATAAATAATCCTTTATATGACTCAACTTTTTACTCATTAAGACCGTGGGATTGTTCCATGATGTCTGTAAATTCAGAGCTTCATCTCTATTAAGTCATAGGTCATTGTCAATTAAAAATAATCATGCATTTAAAGCGAGCCCTTAATTATCTAAAGTTATCTGTTAAGAGAGTCAAGAAAGCATATTTAGACTTAGAAAAACTTTGTTTTATAATTTCTTTAGCAGGAAAATGTAATCTTGAGTTATTGTTGGTAAAGTAAATATTCCCATTTTGAAAACAAATATGTAGATTTCTAATGAAATTGGGCTCTGACATCGAATATAAGTGATTAATGATAGAAACACCAAATTAACTTAGCATCACATTTACTTTAAAAATCCTGAATTTTACAATGTGAAAAAATATTTATGTTGTTCATAGGAAGTTATAATATTGATTTTAGGAATCAAACTTTTATGAGTATTTTAAGTTACAGTTATCACCAAGTGTGCCTTCTTTTGTCAAAGTGAATTATGAATTGCAACTTAGAAGGTTATACACTATCAGTAACCATTTTTGTATGTCCTTATAGGAATTGATAAAAGTATATATGATTAAAAATCAATAGCTAAAGTTGTCATTCTTTGTTTAGTTTTTACTGCAACTCGGTTAAAGTGTTGATGTTGAGAGAGAACTTGTGTTACTCATATGTTAAGGAGGCTAGCAAATATTTAGAAACAGATTTATCAACGTATTTAAAATACAGACAAAAGTTTTATGATAATCACAGATTTTTATTGACTAGTTATAAACTACTTGGTTCAATAAAAATAATAACAACTTTCAGCACTTAGAAAATAAAAAGATTTTAAAATAGTCAAAAAAGCAGAAGTTAACATCTGCTCCTTGTGGAAAAACAAAACCTTATACATTTGTTTAATTTACAAGAAATGTTGCTGTTCCAACTGGGGTCTGTTAAAGAAGAAAAGTAATCCAAAGCTTGCCATCATTGCAGAGAAACTCAGAGGTTTCTTTGTATTTATTTGAGTTCCTTGAAGTCGCTAATGGTTTTATAGTTCTTTAAATTGGTTGTAGGGGTATTTTCAAAAACTGGTCAGCTAACCTGGTCCCGAGAACCATTTGTTCCTTATTATAAGCAGAGATCTTAAAATCTCCAGAGAGAGCATTTGGCCTTCTTCGCCCATTAGACTGAGTTTTTGCTTATTTGATTCTGTTTTGTCTATTGATTGTTTAAGATTGTACTGTGATCTAGTAGGCTATACATAGCTTACTGAAGTCATTAAAGTTAATAATTACATTTGGTTTGGACTGTTTTTCTTTAAATTTTACAATTAAGAATATAGGAGGCCGGAGGCCGGCTCGTTGGTGTAGTGGTTAAGTTCATGTGCTCTGCTTCAGCTGCCCGGGGTTCATGGGTTCGGATCCCAGGCGTATACCTATGCACTGCTCATCAAGCCATACTGTGGTGGCATCCCATATACAAAATAGAGGAAGATGGGCACAGATGTTAGCTTAGGGCTAATCTTTCTCAGCCAAAAAAAAAAAAAAAATTAGATTAGCAGCAGATGTTAGCTCAGGGCTAATCTTCCTCCCCACCCCAAAAAAAGAATATGGGGGGCCAGTCCCGTGGCCTAGTGGTTAAGTTTGGCGCACTCCACTTTGGCGGCCCGGGTTTGGTTCCTGGGTGTAGACCTACACCACTTGTCAGCCATGCTGTGAGTAACCCACATACATAATAGAGGAAGATTGGCACAAATGTTAGCTCAGGACGAACCTTCCTCAGGCAAAAAGGGGAAGATTGGCAACTGATGTTAGCTCAAAGTGAATCTTCCTCAGCAAAAAAAAAAAAAAAAAGAATATAAAATAAGAGTTGTAAAATGGTTTTCTTTTCTACTAATTTAATCCCTAGTACCTTTAGTCAGGACTTGTTACCAAGACTCCAGTTATCAGCAAAAGGAGGTCTGAAACTTTGTCTGCCAAAGAGCTGAAGGGAGAGGGACCTCTCCCAAGGGCTATGTGGTTTGTTAGGAAAAGGCAGCCTCACAGGGCTACACAATTACATGTTTGTTAGTTCTTTGGAGATTGAAAGCTCTGTTAGATACTTGGCATTATTATTCTGAAGCCCCAGACAGCCTGTGATAGAGGAAGAGACAAGGAATTAACAAATCTGAAAGTTATTATGTTGAGGAATAGTAACAGTGATTTAGGGCAGATTGTTACCAATTAAAGACCCCTTTGTTTAATTGATGTTTCTGTGTGTGTGTTATTTAGACTTAATTTTTCCTCTCACTTAAATATTCCTTTTGGTTGGAGGGGCTGTTATAATTGGCAATCTTAATTATGCTGCACAAAAATATGTTAGTGAGAATAGTTTTGTTTGTTGTTGTTTTTTTTAATCCAGTAGCTATTTTCTATGGCTCTTCCCAATTTCTAGGGAGGTTTTAACGAGATCATTTTCAACTGTGAGGATTTTTCTCCCTTGATACTGTTACCATTAGACTCCCCATAAAATGTGAAGACTCCTTTTAGCCCTTCTCTTGTTTAGCTGCTAGCATCTTGGGCTTGAGAGGGTAAAGAAACACCTGGCTTTTTTTTTTTTTTTACAACCACCTTTGTTTCCCAGCAAATATTTTAATTAGAAAAATAGTCTAGTCTTTCTCAGGCACTTAAAAAAAAATGTCTGTTTGAGAACAGTTATTTCAAGATCTAGTTCTACTATGACCAGTAACTCATTCTACATCCTTGAATCCTTTTAGCTCCTGACTTGTCCTCACTTGCAATTGCTGGTGGGGGTGGATGTGAGGGACTTTGTGCTTAGATTATGTAAAGCTTTAATTTTATGAACTGTAGTAATATAGACCTATTTTAAGGCATTATTTTAAATGCAAGGAATGAAAAACTCCTCCACATTTCACTTCAGTGTGACAGTGAAAGCTGGGTGTATTTTGAAATGGCACGAAAGTGAATTCTCTTATAAACCGCGGAGGAGACAAACTCAAGTCTGAGTATCTATCTCCTAGGCGGCCAATAGAGTTTCATGCTAAAAGTGCAGGCTTTGATATTCAACTGAATCCAGGTCCACGTCCCAAATTTATCACTTACTAGCTGCATACAATATAACAGGAGCAAGGGAAATTTTTTTCCCTCGTAGTCAGTTGAACAGTAGACCTGAATTCTTCTGCAGGACAGCCCTAGATGGAGAAGTGAAACAGTGTCCTCTTTATCTGTTTTGCATATTAAACTTTTTTTATAAAGTTTCAATTGAACAAAGCATTCTGTGCCAAAAGAAAAAAAAGGAGAGAGAAAAAAACCTGAAATAAGTGCTTTGAAAGCAGAGATAGACTATTTCTTATTTATCTTAGTTACCACCTCCCAACACAATGCCTAGTACTTTTATTGAAGGGACAAATGAATCACAACTAAATCCTTAACAGTTTGGTGATTTAGCATTTTTCCAGGGAACTTTATTATGCTTTAGAGATTTTGTAAATTTCTGACAAATGTAAACTCAGATTATTCTAATTATGTAATGACATTTAAGTTGCATTGATTCTCTTATACTTAAATAGTAAATTAAGCTTAAATTATAGCAGTCCTGAGAAATTCCCTATAATGTTTTGAATTATTTTATTCTCTGAACAAAATGATGAGTTTTTACTATAGTTTGCTGCTAAGCGTGGATGTCATCACAATATATCAGTTGTTCCTGGCCATATATATATCATATATATCACACATAAACATACATATTGGTATATAATATGTGTATCTATAATAAAAATATATTAGTTTCAGATTTTCAGTCAGTTAAAAATTATATGATATGCATCAAACTAAACTAAAATTTGTCATCCTAAAAATTATAATGTAGCTTAATTGATCAAGGGATATTATCAGCAATTGAGATTTGGGATATAGTAACATAAAGGTCTAAATAGGTAAAAATCAATCCTGCGTTAAATACTAAGGGGCAGAATTTGAAATCATAATAATTTTTAATCAATAAAATAGTTTTCATACTATTTCATATTATTATTAATAATATTTCATATTATTGTGTAAATGGATTTTCTACATTTTCCTACCCTCATGGGAAGATTGGTTTGTATGTTATATATCTCTCCTCCCCTACCTTAAAAATGGCATGTTCGGGGCCTGCCCAGTGGCACAAGTGGTTAAGTGCGAGCTCTGCTGCAGCGGCTCGAGGTTCGCTGGTTCGGATCCCGGGCGCGCACCGGCGCACCGCTTGTCAGGCCATGCTGTGGCGGCGTCCCATATAAAGTGGAGGCAGATGGGCACGGATGTTAGCCCAGGGCCAGTCTCTCTCAGCAAAAAGAGGAGGATTGGCAGATGTTAGCTCAGGGCTGATCTTCCTCACACACACACACAAAAAGGTATGTTCTGTTACTCAAATCAGAAACCTGGGTATCATTGTTGACATCTTGCTCTCTGTCAACTTCAACCCCTCATGAGATCATTTTGATTTTTACCTCTATGTACACCTCTACTCTGTCCCCTTCACGCCACATCCAGTGTCATCGTAATAGTATAAAACCATTATCATTTTTCCCTTAATTACTACAATTACTGCCCTCTAATTGGTCTCTCCACCATTCTTATTTCCCTCTCCATTTCATTCACAGAGCTGCTAGAATGAATATTTAATATGATAATTCCATCATAGGACAGCTCTGCTTAAAAGCCACTGAAGTGGCTTCCCATGGGAATTAAAAGCTGACCCTTTATCATGGCTGCTCTGCACAGCAGATCTGGCCCCTACCTCCATTGCCAACCTCATGTTGCATTGCTGTCAACCTGTCCCACTGCACAGGGTCAGAGTCTTGTGAAGCTCATTTACTGTACTGGATTTTTTCTTCTACCTGGATTATTTCCTCTGCCTGCAATGCACATCCTTGGGATAAGTTTTACTCATTTTTCAGGCTTCAGCTTAACTGTTACTTCCTCAGTGTTCTCTCACCTCCAATCTAAATTTTGTTCCTCATTAGTTTCTCACACAGCATCCTATCCTTTTCCTTCATGGCATGTATCACAATTCCAGTCATGTATTTACGTGTGTGTTAATTTGAATATTGTCTGTCTACTCGCCTAGACCTTGAGCACCATGAGTGTAGGACTCGTGCCACTTGTAGTACCATTTCAGATGTAATTCCCAGTGCACAGAAGATGTATGGTAAACATTTACTGAATGCCTGCCATGTCTTGGTCATTGTTCAGGGCACTGGAGATATAGAAGTGATAAAGACAACCCCCTGTTCTCATGGAGCTGACATTTGAATACAAAGAACCAGGCAGTAAATACATAAGTATATTCCTTTGATCAAGGACTCTATCAATGCAGGGTGCTAAATACAAAGTTGGAACTTATACAAGAAAGAACACATGTCTGTCTTGCCCCAATCAGGGTCCCAAAGCCCAGATAGCCTCATTCTGTCTGGTTTTTTTTAACCCTGCCAGGCTACTCCTGAGTGTGACTTTTGCTCTGACGCTTAGAAACCCTCGTCAATGGCATTCTTTGTCCTCTTTTCCATTTGTACTGGCAGCTGAGAAATTTGGCAATTCCTTACATAGTGACTAATAGTAATACTTCTTTGCAGATGTAATGCACCATATAAATGGCAAGTCCTGTACAAACACTAAATAATTAGTCTTTATAATAACACTAGCAAGATAGAGTGTGAGAGTCTCTGTTTGTATGGAAATAACTGAGTCATTGTGCATATACCTATTAAAATCACAGCATGGGGGAAGGATGTGTGTGTTGTGATTCTGAAATTCTTGACTTCTGTTTTTTGACTCCTAAATAATCATATCTACAAATAATACCACATAAAATGGTGTTTCACAAATGCTGCATTTTTTAAATTAATAAATCCATTTAATTTATAGTAGTTTAAAGTATGTAAAATGCAAATATTTCTTAAGCTACTGATATCTTTAAGTTAGAACATATGATTTTAGCAACTTGATGTACTTTGGCAGTACATTTTTTATAATCTTCCAGACTTCATTGTCTGCTGAATATCAACTATTTAAATGTTGATCCTTATTGATGTACACCTTTCGCTGGAATACTTTACAGATTTTAACTTAAATCTAGTATGCCAAACTTACCTTCCCTTTGTCTTGATGACTTGGTGCCATTGTAATAAACACCAGGGTGTATATTGTACTGTTTTAGCACCCATAATTTCTGAAGTGAAATAATTAAACATGAGACATTGACTGCAGATAGGCACGAGGGCTTTTTCATAAGAAATGTCATTGTGGTGTCCAGGTTTCTGCAAAATGGAAATGTGCCTTAAGCTTGGATCCAATCTGGAATTAATTCTCAACATTAAAAGGCCAGGAATGGGGTGCCCCCATTTGCTGCAGCCCAGCAGAACTCAGGGGCATGCAACTGGGTTTAAGCTCACTCCTCCATCATATGTTGTTGAAAAAGAACAAACAAATAAATTGCTATTACAATTACTTTCATTTTGGTAATAGCTTCTCCTTTTATTTGCGATGCTCTGTATTTATCAGTAGTTAAGGCCAAGTAATATTTGACATCCATCCATACTATATAACTTTTTCAGGATGTACAATTTTTGAAAAAAAAAAAGTACTACTTTCCTACGGTAGAGCATAAGAGGTTTGTGTAATCTTCAAAAACTCTAGTAGTTGAGAAAATAAGTGCTTTTACCAGCATACTTTCTTCCAGAATCTTAACCAAAGCATAATTTAAGGTTTAAAAATAAACTTGCATGCTATAAAAAACACAAGTAGAAGATGACATAGTTATTGAAGAGCATTCATAGATATATTCAGTGTCAAATGTAAAAAAGTAAATTGGTATCCTTTAGGAAACAATCATGGTTAAATCATAAATTTATACAGAATTGATGTTTGAATGTATCATTTTAAAAATCAAATTCCTCAGCATTAGAAGATGATGGTATAAGATGGATAATACCTCACGGAATACTGTTTTACATATTATCATTTTAGTTTTCCTCTTCAATGAGTTCAGGTATCTTTCCATACATTCATCCTTTTTGTTAGAATATTTTAAAAAGCTTGGAATTATTATTTTGTTTTAAGAAACATTAAGGAATTTTAAACACATTTGTACCCCAGATAACACTTTGCTTTAATGCTGTGAGCTTAAGAAGTAGGAATGCAAGTAGTTATAAAGGCCTTTATGATATACTTTCTTATCTAGCTCCTACAACATAAATCTTAATACAAAATAACATGCAATAAAACTCTATTGTGTTACTATTTTCTCACAAGGTGAAGATTAATGTTATTTTTCACAGACATCAGCATTTTTTTTTTTTTTTGTGAGGAAGATCAGCCCTGAGCTAACATCCGTGCTAATCCTCCTCTTTTTGCTGAGGAAGACCGGCTCTGAGCTAACATCTATTGCCAATCCTCCTCCTTTTTTTATTTCCCCAAAGCCCCAGTAGATAGTTCTATGCCATAGTTGCACATCCTTCTAGTTGCTGTATGTGGGACGCGGCCGCAGCATGGTGGGAGAAGTGGTGCGTTGGTGCGCCCCTGGGATCCGCACCCCGGGCTGCCAGTAGTGGAGCGCGGGCACTTAACCGCTAAGCCACGGGGCTGGCCCCCGACGTCAGCATTTTATATAAACTTTATGGCAAGGAAAATACGAGTTATAGCATAGGTTCCAGGCACAAAGTATGTACTCAGTAGAGATGTGTTAAATGAAAGAATGATAGTTATTTTGAAATTAGATAACACATATTTATGTCATCATGTAAGTAGGCTTTTAGATAGAAGTATCATAGAAGTGAGTAATACCATTTCTACTCAAAATTGAAGACTAGCTAAGTGATTAGAAATTTTGAAAGCAGTTAAAGTGATACATTGCAACAGAGGCCTGCTGTTACTGAGCATCTGTATAGTTGTTGTCTTTGGGAATATACCTCCTCATTTATTTTTTTCCTCTAATATGCCCTATTTTTAAGAGTTTCATTGATTTTTTTTTTCTTTCCCCAGTTGACAGTTTAATTCTATTTGCTGTAAGGCTTCATTGATAAAGTAGTCCTTTAAGTAGGAAAAAAAAAATCCCAAGACTGCATATTGTCTTCCTCTGTTTTTTCCAAGATACTCACTTCTAATTAAAATGTCCATATTTAATTAAAATGCTTATTATTTTGCAGCTTTTCCAGTCATTTTGTTGTTGAAATAAAAGAAGAACCATTGAGAGGGGTTAGCATGACATACATTATGTGAAAGATGAATCTAATTCTCAACATGCCAGTGAAAATTGGAAGTGGAAATTTCTCAGAAAATACAAGAATGCAAAATATATTCAAAGATAGCCAGAGCCAGCCCTGATGGCCTAGTGGTTAAAGTTCAGTGTGCTCCGCTTCCGTGGCCTGGGTTCGTTTCCCAGTTGCGAAACCATACCATCCGTCAGTTGCCATGCTGTGGTGGTGGCTCACATAGCAGAACCAGAAGGACTTACAACTAGGATATACAACCATGTGCTGGGGCTTAGGGGAGGAAAAAAAAAAGAGGAATACTGGCCAACATTTGCAGGATGAATCTTTCCCTCCCCCCAAAAAATTAATTAATTAATTAAATAAAATAAAAATAAAATGGCCGTTCACTTCTGGAAATAAAAAGATAGCCATTTCACTGTGAAGAGGGAAATTTCTCACTCCTTCTGTTTCCCTGCAAAGAGACAAATATTAATTATATCATGATAGGTAAATGTTTAGAATTGTGAACACTGTTAAGACCAGATGGGTGGGCAAGTTGATAGAAAGAGTCCTTGGTGGACTGGAGATCTGCAATCTAGCTCTGCTCTTAAGTTCTTACAAATTCCTCACTCAGAAAATGAAACTAATAAATTCACTTTATCATTGCCTTGTTATGAGGATTAAAGGAATGGCTACTTGATATGGTTCCTTACATAGTAAATGTTCAGTAAATGTTGGCCATTGCTAACATTATCATTATTTAGGTGACATGCTCCTGTCCCCACTGAGGAGCCTTAGATATATTAATTTCTAAAAGAAAAAGTTTGAATCACACAACTTGAAGGCCCCTAACTGCCCTGAGATTCTCTGATTCATGAAGCCAAAGCACTGTAGTTCACAGATGTTCACCACATGATTAGGGAACAAAATTAATTTGAAGAGCACTTGAACTTGACCACAATTGGGTAGTCGTGAGACTGCAGTGCATTGGTGTGCAATCACTGGTGAGTCAAGCCTTCTGCGATAATGGTGTGAGTTTGTTGGAAATATGATGGGTTAGAGAGGAGAATTGCATTTTACAGTAAAATCGGGACATGGTGAGAAAAGAAAGAGCACTGCCTTGGAAGTTGGGGTACTTGTGTGTTCTTCTGGTCTCTTCCTGACAAATAACACAGCTAGTGACAAAGTTTCTGGGGACTCAATTGCCTCTGTTTATGATGGATTAGATGTTGTCAAAGACCGCTGCCTGTTCTACAATTTTATGTTTCATTCACTTCTAAAATTTCCCATAGTGCTCTTAAAGCCTGTTACAAATATTAAAGTCTCCATAATACTTGATACAGTTTCTGTCTAACATTTTTTTTTTCACTTTGCCCCCTGTCTTCTCAGCATTACCCAAATAGGTTGCAAAGTCACCACTGAATTTTAGAATCTTTTTCTGAAAACATGTTTACTTATTCTGAGAATTGTATTAGAATTGTTATATAGCTTTTCAGAAAGACAAATGATTGTGTTTTATTTTGTTTTAAAAGAGTTAACCATGTTTTTGGACAAAAAACTTCTAGGAGATTCAAAGATTCAATGAAGCTTATCCTTTTTCTAATTTAACAGAGTGAAGGAAAGTGAAAAACTGTTGAGCCAAATTATATGTACCAACCTGTAAATGTAAAACAATTACATGAATATGGAAGAAATATAATATTAGGATGAACTGTGATTCGTTTAACAAATTTTCAGGTGATATTTACTTGGATACATTATATATGTTATTTGCTCTTTTTGAAATTAATATTAAATCTTCTTTTCAAAAGTTAGTTCCAGATTTCAGAATTTCATACTATTCAAATCAAGAAAAATTTGAAAATATGCACTTTGATTAGTGGAGATGTTAGAGAAGAAAAGGAGAGACTTTTTAAAAAAGAGATCTGTTGGGGCTGGCCCGGTGGCGCAAGCGGTTAAGTGCGCGCGCTCCGCTGCGGCGGCCCGGGGTTCGCTGGTTCGGATCCCGGGCGCGCACTGACGCACTGCTTGGCAAGCCATGCTGTGGCGGCGTCCCATATAAAGTGGAGGAAGATGGGCACAGATGTTAGCCCAGGGCCGTCTTCCTCAGCAAAAAAAGAGGAGGATTGGCGGATGTTAGCACAGGGCTGATCTCCTCACAAAAAATAAATAAATAAATAAAAAAAGAGATCTGTATTTGAGAATACTTATAGTACCATTGGTTTTTCTGCCAACATGCTGCCAATCATTTGAATTCAATTTTTATTTTAATTACTTAAATATACACATGAATTAAGAATATTGGATAATTTGACTAAAAGCTCATGTGACACATACTATTTTTTCCCCAAAAGGAAATGTTCAGGACAAGTATAAGGAAGAAAAGTTGCTTTTACAGAAGAGAGAAAAAAAATCTTAAATTCATAACTTTATGCAGGGTTGCCTGTAGCCATGGGCAATACTAGAGTTTTATGCTTTACAGCTGCAAAAATAATTACGTGAGCATTATCTAAGCAACAATCTTTAATGGATTACATTCTGTTAGCTTTTCATTATATACTGTAAAAACCCAAATAACTTAGAAAATGGAAAAAAAAACTTGATTTATCTGACTTAGACCTTTGATATTTTTGAAAGACACTTTATGATTCATTGGTTTATTAGAGATATGATCTCAATTTGTAAATAAGATATGGTGTTACCAAGTTGGTTTTGAGCTCACCCCAAGTAGAAAAATTGTGCAAATTCTTTATTTTTATTCAAAAAAAATTTTACTTTTGCATGTTTCAAGGATGTTAAAATTTTTCCGATTTTGTCTTAGATTAATAATGTGATCCATCAAAGGCACATACTGTTTGTTAAGGTCAATTCATTTGCTTTTTCTATAAACCTTACATTCTATTTGTGGTACATTCTTAACACCCAGTAGTAATATAAGTTTATAAATAATGAAAGTCTTCATACTCTGGTCTTTTATTATGTGGTAACAGTAGCTGGGGTTTCAGTTCAACAAGATTTACCTTTGTGTCTATGTATTTTATTAATAAATAGTGTACAGTATTGAAGTTAGAATTTCAACACTGTGGTGCGTTCATATGTCCTTTTCTTTGACTGTTTCTTCCAAAGGTGAGGACACAAGTCTCCTCTTTGAAGTAGTATTTTCCAAGTGTTAACATAGTCATATTGTGCCCAAGTTGTCTCAGTATGTAGATTAAAAACCAGTTTTGCTAGAGTGGATATTAAGGCTTACTCAGATGTATGCACATCCTTAGTTGGCATAGAGGAAGGAAAAGTAGAGAATTGCAAGAGAAAAATATAGGATTTTGTAAGCCTCTAAGCTTTTTTGAGGTTTTGAAACCAAAATTTGAGTGACTTTTGAAATAACGGTTTGAGCGTAAGTTTTTTACATTGTAGTACTTCATCCATGAAATTTTTCTTAAATTCCATTGAAATGGAAAGACATCCATTCCAGTACAAAATTGTAGTATTAAATATTCAATTCAATAGATTTTAAAAGATAAAGAACATTTATCACTTCAAATCTACGCAGTTCACATACCAATGAACATTTTAAGTACCATCTTAAATTAGATTACTAAAATTATTCACATTTTATTACACACTGGGGGAAAATGGGGTGGAGGAAAGATAACTAACATTTTTAGACTTTGTACTGAAGTACGTGTCTTCATACCTGCTTTGTAAAGAGAGAAACAAAAGTATTAAGTAATGTGTTCAAGATTACCTATCTAGTAAACAACAGATTGTTTACTAGAGTTGTGATTTAAGACTGATGCCAAATAATTCATGATTTTTTGATGTTAACAAGATGCTGAGGACAAATTTACTGTATGAACTATTTTTGAAGTACATATTTGGTTTATTTTCTACATTTTATTCCAACAGTTACAAAGTGAATAATACTGCTTGTTTTACAGTATGTTAATGTTACATTAGTATCCAGTTGAGATTGCAGTAATGAATTATTTCATCCTCTAAAAGGTAGACTTTATACAAATGGGGTTAATAATATCTCTCACCCTGAATAGGTTTAAGGATTAAATGAAATAATATATACCAAAAAAGCCAAAGAACAAAAAAACTTAGAACACGCAAAGTGACATTGTTGGTAGCAGTGCTGTTATCATCCTTGGTGCCTTCTAACACTCTCCTTACTCTGTGTTAATGGAAAAAGATAGTATTTTGAATGTAGTCGCTTTGCAAATAGGTCTCAAGTTTTTTTAATGAAAGCATTTTTTTTTTTGAGGAAGATTGGCCCTGAGCTAACATCTGTTGCCAATCTTCCTCCTTTTTCCTTTTTTTCTCCCCAAAACCACAGTAGATGGTTGTATGTCACAGTTTTACATCCTTCTAGTTGCTCTATGTGGGACTCCACCTCAGCATGGCTTGATTAGCGGTACATAGGTCTGCGCCCAGGATCTGAACCAGCGAACCCCGGGCCGCTGAAGCAGAGTGCGTGAACTTAACTGCTCGGCCACCTGGCCAGCCCCAGGTCTAAAGTGTTTATAATGAGCATATTTAAATTATAATGGCTGTATACTCATGCACTAATTTGAAATATCTTTAAAATATCTCTTAATTAAATGCATGTTTGGACATATATTTATTTTTACTTTTAATATTTTGGTTTGTATGTATATGTAATTCATTTAATAATAGAAAGCATCACCTCAATGTTTCATGTAAGTAAAAGGAAGATTCAGTTATATTCATCAGCACATGGATGAGAAAATGTAGGCCGTAGGTCAAGAAGAAATGCAAGTTAAAGATAAGCCAAATAACTGTGAGGGCCCTAAGCAGCAGAATGCACTTGCCCCCTGGCTTATGAAGAATATCAAATTATTCCTGATGTGTACGCTTAAGGCCAGATATATTTATTGAATTTTGTATGTCTGTAAGTAGATATAGATTCTCCAAGATGTATCGAGATAGCTGTTAGTAGTAGTTTATTATAATAAATGTCTCTTTTGTTGAAGTTGAAAGGTAAGGACTGTATATATCACTATTGAGTATAATGATTTAATCTTGTTCTTATAGTACTACGGGATGACTTCAGACAAAACCCTTCCGATGTCATGGTGGCAGTGGGAGAGCCTGCAGTGATGGAATGCCAGCCTCCACGAGGCCATCCTGAACCCACCATTTCGTGGAAGAAAGATGGCTCTCCTCTGGATGATAAAGATGAACGAATAACTGTGAGTATTTAATTCAGCAGTGGGGAACATTTCTAGATCTAACTAGATATTTCTTCACCAAAGTAAAAGAGAAAAGTGAAGTAGATTCTTTTAAATAAAGGATTGCATTATCTCCCATTTTCAGTTTTTCTTTTAAAATAAATATAATTTAATTCTCCCTGTGTTGACATGAAAATAAATGAGAAAAATGCATGTTGCTTAGTTTGGAGATGAGTAAAACAAAACTATAATTTCTACATTAATGTCTTAGAGTTAACACTTTTGTGTATGATTTAATTATTATCATAACTCAGGGCATATCACAGTTCCATGTGTGACAGTAAAAATTGTGTATAAAAAAGTTCTGTAATATAGTATGTTTCCAGAAGACCTCCTAAATCACCTCAGGATTTTTTATCTCTTATTCCTTTTTAAATTGATTTTCTGTTCTACAGAGTTCAATATTGTTTCTGAAAAATAAAATTTCATTCTGAATGATGGTTAATGATGAATTTATCTCATTCCAAAATAAAATTGTGCGACTAGGTTATTGGATTTCAAATTCCTGCTGTGATACAAGTAGAGAAGTATGCTGTCTGTAGTAATTAATGATTCATTTTCTTCTTGATATCAGTAATTCTTTCCAGTGACTCCTCTGCTTTTTCCATCTCTTGAGGTATCTACTAAAGCACCTAATAACCCAATTCTCATTGATTCTATGATTGTACAATATTCCCCTTTACAATCTTCTTTGTTCTGCACACACTCTCTGTCCATTTGGAATCCATTGGCCAAGATGTAAAGTTCCCCAGGAGAACGTGTGTATAAGGAAAAGTCACTGCTGAAGTTGTGAAAGAACAAGTTATAACACAGACCACATCATCCTAATAAATGCTTGCACCGTTTCTGAACAACCAGTTAGCAGATTAGCATGAGAATTAAATAGTGGGAAAAAAATAGAGAAGATTGTGGTAGACAGTGTTTTAAGGACCTTGAAAGAAAAGGCATCCTTTTTCCTGCACTGACCTGAATTAGGATGAAGCTCTCAAAGGATTTTTATAATTCTAGGAATTGGGGTGAGAATGACCTAGGTCTACTTTTAGGAGGTGATGAAAAGTCACATGGCAAAGTGAACCATATGTGGACACGTTGGGTTTGGGAAACGAAGTCAAGAGCACGGGGAAGTAGAGAGTATTCGAGCAAATGATTCTCTTGTTAGTGATAACAGATTCCTTTTAGAATTATGCACAATTGAGATAATATTTTCCCTTAAAAACATATTCTAAGTCATTTAATGACCATTATCTGTAATTCCCACTTCCCTGCCCTAATGATTCAAACACATTTAAAAGCATTATTATCTATCTCCTCCCTCATGTCTTTCCTGAATACCTATTTGTGTTTAATACAAATTAATGATAAAATTCTCAGCACTGGAGATGCAGCATTAAACAGAAATCAGTGAGTGCCCTCCTGGAGTTTATATTCTGTGAGTAGACAGATAAAATCAAAATAGAGAGTACAATATATAGTATATTAGTCTATAATAAGTCCTATAAAAAATAAAGTAGTAAAGAGGTAGACAGATTCATTAGGATTGGGGTAGGATTTCTGTTTTAAATAGTATGACCAGAGAATGCTTCGTGTAAAGACCTGAAAATTTGAGAGAGGGAACTATACAGGTATCTGAAAAAAAGTGTTCAAAGCAGAGGCAACAGTGAATTTAAAGACCCTAAGGCAGGGCATACCTAACACATTCAGAAAAGAGCAAAGTGGCCAGTGTGGGTTAGGCAGAGTGAGGAAAGGGGAGATTTATGGGAGAGAGCAGCAAGGGTAACAACTAGCCAGACTATGTGGGACCTTATAGACCTTATAAATAGTTTGGCTTTTCCTCTGAGTGGGCTGGAAGGCATCAGAAGTTTGTCAGCAGAATCACTGAAGGGTGATCATGGCAGAAGTGGGGAGACAAGTTGGGAGATTTACAAAATCTAGGCAAGAGGAAAATGGTGGTTTGGACCAATCTGCTAGGAGGGGAGGTAATGAGGAGTGGTTAGATTCTGGATCTGCTGTGAAGCAATAGCCAACAGAATTTGCTAAGGGATTGGATGTGGCGTGTGAGAAAAAGAGGAGTCAAGGTTTACCTTAATTGGTTGGTCTGAGCAACTGTAATAACGGAGATGCCGTTAACTGAGATGCCGTTAATTGTAGAAAGAGAAGATTTGGGGTTGGAAATATCAGGAGTTCAGTTTTAGACATTGTAATTTTGAAATTCTTATTAGATATCCAAGGATAAATGTCAAATAGGCAGTTGGAAACATGAGTCAGAAATTTAGAGTTGAGTTTGAGGCTGGAGAAAAAATTGAGTTGTGGTAGACATAACAAGTACTCATTACTATGCAATCCTCCCCTCCTTCTGGGCAGATGAAAGACTCTGCTTCCCAGCTTCCTTGCTGTTAGACAGACCAATTTGACTAGTTCTGCTTCATGGGCTGTGAGCGGAAATTACAGAAATTAAATACTAGTGAGTGAGCCTCCAGCACTCTCTCTCTTTACCGTGTGGCAACCAAGGAGGCCACATGTCCCAGGTAGTCCAGCTACAACATGGAGGACAGCACAAGAACCTGGGCCCCTGACTTATGTATAGCAGAACTTTCCACCCCTCTGTCTTCCCATGATGGGCATGTAGAATGAATGAGAAATAAATTTGTTGTATTAAGTCAAGGAGAATTTCTTACCACAGACTAATGTGGCCTATTCTGATGAATATGGGAGTCATCAGTGTGTACATATTATTTAAAAACAAGAGACTGAAATCACTAAGGAAGTGATTATACTTAGAAAGGGAAAGAGCCGTGGAGACTGAAAGGAAGCAGTCAGTGAGAGAGGAGGAAAACCAGACGGGCAGCCAGGTGAAGACAGTGTTTTAAGGAGGTGGCGGTGACTGAGTCGGTTGCAGCTGGTAAATCCAGTAATATGAAGGTTGAGAATTGACCAGTGGATTTAAGAACTTGGTGGTCATTCATTGATGACCTTGACATGAGCAGTTTCACTGGAGTGGTGGGGTTAAAACCTCATTGAACTGGTTCAAGATGGATTGGAAAGACTGAAATCAGATGGAGTATAGAGAATTCTTTTTATATTATATCTCATAAGATAGATAAAAAATAAAGGTGATTGTAGTCTCACATTTTGAAAAGTCTTAATCTTAAAGGTTTTGTTTTGTGTGTATGTGCACACTGTGTGTGTGTGTCTGTGTATTTTTTGTGACATTAGCAGTTTAAAATCACTAAAGTGTATTTGATTTTTTTTAAATCCTTGGAATTTCCTGTTGAATCATATATTGAATTAGAAGAAATGTTATGGTTTATGCCCAAATGTTTAATTTTTTATAGGACCTTTACTTATGTTTTGTTGTCTGGAAGTTGCTATTCTGTAATTAAAGAGTACCAGTCCCCCTACTCTGTTTAGAGTCAATATAAGAACCACCTCCAATCAGGAATGAAGCAATTTAAAGTTGCAATAACCTATCACTATGAAACTATGCCAAGATGTTAATGTATAAATAATCTTAAAATCATTTAAATGCTGCCAAATGATGATCCACGATAGTGTTCCATATGCTAGGAAGTTGTAACATCTGAAACTTTTACTGTTTCTAAGACCATCTGTGTGTTTTGTATAAATTATGACTGTTAAACTGATAAAACACTAGAGGTAAAAAAGCACATTTAGACATTCAGGGAAATGAGTAGATTAAAAGTCAGCAGTTTGGGTTCCAAATTACTGTTCTTATTTAGATCATAATTGTTTTTGCTTTATTTTCTTCCTTTAGGCAAAACTAAAATTGAGTAATTAAAACAAAAACTTAGAAGCAGAATGCCTGACATTATTTCCAATTCTTTTTTTTCAAAAATTGAAAGTAAATTCTTAAGAGATGAGGGTTATTAGGAATTTTATGTGATTCTTCTTTCCTAAGCTTTGTTTTCAAATGATTGTTTTCATTTCTATTGTTAACGTACTTTGCCAAATGTGTTGAGTACAGACGAACAGGAGATTAAAGCCCGTAATATCTTTATGAAAGGCAAGTGAAGATTGTACTGTTATTGCTACAGTTTTAGTTATAGGAATTTCTAGAGTTCTTTAATGTGGTGGCTTGCTTTGTTGAAAATTTAAAGTACGACTCTCCCAGCTGTGAGAACAAAGACACACCCTACAAAAAGGGGAAATATGTAATTGAATTGTAGGTGCACCTGTATTTTTTGATGTTGCTAAGTCATTTCTTTTTACCTTGACCTGGATTCTGAGCCAAATTTTAGATCTATGATGATTATAAACCAGGAATATATAAATAGCATTTTCTCATTTTCCTGCCTGACAGGAGAATCTTTTAGAACTCTTTTGGCACATATTTCTTAGAATAATTTGAAGGAGGCCTTAGATGATGTTTGTTTCTTGTCTTCTTTCTTTCTTTTCTTTTTTTTCTAGACATAAGTATTTATATTTAGAGTTAGAAATAAAAGTAGTTTAGGTGGCAAACTGGATTAAATAGATTTACTTCATATGTCTGAGACTTAGTCATAACTATTATTAATAAATGAAATTTTCTCAGAGAGATGAATCAGGACCAAAGACTTCTCTTTGATGTAGAGTAACATTTAGACATACCTTACAAAAAGTGATATATTTATTTTATTTCATACCATTTTGGAAATATTATACTTAAGTTCAAGATTTTTTTTTGTAAGGGTGAAAAATGGAGAATATTAAGATTGGGAAAAAAAGTAATACCACATATTGAAAAAATAATAATTTTGTGTTCAGTCAAAAGACTAAAATTGCCCTTGAGTTAAAGAAAAAGTTAAATGCAGTTAAAAGTAGACATCACAAATATTTTCCTAGATTATAAAAGACCTTAATTATGTATAAAGATGGTTAATTATAGGATTATGTTGAATAAAAGCTGACAAGGAGACCTGAAAAGGCCCAAGAAAAACTTTAGTATGATTTTGGATTTCTGAGTGGAGTGGAGTCTTTGGTAAAGAGAGAAGAGAAAGTTACTGATGCCAAAACATTGTGAGAAGGTATTAAGTTTATTTAAAAATTTGCCACTTATTTTATATTTATTGACCTGGGTGATGTTAATATTGTTATCTTAGTGAAAAGTTAAATTTGTTATAAATCACACAGTTTTGGGGGGTCACACAATTGCACAGTGTCTGAGGCATCAGTTTCCCCCTGTCTTTCTCTTGGGTCTCTGTGAGATGAACAGCCTCCTGGTGGTAGCTACAGGAATTGCAGGCATAGAAGGAAATAGCCCATCTCTCACGGAGGATAGCTTATAAATAAAACATATTTAATTGATTGTTATAAGCATAAGAACAAATGTATTCATAAACTAAAGTATTAAGGTATTCAATAGTACCTAGTAAGTAATGAAACAAAAGCAACTATATGATTTACCTCAACATATGATAAATTGGGATAGCAAATTGATGCCATTATTTTAACAAAACAAAAGGATAGTTGTGTGTATTTATATATGAGATCTGATGATTTACGACTAAGAATTAAACCTTTTGATTTGGATTAGTAAATAATTATAGGATCAATAGTAAATTCTCAATACCTGGAACATAGTAAACATGCAATAAATGTTTATGGAATGTTGCAAGCTCTTTGACTTAAGTCTGTCATGAAAACAAATTGAAAAATAACCACTCCATTTTTTTCATTGAGTGGTTATTATTGAAAAACAACTTTCCAAACAAGTGTGTCAAGTTTTAGAAATGGTTATTATAGGCACACCAACAATTTACTAATCAACCTTAGTAATAACAATAGCTATTGTGTATTGAGCCTCTGCCATGTACCGGATGCTTTATATTATCTCATTTAATCCCCTTGAAAACTCAATGAATAAGCTGTTTTCTTTCCTTTATGACACACTTATACCTGTCAATTCAGTCTCCTGGAGAATATGATGATGATGATTATAGTAAGCACTTAACGTACACTTACTATGTACCAGGCCCTGTTCTAAGCACTTTATGTATATTGATCCATTTAATCCTGACAACAACCCTGTAAGATAAATACTAAAATTTCACTAATGCAGTGGTTAATTCCAAATTGGCTGAGGGGTCGGGGGGACAATTATGGGGACACCTGGCTTTTGTTCACTGATAATATTTTCTGTAGGGTCCTATAGATTTTGCTACATATATAAGGACTCTCATTACTATCAATACAAATTTCAACTTAGAATGACAGTAACTCTTAGTTTCTACTATGAAATATTGTCTTTAAGTTTGCAAGGGTCTGGAGAGATTAGTTCACACAGTGGAGGTAGTAGTGGTCTTGAAACTAGACTTGGTACATTTGAGAATTAGTCCATATTATATCCAGTAATGAAAATTATAACATAATAAAGATCTATAAAATTTGAAGTTTAGTAGTTTCACAAAAGATGGCACAGCAATGGTCAGGTTTGACCAAAAGTTATACTTCAGATAAACTAAAATTATTTATTCTGGACACTGGAAGTTTTACCTTAAAGGATATTAGAAGAGGGGCCAGCCCAGTGGCTTAGTGGTTAAGTTCGCGTACTCCACTTCGGTGGCCCAGGGTTCACAGATTCGAATCCCGGGTGCGGACTGATGCACTGCTCATCAAGCCATGCTGTGGTGGTGTCCCTATACAGAAATGGAGGAAGGGGGCATAGATGTTAGCTCAGGGCCAATCTTCCTCACAAAAACAAAACCAAACAAAAAGATCTTAGAAGATTATCTAAAGAAGATAAGTAACCATTCACTATTTGGCATTTCGGAAAAAAAGGATTTATAGTAAAAAGGATATTATGAATCAGTGAATGATTCAACTGATGTGCTTTATAGTTAACTGTCCACATTGTGGATTTGCCAGGTTCTAATATCATCAGCTGGACGCATTTCAAAAGTTATTGCTGAAAAATTAAGTAATTATGGGAAATTATATAATGAATGGGAAATTGAGTTAAAGAAAATATGACTGATGTACTGGCTTGGCAATTTGTATAAATACAATAAAATATAGTAAAAGCTAACACAGTAACAATACAGTGTATATAGTGAGATCTGCCTGGACTCAATTCTGAAATTCTAGACTTAGTTTCTTTGTAATAACCTTTGACTGTCATTTATCTTGAATTATTTCATTTTTAGCTTTTAAGCTAAAATTTAGAGATGAATAATACTTGCTTTTTCCATCCTCTTTGTATGTGGCTTTGTGACATAAACATTTTTGACTGACTTGTGTTATTCTTTGAGATAAGCTGTACCTTGAATTTTTTATTCTTTTTCCTTCCTGCTTCAAAATAGCATGCTACGAATATTCTATGTCTTACAGATTTTTTTTAATTTGATTGAAAAAATAATTTGGATGATGAGGAAATAATTTTAAGTTATTTATTTCCATCAAAGCCATAGTCCAACCAGAAACCATTTTATTGTCAGTTTCATCTACTTATCACATAACTGTATTAAGATTTTATTCATTCTTCTTCAAAAAATGTGGAAAAAATTTCACAGCATCAGTGTGTTTTAACACGATGAGCAAGTGTATTTAGTAGCCTTTTCTTACGGCTTTTACTTAGACGGAATGACCAATGATCCTGGTTTGCTAGGGACTGTCCTGGTGTTAGCACTGAAAGTCCCTAATCCTGGGAAAAACCCCTCAGTTCTGGGAAATCTGGAACAGTTGGTCACCCTAAACCTAGAAGGTTTAAAGGAATTGATTTATATATGAATGAGGAATCACATTCATACAAGGAAAGTAAAAAGTAGTAAATAAATAGAAAGGTTTTATCTATATCATTTCTTTCATAAGCAAATTAAGGATTTTAAAATCATTAGTGAAGTTAGGAGAAAAATTTAGTTATACATAAAAAAATTATTTAACACTTCCATTCCCATGCGAAAGAAGTGCAATTGTTAGAATGCAGTAAGCCATCAGTTCTTTTTCTAGTCCTTTTCTGCTTCCTGTGTGTCTTTGTAGGTTTCTTTGATTTCCCCTGTTGGTGTGATATTTTGGTAAAAAGCAGCTGACTCACATCCCATCCAAATCCCCAGTGTCCTCCAGATCCTTCACAAATTTGGCATTCAGCCCTCTCCTTGCCAATTGCTTCCTTCCCCCCCAATTCCCACATGTCCCCTTCCTAAGCCATCTGCTCCCCTCCCTCCCTTCCATGAGTGCTTTCCTCTGGTCTTCCAGTTTCTTTCATTGTTCAGTGTCCGTTGCTTCCCTTTCCCCTCTCCTCCCCGAGAGGAAATCAACATAATTAATGCAGCTGATGTCATAAAGGCCCCTTGTCCCTGAGAAGTTAAATTTGTGTTCCTGCAAAATAAATATATAGTTCTGTTATGTGAAGGTCAAAGGAAACTGGTGCAGTGAACTAGAAAGTTTTTTCTGTCCATCTTATATAAAGAACGATGCACATTATATATTTCATCTCTTTTAAAAAATAAGAATTTTATTCATGATTTAAATCTAAATTAAATCAATGTAAATATAATATGAACCATGGGACTTAAGAAATGAGTTAAAAAGTAAATTTATGTCCTATCCTTCTGTCTTAATTTTCAAATTTGATAATTGAACCACAATGGATTAGTAGAATAAAACATAGTCTTGGGCACTAGAAGATTGCATTATAACTTCAGGTTTCAACACTTATTAAATGGATGACCTCGTGGACATTTGATGTCTATAAATTTCATTTCCATCTGTGAAATGAATTGTCTAGTAATACCTATATTGGTTCATGAAAATACATGTTAAATGTCATTGTAAATGATGACACACTCAACACATATTAGTAATGGGTGTTCTGGTTATTATTGTTGTTAGTATACCTGCCTGAACTCTGGATATATTTAGTCATCAAAAACTTGATGGAAAAGGAAAATCAGGAACTGTTTGTGCCATAGCAATTTTAACTTTTCCGAATAAACAAGAAGACCATATAAATATATATGAAAAGAGATCCAGCATTTATGTCCCATCTAGATTTCCATCTATATCTGATTCTCAACTGTGAGAAAATTTCCAGTTTCTGCAGAATCACCATGGATATGTAGTTTAAGTGAATATTATGAGTAAGTAAAATATTTGGACTACTGACAGTAAGAAACTAATTTGAGTCCTATATACACCTTTATTGTGAAATGCAATAATCACCTGGGGATTTCACAAGAGAATTAAGCCCTAATGCCCTAAGGCATCCACTGTGTGTAATAAATCGACTTTTCTCTGTGTATCTAGAACAGTTCTAAGTGTGTACAGTCCTTAGAGGAATTGAGAAATGCTGTGATTCAGATGAGGTGCACTGGTCTAGAAAAGCTGGTTTATCTTTCCAAGGAATACCTTGAACCTTCCCCAAAACTTATAATTCTATTTAAATAATTACACATATGTTAGGACACTGAAACTAAAAGAAAGAAAGCGAAGCATTTCAGACCTACCTGTGAAGTCCAAGTACTCTTTTGAAAGGATTGTAATGAACAAAGGCATTCTCAGTTCTATCACACAAATTAGTTTCGATGACAATATAATTATAAACATAATTCTGGTGAGCATTTGCTTGTTGCTCTAGCTTTTCATGATTTGTGTGTTAGATGTGCATTTAAAAGCTTGGATACCAAGAGTTTGAAATACTAAATTATGAGAACATTTGAATATGCTATTCCCTCTGCCTGGAATGTTCTGACCCCCTGCCCCCTTTGTCTCACTCACTTATTTTTC
This sequence comes from Diceros bicornis minor, assembly GCF_020826845.1. Lineage (NCBI taxonomy): Eukaryota > Metazoa > Chordata > Mammalia > Perissodactyla > Rhinocerotidae > Diceros > Diceros bicornis. The sequence continues at coordinate 13,971,981 of NC_080766.1, forward strand.
AGGTTCCAACTTAAAGGCAAGTTCTTCAGAAGAGCCTTCTGCAAAACCCCACTCTGCACATCCACACTATATTTATCTTCCTGTTGTCTGTTCCTTTTCCTTTTACTGAATATTCTTTAATCTGTTGCAAATCATTGTATATCACTCATCTAATATACATAAAACACATAATTGCCACCTGTATTCCCTGTGTCTGTCTTATGGTAGGAGCTCAATACGTATTTCTTGAGAAAATCTTAAATGAATGAAATATAAGTCAGAATAATGTCTTCCAGCATACCTAATACTGAAAAGTTGCTAATTTGAACGTAGTTGATTTTATTTCCATATCCACTTATATATTTATTTTCTTATTCCCCTATAAAATGGAAAGTGGGTATCATCCATATCATTTCTTTTTTCTAAAGCATGGTTTTTCATTGGCTTAACAGTAGGGGAAGGAAGAAGTATTACACAGGTTAATTATGTGGGTAAATATCTTTCTGTGTGTGACTTGTGGATACTCACAGAATCTTAAAGATAGGGCAGAGTTGAGAGATTGTGGATAAACAAGCCCCTTCATTTTTAAGAAGAAAAGGGAAGCCAGGGGAATTGATTTGCCCTGAGTCACTTAATGGATTTGTGTTGTGAGCCAGACCTCTCACCACTAGACTTCTTCCTGTTCTGATTTTTCCCACGACAAACTAGAACTGATCTAGTCTTCTAAAACAACACTAAAATTTGATTAAGATATGTCCTAACAAAAAATCCACAGGTAAAGTGTCTTACTGGATTTATTTCATACAATTTTGCCACTTGCTTTGTGTCCTAAATTCAATATTTCCTGTCTTGGTACCAATATAGAAAGTATTATTTTCAATATATAGGGATTAACAACTTCCCCTGCTTATTTGTCCATTGGGTACAAACATGGCTTTGTGTCAATTTGATTAATAATTCTGTACACATTTTTGCTTTATCAAGTGTGTTATTAAGAACGTATCTAAATTCATCTTAAATGATTGACTATCTGAGGTTGCCTCAGAATCTCATTCAAAAAATAAAAATAAATTATAGCAATTTAAAGCATGAGTTGAGCTTAACTTATGGTCATCTTGGGAAAGTCTCTTATGTCTGAAGCACCTTTTCAAAACTGTACTAACAACTAGACCTTGGTCAAGTCCTTTAATTATTGAAAATATTAAGATAATAATATCTTCCCTATTTATTAGGATCATTATAAGAATCAAACCAGAGCAATGAGAGTGTTTTGAGGACTATCAATGACAGCCTCATTGTAAGGTGGTATTTTAAGTACCCTGTCTCCTTTCCAGTTCAAGTTCATTCTGCACTGATGTCAATAACTTGGAGAGGTGAGACACCAGAGATTTTCAATTTCAGAGTGAAAAAGAACCCTTTTGAATTAGACATTTAGTGGACAAAAACAAAAAATCAACACTGATAAAACTATAATATATCCTGTTTTGATCAGTTTTTAAGTGTACATGAAATATATGAGTTGTCTTCTGTATGACATATACCTTTAGGGAGCTCTATAATTTATAGTCTGCATGCTGATTTGTCTGGGTCCCTTGAGACACCCAAGGCAATTCCTAATAAAGGAATTCCTAATAAAGTTCTTACAAGTCCATGTCAACTAACTCAAGTATCACAGAGAGGGTGCAAGCATGCTTTGATGCAGAGATAAAATAGCAGAGGCTAAAGATTGCCAGATAAAATATTTTCTAGTTCAACAAATCACTTTTGGTGACTTCCGGAAACAATATACTATAAAACTTTCAAGTTTCCTCTAAGTGGTGTAATGAACTTCCATATGAGTAAAAGTCCTAACATATATGAAAAATCAGAATCATCTTGAACAGTTTTGGTATTGTACAGTGTGGATGGTTGATCCTGTTTTCTGTTGCGTGTTGATTGTCAGTACTCTTTCAAATCTCTTGAGTTGATTCTGGCCTTCTGAATTTTTTTTCCCAAATAGATTTCCTCAAAGACAGTTTTGAATATTTTTCCAAAATCAAGTCCCACCCAAATGTTAGTTTCAGCTAAAGCAATTTAGAAGACAGAGGAGTGCCCAGCAGATCTGCCTGAGCCACTTTCCGTATGGAATTCTGCCAACTCCTGAAATTCACTGGGCCCAGACCTAATGTGGATGTACGCTGCTGGTTAGCATCCACGATTCTTCAGTCAGAGTACATCTTCCAGAAAGTAGAAGGTGTCTCAGAAATTTGAGTAATTAGCTAAAAAAAAAGTTATACCTCATAATTCAAAGTAATTCTCGATACAGTATGTTAATCAGAAGTATTATAAGGCTACAAAATGAACACACATGGTCAGATGACAGAACTCGTAATAGGAATTTCAGATCAGCTTGATATCCTAACATAGAAAGCAGACTTAGAAATGGTGTTTACCCCTTTGTTTTTTCCTTGTAAGACATGCTCACTCAAGTGGCTGTGTTGCTTCGCTTTCCAAAAGCTTTGATATATTTGATCAGGCCATTAAATTTCTCCAAATAGCCAAGGACTAGTGGAATTCTACTACTGTCTGGGAGCACTTTGTCTAATTATAGGTTAAAGTAGTTCGCCAAATTAAAGGTACAGTCTTTTGTGGTTTCAAGGTTGGTGTTCTTACCAGTTTATTTTGATGTTCTATTAATCATCAGTGAAATGTTTCTCTAAAGATAGACTATTAAAATTTATCTTAAAACATTGCTTATAAATCTTACCTGTGATTTGCAGAATATTTAAATGATATCAAAATATTTTTTGGTAAATTCTCTGTTTTTAAAAAGTTGACTTTTCTAATTGCTTGTAATTTTTGTGTTTGCTCATTATGGCCCAGATGTCATTTTGTTTTTCTGTTTACCACAGGCAGGATGAATTGTAATTTAAAAAAAAAGTAGTAGATTCAAAAGTGCCCTCGATTGTACAAGACATTCTTTCCTTAAAACATGGTTCAAAATGCAGAAATCAAAGAAATTATTTTAAGCTTTTAAGTTTTAAATTATTTCTAATCTGAGCACTTTAAAGGGAGTTGGGATTTCCTTTTCATTATTTATAATTGGCTAAAATTGATGTTATCTATTTCTACATCTTGTCCATATTATCACTTTTATTTAAAGATGCCCTCTCAATGAATAATCTCAAATCTTATGCTAAGGCTGATGTCTTCTCTAATCTAATGCTGATTCTGCATGTCTTTTGTTAAAAGGCTAGTTGCTTTAAAAGTACTATTACTCTATTGGTAACGTCTGACCACTTCAATTTTTATCTGCTTAAGCCCAAAGAATATGATAATATGATAAATCGTACACTTGTAAAATAATCTGGTGTGCGTTAACAAAATTACTAACAGATGGCACAGGTTTTCTCTTCTTAAATCTTACAGATCTAGGTGATCTAGAAGCTTTAAAGCCTGATCACACGAGAAATAGGCTCATGTTTGATTCACCTTTAAGAGCAGCATCTTGGGGAAATTTCAAGAGCAGTTGAACTCAATTTGTATAATTCTGGTTGAAAATAATGGAAATTTGTCTCCTTGAGTGGATAAAGTGTAATTTACTAAGGAATCCATTATTTCTTATTTCTTTGCCTTTTAACATTCACGGTGTCACTCTTCTCTCACCTAGATAAATCACATCACCGTATTGCCCCATGCGTCATGCTTATAAAAGATCATGTCCGATTTTCTCATCTTTATTAGGGAAGCTTATAAATATTCCGTTTAAATTTTAAACCTGCTGTAATAATAAGTGCATGTTTATATGGTAAAAGAGGAGCCATTCCTCTGTATAGGAACTAATGTAAGATATTTACCTACCTACATTTCCCCCTCAGAGAACACATGCATATGTGAAGTGTAAACATGTGCAGTTTTTCCTCTGGCAGCTAGATGGATTAATGGCAATTAGGTTGGATATCCAGATCAGTCAGGCTTAAATATGGAGTGTGATGGAAGGAGGGCCATCAATCTAACACACTCAGGGAGGTCCACCAATAGCACCAATTTCTTTGTCTAGCCAGTGGGTCTCGGGATCTTTGCATTTACAAGACATTGCTAATTTGTAGTTTATGCTGTGGGAAGCAAAGAAAATATGAGCTCTTGTTTTGTGTCCAAAAGAAAGCACTCTATGTAAGCTTTACTTTGGATCTGTGTAGAATAAACTCCAATCCACTTACTAAATGATCTGAAGCAAGTTTCTGATATTCTCTGAGCATTAGTTTTCTCATCCCAAAATAGGAAAATATACCTCCCCTGTAAGACTATTGTAAAAATGAAAGATGATGCAGGCAACAAGGTCACGTGTACTGCACATGTTGGTACATCATGGTTCTCATTAATTACAACAATAATAGTCAGGATTGTTATTTAAATACATTAGTACATTTATGATATTTACCACATATTCACTGATGTATTTTTTTGTGTGTTTGTGGAGAAAATTGTCAAAGGTAATTTACACATAGGGCATAATTTTTTTCAGGTGTTAGGTTTTTGCAATTGTTGGAGTCCTTTAAAACTTCTAGTGAAACATCAGTGAATTAATTTATTCATTACTTTGATATGAAGTTGTCAGAATTTGAATTTGTCTTCTACAAGGCAATGTAAAATAGTGTACTTCTAATATAAATTCTAAAATAGCAAGCCTTTTTCTGAAGAGATGATGACTGAAATCAAAGGATTCTACATATCTAATTTCTCAGATCTTGAAAAAAGTGATAGTATGCCTTCTATGTAGGTGGTGTGCTAGATACTAGAAATATGACAAGCTCCTTGCCATCGTAGAACTTATATTCTATGCAGAAGAGAGGCAAGCAACATAAGATCAAGTTTTTTTGTTTTTGTTCTTTTGCTGAGGAAGTCACCCTGAGCTAACATCTGTTGCTAATCCTCCTCTTTCTGCTTGAGGAAGATTCACCCTGAGCTAACATCTGTGCCGATCTTTCTCTATTTTGTGTGTAGGTTGGCACCACAGCATGGCCGCTGACGAGTGGTGTAGGTCCACACCCGGGAACTGAACCCCGGGCTGCCGAAGCAGAGTGTGCTGAACTTAACCACTAGGCCGTGGGGTCGGCCCTTGTTTTGTTTTGTTTTTATTGACTTTATCTTGCTCCTTAATCTTCCCACTGATTGACATCACTTCCACCAGATCCTTTCTCACCACTTAATAGTGGAACCTCCTACTTAGGTTTGTATGGAAGTCACCTAGGATTCACGAAATTCTGAATTTCAACTCAAGGTTCAAACAATATAACGTATAGACTGAGGGTTAGGGGCAATTCAAAACATTGAGATCCCTAACACCATTCATACTTTTGTCTTAGCCAGGGAACTGAAGCATTTATAACTGAGAAAGACTGTCCTAAACAAATGCAACTCCAAACAATTTTTGAAATATCCTTCAGGTAGATCATTTTCTATTTTATTTTGTTTTCACAGATAACTATAGAAATGTAAAGGAGCAGGATGCATTTATTTTTATTTCTTATTTGTCCACAAGTTAATCATTAGTTTTCAGGAAATACAATAGTGACAAGAGCATGTTGATAATTCTAAAGCTTAATGTAACCCACCAAAAATAGTTCCTTCAAGTTCTAGGTCAAACTTTTCTTCCCAAGATTTTATTCTCTTCCTCACATGTGTAAATTGCCCTACTTGCATTCTCTTAGGAAGTATGTAGATACATTTTCATTCATTTTAATATGTGCAGTGGTGAGGGAGAGGGGGGTTATTATCTCTATCTTATCGTGTTCACCTTCTGAAATGAGGCATACATTTGCCAAATTACTGAGCCAAATTCTGGGATAGTCTTGTGATCAATAAACGAAAGTGAAGCAAATGCCCATATAGATATTGAATCTCTGACCCTGGTCTGATGAGCCCTGACTTCTGATTAATCAATTAAGCTTGTCACTTGCAAGTCTCTTCTTGCTCTCCTTTGACTCCTTAGGATTAAAATACCACAGAATGGGAATAAGTGTTTACGTCGATTTGTAGCTACTTTAGGGATGTTCATACTTGTATAGAATCTTAATAAATAGTATTAAATGCTTTTATTGCTTTTTTTATTTTTGCAAGTTACAAATGTTTCCATAAATTAAGTCCCTTTACTTAATTTCCTTACTTAATTTCCATAAAATTCTGAATTTCTTAATCCAAGATTCCCTTTCATATTTAACCTTGATTTGACTTTGTCTGCTGTGGTTATATGTCTTCTTCAGAATATAAGTGAATTTAAATTTCAACAATAAAAATTGATACACAGTCGCTGAAAGAGGCATTATCTTAGCAAGGCATTCGGTGGTGAGGGAAATTCTCACACTGGACCAAAACTGTAGAGAAGAACTAAGCATAACAACCCTTGGAAATAAAGAGGGATTTACCGTTTGAAAAGTATTTTCAGCTGGTGCACTTATGACTCGAAAGAGCCAAGTGTTTGAAAATGAACTTTTCTCCCCTCAAATGCTATGAGCATTTGTCATCTTTGCTTCTAGAGTATAGTCATAATTCCTCCATAGATTTTTATTTCAGGCTGTCCCAACAGTGAATGCATGTAAATTCAGAATTATGGCCAGATGGTAGGACGAGGTGATAAAAAGCAAACGTGGTTTTGTAGGAAAGTGAAAATTGCTCATAAGACTTTGTTTTTACCTTTAAAACAGCAGGACATTGTTTCATGAGACCTATGAAGGAACTAATACATTAACTTTAATAGCTATGAGCTAAATTAATTTTTCGTATGTATGCAGAATACTACCACGTAATACCTAGAATTTTTAAAGAGGTAAAAATCAATCAACTTTGTTACTTTTAGGAGATAGCTAGCAAAGGCTATTTTCTTCCAAAACCACGCTTTATATTGCCTCCTTTTTATAGGATTCACTTTTGGGTTCTGATCTTAATGACTTAGGAACCAGACACCTAGGGAATCAGCTAAAAGCCTTCACTGTTTCATCTGCTGTCTGTTTCACCAGCCCTCAGCAGTTGTCTGCCCCTGGTTTGGAAAACAATAAATTAGAGGGGGCTTTCTCTGTTGATTGCTTTAGGTTTTATAACTCTGACTGGCCCAAGAAAATGGGTGTTCAAGAGAAAATGCCAAACCCAAGTCTTCCTGTTGACTTCGAGCCACATTTAAGCAAGCAAAATAGGTGTGTTTTAAGGAGACTGTGTTTCTTCTTTCTATTACTCCTTGTTAAAATTAGGATTCATGAAAAGGCCCTCTGGTGATATAAACTAGATAGATAGAAAGGTAATAATTTATACTTTCACTAGGAAAATCATCCTTTCCCTTTACCTTAACTATGTCTCACTGCAGGGTGGTTTCCACTTGCCTGCAATTAACAATACAGCTCTTCTGATGTCATCTATAATCAAATTATCACAGGTGCACTTCTGCAGCAGCAGCCAGCCAACTACCAATTTATAGATTGCTATGAGGAAGAAATGAGAAGTTTCGTAGGAGCAATGGAAATAACAGAGAAATGCAGCTGCCATAGTCCTTGGCAGCAATTCTCCCAGGCCTGTCTTCTCAGCTGGCAGCTCACCAAGCTGTGTGGAGAGCCACGTGTTCCCACTGGGATAATTGCTTTTTCTGCATGAGTCTCTTGTTGCTTCTCTCTGATGATCGAGTGTGTTTAAACTCCTGGCTGAAATCATGTTGGTTTTTAAATGGTATTGTATAGTGTACCAGCAAACAAATGAAATCGGATCATGTTCTCTCATATGCATGTAGCCCAGGCAAATATGGGACGCCAGTGGAGAGATCCTAATTGCCTATTTTTCCTCTCAATTCCACTCCTAAGAGAATAGTTGAACCACCACCAAGTTATGGTTTTCTCTTTAAAATGCTGCCCCTTTTAATGTAACCAAGAAAAATGTAGAATGGTCCTTTGCTTTCAATTTGTCGTTTTCATATTTTCTTTACGAGTATGTACTCATTGTATATAGTGTATACATACTATATACTTATATATTTATATAAGATTTTTGTGCATCCCGTGAACATTGTTTACACTTTAGGTGGGCTGTCAAAGAGGAAATGGGCTTTGCATAAGAGTGGACGGGTAAATGGCTTGGTAACATCCAGGTGAAAACTTTTTACAATGTGATTGAAATCTGAATTAATTAATTTTTTAATAATCTATAGTAAGAAAAATATTGTAAATATTACTATATAATCTAGTTTTCTTAGTTTAACTCGTCTCTGGGGTACAGCCTCTCTCATTTTGTATCACAAGTCTGTGCTGAACTGGTCATGGGTACAGGACAGTTTTACCTAAGAGCCTTTGGAGGAAACCAGATCATATCTAATCAAGAGACACGAGTGGGTAATATTTAAAACAATGCATCTCTTCTTCCTTCTCCTCCTCTCTCTCTCTCTCTTTTTAAGGTGTCTGTGAACTAGAGTGAAAAAGGAATAGGGAGAGATGAAAATTTTTCGGAAAATGAGAGAGAGTAGCCTTTATGCAAAGTAGAAAGAGTAAATAAGCTTTGCTAGCCAGGAAGAAGAACTGTGATTTGGCTGACCCTGGTTTATTGTTTATATGTTTATCTAATTTAAAACTTATGTTTGAGGCTTAAATATGAAATCATGTTGTCATAGATACATGATATTTTAAAAAACATTATTTTTGTGTGACAAGATTAGTACAAATAAATAGAATAATAATTTCTTGAAATATGTTCTTAAGAAAAGTGTTGATGGTGACTAGAGTAGTGGATATAAATTGTTTTATGTCAGTGATTTTTGGTAGTGGAAATTTATCAAAAATTTGAATTTTTCTCTGATTACTAACTACATTAAAATTTAGATTCCAAAGAGTGAAACGGCAACAAAATTATTAATGTGTTTATTCAGAAATATAAAGTACCTACATATGATATTCAACCATAATTAATAAAAACATGAAATTATTTAGTTGTAGACGTGGCTTTTCTATTAACGGTTCATATTGAACTACTTAACTGAGGGTGTAAGAAATATTGCCAAATAAAAACTACTGTAATTTCTTTGATATTGTGTAAGATCTGAATTATATGAATTATCTTTTACTTGATTATAATATTTTTAGATGGCTATGAGACATGTATTTTATCCAATCCTTTTTCTATCATTTGTACAGTATAATTACACTACCATGAGTGTTTTTGCTTAATTTAGAATGTAATAAAGCATGATTGTTTTTGAAAGATACTCTAGTATATGTTAGAAGCTATGGATCCTTTAATCTGAATTGTTTACACTAAAGGTTGATACTACTTTTGTAGCCAAACTGGAAAGTACTGGGGTGTTATTCCCCTTCTTCCTTGTCTCTGCTCCCTGCTCAAACAAGATATCTTTTTTTTTGGTTTATTTTTGTTGTTGTGGAATTAATGCTAAATTTTAAAGAAATAAAAGCTGTTATTGTGACTCTTCTCTACATGTCTCTGTTGAAAGGTATCCTTAGGGACCATCCAAAACTGCCCTGCAGTTTATTTCACCAAGAAGGATGTCTGGGGGCTATGTCTGGCCATCTGGGGTACCTGCATCTCATTGTCATTAAGAAGTCTTAAACCCATGCAAAGTACTTTGCTAGTTCACAACAGCTTGCTGTCTGTTCTGTAGGTCAAAGATCCAGGCAGAATTGACAGTATTGCTATGAAGAGATATTCTGCCCAGACTTAGTAGTGAGTTGTTTAAGGATGATACACTAGACTATAACTTGAAACCTCTCATCGCATTTACTTTGCAAAATAGCGTGAGAACAGTGATGAAGAATCAAGTTTTTCAGAAAAAATAATTTCTAATCCCAGGTGCTTTAAAAATTTCACCCTTCATGTTAATCCTGCTTAGCAAACAATTACTAATGTAAATGAATATTTCCAAGCCTTTAATCTTTAGGAAATTGTAAAAATTAAGTACTGCACAGTTTCTCCTTGGTATGATGACAGATATGTGTGTGTCATATATATATTATGAAAACATATTTCTCCTTTAGCATTCTAAATCAGTATTCTTTTAATCCATTGTTATGATATATTTTAAAAATAGTGTTTCTAGTAAGGAACACAGATTTTAAATGCAAAATCTATTAAAGGAAATGAAATAAATTATATGACAGTTGGATGGTTAGCAATTTGAAATCATCTTTGAAGCCCTTAATATAATTAGTGGTTTCGTTTTTGGTCTGCTGAATTCAAGTCACATTAGGTTAATGTAATTAAAAGCAGAAGAGATTTTGTGTAGCCAAACTAGTTAATTAGCCCCAGTTGGTTTAGTATGTTAACCTAGAGGTGTATGGATAACATTGTGGGGGTGATGCCTGAAAAAAAAATTCCGGTGTAACAGATACTGCAAATCATCTGACTTGCTTTAGGGTAGAAAATGAAGACATACCAAGGAGTTCATTTTAAGTTCATCTTTATTTCTGATTTTAAGCACTGATTGCAGAGTAAGCTGTATATACTCTGTAGACCTAACCAGACAAAAAGCTTCCTTAATTTACTTTTTTAAAGAAAGCATGCTTCCTTGTGTGCAAAGATAATAAGTTTCTCTTCTTGTATTCTGGAAATAAGAATTCTGATTGTAGTTTTTTCATGCTTACCAGAAATATAAAATGATTCTCTTCACTTTCGGTTAAAAAGCTACATCTTAAACCTAATTTTTCTATATTATCTTGTTACTCAGTAAACAATTCAGTAAAGGAGTTGAAAGCATTCTAGAAAAAGATTTTCAACTGCTTCAGAGGAGTCTTTAAGTACTAGGAGAGAAGACTATATAGCCCTAAGGAAAATAATCATTTCTAGTTTCTTAAAGGGAAAATGTTAGTATATAAGAATCCTGTATATCAAACACATGGAGGTGTTCCGTACCGTAATGTCTCTAAAACATTTTTTTAAAAATCTGAGACTGTTCTGAAGAAAAATACAAAATGTCAAGATATTTGAAACTTTAAAATTCTTTACCACCTTCTCCTTTCTCCTCCTCTGTCTCCTTCCCCAAAAAGAGCAAGGCCACTGGGACCTTTTTCTGTTTTATTTTCATCAAGTATGTAGATGGCCGAGGCCCCCCTTTGAGCACTGTCTAGAGCTTATGGAAATGTGGGCTTCTAATGTGGTTACCACTGTGGGCTGGGAAGGTGTATGGTAATGAGAAAGTGGGACCTCTGCCTGGGGTTCTTGACGTAGGCTAGATGCCAGCATAATTGTCCACAAGCTTAACACGTTTTGCTTCTCCAGGACCCGGATTATGTTAATTGAAGTAGTGCGGCTGCAGTGCAGTGTTTAACATTGTGTCTGTTCATTATACAAACTTGTTTTTGATAGGTTTACAGTTTGGCTGTCAGATCCAGATGCAGGAAGAGACCTGCCAAGAAATATTTCTTAGCATGTTTTAAATAGTACTATTTTCACATTTATAGTGTTTTGTATGTGTTAGACATATTTTTCCTTTCTATCTAGAGAGAGGGAATGTCAATTTTTGGTTTACAAAGGGACACTGAGATTTAGAATGTATAAAATCCCCCTTTACAATCAGTGTTTCTATATGACTCAACATAAAATGGTGCTTGTTAATAGTGGGTACTGCTTGAAAGTTGGTATATTTGATCAGGGTTATAGGACTATGTTTTTTCTGTTCTTTTGTTTGTTGAAAACAACAGGCCACCGTGTAGTCCACATTTGTGACCAAAGAGAATAGAATTATGGCTTTTGGTTAGCTCTATTTCAATTCAGCCATTAACATAATGCCAAAATGAATTTTAATGTATAGAAAGTGAAGACCACCATCTTTATCCATTATTTATTTTCTTTTTGTATTTCTTCATTTGCTGTACTTTTTGTTTCTTCCCTCACTTTAGTCTATTTCTGTCTCTATCATCTATGAGGAAATAAGTTCCTCCCAGGTTTGGTGAGGCTTGTTTAGTCTTCTGTTTAAATTGTAATGTCTACTTGGGGATCCTAACTATTATTGCCGGTGAGTATAGAATGGAATGTGGTATTTTAGAATGAAAGTATCTTACTGATGGGGTGGAAGTTGTGTGGGGTATTTATACCAATCTGAGAAGTCTCAACAATGATTTCCCAAATAGACTATTAATATTAGCCCCATTTTAGAGATGAAAAACAGAGGAGTTAATACCTTGCCTAAAGTCACACGTATTTACTAAGAGAAAGTCTGACTCCAAGGCCCATGCTCACTTTGATTTCCTATGTGGGTGTGTCTACTTTTGACCAATTTGAAAGATTATCTGAGATTTTGAAATTTTTTTTTTTGTTATTTTTGTATATATTTTGATTCTGAGCTTGCTTCCAACCTAGGTAATGTTGGTAAAGAATATCTTGAGTGGAAAAACAAAAAAGCGATTTAGTTGACTTCATTTGGCCATTGATGATATGTATGCTATTGCCACAAGAAAAAAATACATTTTTCTCATTAAAAATGTTTTGTAAGTAAGTTTAATATTTTTATTTTCAGGCCTCAGTTATTTTAATTTTTGTTTTTATTGATACAGAAATTGTGTATAAATGAACAGCTGTGATAAATGTATGCTTTTAGTCATATTAAGATACTAATGAAAAAAGCTTTTCAAGATACCTGATTCATTGAGAAAATATTTTGTAGAATGCTTGATGGGTTACTTTTAATTTGAACAGCAGATATGATTTAGAAATAAATCTGAAAAATAATTTTTGATGAGACATGAACAATTTTTCTATTTATAGTTAGTGCCAAAACGTAACTATGTGTTCCCAAAGCATAGATCTCCTGGTAGATTGAGTCAGAAAATTTTTCCAAGATTGCGTCAAGTATAATATATAGTTGGGACTATAGTAATAAGATACATACAACACGCTCTTTAGGACTTTATAGCTCTCTTTGAATAGTTCACCTCAGTTATTGTTTCCTCCCATTCATCTCAACATTGGAATTTTTCCATGTCTGAGAATCTCCTGGCAGTCCCCTCATAACTCTTGTTAACTAAATTCCCCTTCTTCTCCATTTATTTGCGTTCTTTCAAAATATAATAGCATTTGGCTGTAATATATAATGTTAATTGGTGCCCCACACATGCATAAACAGGTTGATTTAAAACTCTACATTCCCACGTATTTAAGATTTGTAAAGGTAAATTAGTGTTATATTATACTGAAGCTGTAAAAATATATCTGAACTATTGAAAATTATATTTTATCATTTTCTGATTCATTTTTATGCATATTTGAATATATTTTGAAATTATGTTTAAAGCCTTATATTTTATTGTAGATATAATTCATTGACAACTTTTAGAACAAAAAGAGTATATAAAGCATTTGTTTACTTCCTCTTATTTTGCTCTTTTATTTATTAATGTGCAATTTCTTCAGAAATGAACTGACCACCTAAATATGTAAGGACATGGAAGGTTAGATTCTGAGGTAGGAGGAGGCTCAACGTCTTGTCCAAAGTTAGAGAACCAATAAAGGAGCGTCGAGGGCCACGTACCAGATCACTTAGCTTCCATATCAGGAATAGAATTTGTCACCTTCCTTGTTGCTGAAATGATTTTGTTTCCTCAAGATTTTGAGAATGTTGATATGAGTGTTTCAAAATAAGTATGTGGCGAAAGGTTACAGCGGATCTTCTTAGAAGGATCTTGATATCATGATACTCAAATTTTCTGAACCTCAAAAACTCAAGTTTATTAACTCAAGTTTACTAAACCACAATTATGATAATAGAGCTGTGGGCTGTGCATTTCTTGTCATTTGTATGTCTTGTATAGCCAGACACGTATCTTGCCTAAAATCTTAGCCCTGTTCCAACTTGCTATATGACATTGGGCAAGTCACTTTCCTTCTACACAAATTTTACTGTTTACTGGGCATTGTGACAGGTCCTGGGGCTGTAAAGAGGAATTAGATATGCTTCTGAGCCTCAGACTTCACACTCAGGGAGGAAATCCGACCTGTGAAAACATAATTAAATCATATTGTGATGATGGGCACAGTGGAGGTATGTGGGAGGAGAGATTATACTTTTCTGAGCTGCTGGTCCCTTAAGTGGAAAATGAAGCTATTATAACACTTCCCTTAACAGTTTCACAGCAGGATTATGCTAAAGACCAAAATTTAAATGATATATTCACACAAAAGCAACTTTATAACACATAAAATAGTTAGCACTATGAACCAACAGCCTTATGGTTGGGTATACATTTGATTTAAGAAGCCCACTTTGAGACCTTCTAAGGAGATAATTGCACATGTAGAAAAGATATATGCAAAAGGATGCTGATTTCAGTGCTGTTTATAAGAGAGAAAAATGAAATACCTTAAACATCTATCAATAGAGGAATAATCTGGTAAATATTGTGTCAATCCATATTTTACAATAGAATACTAATTTTACTTATTTATTTATTTATTTGTTTATTTGATGAAGATTGGCCCTGAGCTAACATCTGTTGCCAGTCTTCCTCTTTTTCTTTTTTCTCCCCAAAGCCCCAGTACATAGTTGTATATCCTAGTTGTAGGTCCTTCTAGTTCTTCTGTGTGGGATGCCGCCTCAGTATGGTTTGATGAGTGGTGAGCAGGTCTGTGCCCAGGATCCGAACCGGTGACCCCAGGGCTGCCAAAGCAGAGTGCGTGAACCCAACCTGTATGCCTCCAGGCCAGCCCCCAGAATACTATTTTTAATGGAATACTACGTAGTCATTGAAATTGAGGCTGAGAGTCTATATACAATGTTTTCAACATTTAAAATGTAAAAACGTCCTCAACATGTTATTTAATTGAAAATGCCGCTTACAGAGCATATGTCACATGATTCTACTTTAGTAAATGTGTGTGTGTGTATGTGTATATTTTATATGTATCTTATCTACATCTGTATACCTATATGTATACTGAGAGAGAGAGAGAGTGTGCCAAAGGAAGAATGCTCACAAAGTATTGATAGTAATTAACTTTTGGAAGATTTTTTTTCGTGTGATATTTATTTCTTCTTTTTTTTCTGTTTGAAAATTTAGGTAAGTATATATGAAAACAATAAAACTATTATTACTATATCTTGTAACTGCTATAAATATTTATAGAAATGCTTCATTGAATAAAAGACTAGATTTTGTCTGTGAAAGCAGTTTGCATTCATCAAAAATCTTTTGAGTGACTATGCAGGCATTATTCTAGACATGAGGGATCAAGTCATGTCCCATGTATAGAAAAGTCCCTGGATGGTTTTTATAATGGTTCCTAGAGAATCATGATCATTTTTTTAATAAAATGACTGAAAAAAATATCAACTTCTAAAGCCACAGATATTAAAACTGCTTTGTTAATATTTGATTTGTCCTAATAAATAAAGACTTGGTTGCAGTATCTAGTTTGTGTGGATTAAAATAAAGCAATTTAGGCATTCCAAAACAGTATGACCCACCTTTATAAAGTAGTAGTTTCAATAAACTCCCAGTGTATGATGAAAAGAAAATTCTGTTGGAATGACCTCTTCCTTCCTTCCTTCTTTGCTTTTTTTCCTTTCCTCCTTTGTTTAATTAGTATACTGTACAGAATAACTGAGGGTCAAAACTTCCATGATTACCATTCTGGAAGTTATCCTTGACATAACCTGTCTAAGGTTCGGAACATTATAGATATTTATGGGTAATTGAACTCAACTTCCCACCAAAAGCATATTAAATTAAGTAAAGATAGTTCAATTTTCGCATCCCAATCTTAATTCATGGTTAGCCTACTTATTGTAATGGAAGTCTGCTTACATTTGTAATTAATTCTTCCTCAAATAATTAAATGTTCAAGAGTGTACCCGGATGACTTTCCAGATGATGTATTAGGATCTGTTCAGTCTCTGCCTCCTAAGTCCCCAAGAAACTACTTGAGTGGCAACAACACCTATGTTTTTTAGGACATGTCAGGTTCTGCAATGTTTTTAATCTTTAAAGACATATTCCTTTAAAGCAACTTTGGCAAATTAAATAATTAGAGACATTTTTATTTCCACATTTTATAATACTAGAATATGTTTCTTTGAAATCACTTATAGTTAATATGTATTTACATATTAATTATAGTCATTTGGTATTAAGAATTTCCTTTTTCTTTTTTCCACTTGCTAACCAAATTATTCATGCAATTTTTTGGTTTTCATTTAACTAAATAATATGAATGAACTTGGCTGGCTTGGAAACACAAATTTCTAGTTATACAGAATATAATAACTTTACAAGAAATGTTGGTAAGTAAAAACATTTCGTTTCTCTTATATTGTACCTTTGGAATAAATTCTGTTTAAATGTATTACCTATATATGTAACAAATACTATACATCAGCCTTTTGACATAATTATGCTTTGTTTGTATGCTTACAAGGTAGACTTCACTTATGAAGACCTCTGTCATGTAAACATCACTTACACGCAATTTTAATAGTATTCATGTGAAACTTTTTTTTAAGATACGAGGAGGAAAGCTCATGATTACTTACACCCGCAAAAGTGATGCTGGCAAATATGTTTGTGTTGGTACCAACATGGTTGGGGAACGTGAGAGTGAGGTAGCAGAGCTGACTGTTTTAGGTAAGTGCAATTTTATCTACTGTGCTCACTGTTAAACATATCTCTTACTATAATTTAGTATCTTTACACAAGGGAGGAAGAAATGACCTTTTCTGGAAGGTAAAGCAATATTTTTGAGGGTGAGAAGAGGAAAGAAGGAATCAGTATAGCAACCTGAGATAAAGTAGCTAAGATACAGGGGGAAAACCAAACCTAGGGAGGAGTTTCTAGAAGCAGGGAACTATGTGGAATAATTTTCTAAATAATATTTTAAATTACAGATATGTTATTGCTGAACATCTAAAATGGTTTTTAGGTTGTTCGTCTTTATTTTTTCTTGAGATGCCTTTTTCTAATTTTAGAGAGACCATCGTTTGTGAAGAGACCCAGTAACTTGGCAGTAACTGTCGATGACAGTGCGGAATTCAAATGTGAGGCCCGAGGTGACCCTGTGCCAACGGTACGATGGAGGAAAGATGACGGAGAACTGCCCAAATCCAGGTATAGATCAGAATTTAATAATGGATTCATCCACTCAGAATTTGTACGGTTCTCATCAGACAATTGTTCACATACCTGCCGTTAGAATAGTCTACTGCAGACTCCTTGATCTGGGGCCAGACACGATAGAGATAATTAGAATCAGGAGGTTGCCATGCTTTCTCTGAGGGCTTCAGATAAGAACTATACATTCCTGACCCAGGGAACCCTTGTAAAATGTGATATTCCTTAAACAAGTTTCTCTTCTGTTCAACCAGACCAGAGTTAATACCAATTTCTTCTATGGGAGTAGGCGGGGAAGGGAAAGGAGATATAGCATTAAAGATATAACTATGAAGCAAATTAAAAAGCAAGCCTCCTTTTCCTTAGTTACAACATCACCAGGGAATGGTAGAAGAGGTCAGAGTTTCTTGATATCTGTCAAGTCCTTAAGTTGGCTAGGAGCAGAGATACACTTGTAGCCTTAGGGAATGAGACAATGAAATGAGGCTTTCTTCAGGCTGTCTTCTCTAGTGTGTCCATTCATTCAGCAAACGTATGTTGAGCCCTTGCTAGGTTTTGGGATTACAGCAGTGGCTTAGACATAGTTTCTGCTCTCAAGGAGCTCACAAAAAAAGACATGTATGGAATACATATATGGAATACAGAATAATGTAGCAAACCCTTTTGTCACAGAAAGGTAGACCTGTGGGAGCAGGAAATCAAGAGAGAATTCTCAAAGGAAAGTGATATGTAAGCAATGAATTGAAAAATATGTATCATTTTGATAAGCAAGAGAGAGGAGAATAGTTTTCCAGGAAAAGAGACATCACAACATAGACACAAATCTGAGAAAAAACATCCCGTCTTTTCAGTGGTAGAAAGTTTAGCATGGCTGGCACATAGGGCATGTGGCAAGAAGTTATGGGCTATCAGGTCGAAGATACTGAGACCAAATTATCAAGGGCCTTGTATAGTTGACTGAGGAATTTTGGATCATATTACATGCACACTGATGAACCAAGAGGGATTACTATAAACAGGGTTACTTTTTAGAGAAAATAATTCTTTTAGCATGATAGATATTACATTAATGTGGGGAGAGGCTAGTGGCAGGGTCACCATTGTTGTTGTCCAGATAAGAGATGTGAATTGCCTGACCTGGGAGGTGAGATGGTGATAGGGGTCCACAGTGGAGAGAAATTTCTGAGACTAAATTGATGAATTGGGTGATTTGTTAGATATAGGGGGCTGGTGAAGGAAGATAGGTAGATTGTGTTAGGAGAAGGAGTTGGTTTACGTGATAAGGTCAGAAAAGAAAGTTTTATTTAACATATTAAATATTAGGTGCGTGTAGGATATGATGTCTAACTCTTAGTCAGTTGGGATTATAAATTTGGAGCTTAGATGAAATAGGGGTTGGAAATGTTTGTGTGGTCGATCAATATATAAACTGTAGTAGATAACATAACGCAGGGATATTATGTAGAGTAACAGGAGGATTAAAGTGAAACTTCAAGGGAACCCAACGTTTAACGGGAGGGCAGATGAGGCAAGGCAAGTGAACTCTAGAATGAGACCATTTGGTTCAAATATCAACTCTGCCACTTAATTAGCTGAGGACCATAGCCAGGCTACTTTATCTTCCTATGCCTCAGTTTCCTCATCTGCAAAATGGAGATAAACATATTACTTACTTTATACAATTGTTATAAAAATTTTAAAAGATAAAACCTACAAAACACTTCAAGTCTGGTGTATAATAAGAATTTATTTAATGGTCACTATCTTTTAATTTTAGTATGAGCACAGTAGCTTGAGGAAATAAATGAATAAGTGTCAACTTTGCCCCAAAATATCCTTTCAGAAAGTAGTTTAATATTTTAGCCCACATAAATCTAAAAATAAGCTCTTTTCCGTCTGCGTGCTTACTTAGAGGACTTCCGCATTTTAGTTTAAATTTTCTGAAGAGAGTGTTGCATGTGATTTGATGCCTAGATGTGTCATATTTGTAATGACGTGATCTTTCAAGTAGAAAGTCACTTAATTGTGCTTTCTTTTGTTATATCACTAGATATGAAATCAGAGATGATCATACCTTGAAAATTCGGAAGGTGACGGCTGGTGACATGGGATCATACACTTGTGTTGCAGAAAATATGGTTGGAAAAGCTGAAGCATCAGCTACTCTGACCGTCCAAGGTAGGGTTTGTGGTTGTTTTATCATATGAAGCATAAGGTTGATATTTGAAGAACATATTGTATATTAGGGAAGTGTGTATTAAATGTAGACTTAAATGGTGCTATAAATATTTTATTTCAAACATATTTAAAGGAAATTATTGTTTTGCGTATGGGAGCTCTATAAGTGTTTGTTACAGGAAATGGTATTAAGTTTTCAGAATTCTAGAGAGTTCTGTCTTGGTCAAGTAGAGGAGCAGAATGTGCTTTAATCTCTGGGTCTTCAAACATAGAGCCCTTCTAATCTTTTAATTACATGACACCTATTGTCAAGAAAGCTTTGTCTTTAAATGGAAACAAATCTACCATTTCTTCAGATCATGCTCTTTCAAGGGTCTGTATAATTCAGGACACAAAAATGAGAAGATTCTACTCCCCTCTAGAATGTAAGATCCATCCATAAAGTAGGGACTTTTGCAGTCTATTTCTGTGCACACAATGCCTGTGACATGGCAGACACTCAATAAATACTTGTTGAATGAATGAATTGCTTTTGCACTTTGCTAATTTTGATCAAGATTTATTATTTGGTGTTATATGAGCCAAAGTGGATGCCATATTCTATAGCACAAGTTTACGAATGTCAAAGTTACATCTTAAACTGATATGCAGAAATGGTTCTGTCACCTTCTTTGTATCCATAATCCAGATGTTTTTCATTCTCTTAATCCCTTTTCTCCTTTCTCCATGATGTCATATTAATTATTTCTTGCTACGTCTCATCTGAGTACTTTCTCTCATTTTTTTTCCTTTTTTAGGAACAAATGATTTATTGTGGAATTTAAGAGACAATGACCTTTAAAAAACATTTTGATGGTGAAAAAAATTCCCTATTTTGACAGGTATATATAGTAAACAGGGATTTTGGCCATAAACCACTTAGCTTGTTTCTGAGTCTGACATTAGCAACACTTGGTGCTGTCATCTTTTCTGTACACTGTGTCCGCTAAGGCCATTATGAAGAAAAAGGTGTCTTTTGAGAGAGTGCTTCTACTGTGGGCTTTCTACAAAAGAGCCTTGTGGGCTTTTTACAGCAGAAAAAAAGAATACAGAATATTTCCTTCCTATCTCTAACGCCATTATGTTCCACTTTGGGGTTTTTAGTTCAACCTCATAAAAACAAAAGAAAAAAAAAAAGAAAAGATCAAGAACAAACATTGAATTTCTAAGGTCTACACTACTTCTCTTTAATCTAAGTTAGACATGAACTCTGTAAGTCTATAACTGTTAGAAAAGGAAACCCTTTTATATTTAGAAAAAGCATAAATTTAAGAGATGTCAAATTCAAGTTCAAAAGCCCTCCAGTGGGAGTGAAAGTAGCCCAGGATGAATACAAGACATGAAAAGGTGTGTCTATCTCCAGGCAATTGTGACAGGGAGGTTGATTGTCTATCGCATTAGTCAAAGAGATGTGTTTCACTTTATGTTTTAAAGTCCTTTACCTTGAGAGTCTGATGCTTTTATAAATAATAGTCATTCTACTATAGACATTGAAATCAATGTCTAAATAGTGGCCAGTCTACAGTAGACATTGAAATCAAAATAGAGTTTCTTCCTGCAATTTTAAACTCAATTCCAAAGCTAATTCAGCCTTAAGTTTTCCATATGGAATTCTCGCTACCTAAGCCAAGATTTCAGTGGAAATTGGGTACAAATGATCAAATCCAGAAACTAGTTGAGGAATTTAGAAGTTCTTATTTCAACTGCACTGGGTTTTCTATAAATATAAAAGATCTATATATTGTTGAGAAGATATTATTTTATTCAAATATTAAAATAAAATATGCATATTAATATCAGTGTTAAAATATCTTTATCACGCTAGAATAATATACACGATATGTCAAAGAAAGTAACATGATTCTCAACTGCAAAAGATAACTAAGGAAAAAAACAAAGGAAACTTCTCAAAAGAAACTTGAGAAGTTATATCTTTTTTCTTCATTTGAGACTGAATGTAGAAAAATACTAGTTACTACAAAGGAAACTAATCAGAAATGAATTCATTCGATAGCAGGAAACAATTATAATAAGAAATTCAGTAGTGTGGTTATTTCTGATTTCTGTATTTTATCTGTGGTTCAGTTTTAAAAGGTACTGTTAGAATCAGTATGAGTTTAAAAATACTCTTCCTTTCTCTCATTCCCCATACAATGAATATTTAATTTTGAGAATTTATCTTGGGCAACAAAACCCAGTCCTTCAGATAGAAGTTATGGGGGAAAAAGCTCTCTTAAATAAGGGTGACTGTTTGATTTTCACCCTTAATTAGTTCCAACATTTAAAAAATAATCTTGTTTTGATAACTACTTCTTTTTTCCATTTTTCTCTTGCAATTCCAATTCTGCTTTTTTGGAGACGCTATCTGTAATATTTCCTTAAATATTCCTTCCTCGACTTAGGATTTCCTTGGTTTTTCCCTTGTGTCCTCTTCACAGTGCTTAAAATGGTACTGGGCATCGAGTGGGCACTTTATCTATAAAGACTTGTTACAATTTGAAATATGAATATGGACTCCAACCTTCTGCTTGAGTGGTAGAAGTATCACAGGGACATCCGAGGGGAGATTCAAGCAGCTTCTGGTGGCTTTGTTCCTGAGTGACAACAGTAGGTTCCTTGCATCAAATTTCAATAGATTGCCATCTATGATGGCTGCCTGGAGGTCTGTGTTTGAAAGGGAGCAGAGTAAAACTTAGGACTAGACAGAGTTTCTTAAACTTATCTGAAGCTTGTTAAATATACAGATTATCAGACCTGCTCCTAGAGAAACTGATTTAGGAGATCTCTGAGTGGGGCACAGAAATTTGTTTTTATTTTTGTTTTTAAAGAAGCAAGGTCAGGAATCCTTGGAATGAGGAGTTACTTGATGAGCTGACAGAAAGAATAAAGGATTTTAAAAAATCTCTTTGGGGCCGGCCCCGTGGTTTAGCGGTTAAGTGCGCGCGCTCTGCTGCTGGTGGCCAGGGTTCGGATCCCAGGCACACACCAACGCACTGCTTCTCCGGCCATGCTGAGGCCACGGCCCACATGCAGCAACTAGAAGGATGTGCAACTATGACATACAACTATCTGCTGGGACTTTGGGGGAAAAAAAAAAAAGGAGGAGGATTAGCATGGATGTTAGCTCAGGGCTGGTCTTCCTCACACACACACAAAAAATTTCTTTGGAGTTTGAGAATTACCAAAGCTGGAAGAAGTGTGTTACAAAGAATTGTGTAGCTAAGAGCACAGACATTGGAGGCAGACAGAATTGAGTTGAATCCTGTTTCTGTCCTTTACCAACTATTTGACCTAGAAAAGATTATTTTAACTTCCTGAGCCTCAGTTGCCCCATGTATAAAATGGGTATAGTAATACCAACCTCACAGCATTTTATAAGGATTAAATAAAATTATATATGTGTATATAATGTTTAACGTATTGTCCGTTACAGAGTAAATGTTTTATAAATAAGGACTATTATATTCATATTAGTATTAAGATTACTGATAGCTTTATTGCCTAATTTTAATAATTATTAGTTATTTAATAAGAAAATAGTAATACTCAGATAATTCTGGAGAGGTAGTTCTGCCTCTGCTATTCTAAATGAGAAATCTGAAGTACTAATATAGTCATGATAATTTATGTAACAAATTATTTACAACTCTTCTCAAATGTAAAGCATTACATTTTCATTTAAAAAGAACTTTCTTGGCTTTTATAGTAAATGTGTTGGATCTTCTTAGTGACATCAAAACTAGGGATAGACTTATGCTGAAGTTTTGCAAAATAATTAGATAAATTAATGAAATTATGACCATTTGGGAATAGAAATGATTCAAAAAGATTACATTTTATGTGCAATGGAAGGTTATTGTTTTGGGAAAACTTTCAGCAGAGGGTATTTGACCTCAATTCCGATTCTACTGCCTCTAAGAAAGATTGTTTTCCAATTTTTTGGATTCTCAGCACCTCAGGTTATCTTTCTATAAAATAGGGATGTTTCCCGGTAAGATTATCCATGAGCAAAAATCCTTATTTTCAAGCCAGCTTGATGGCCTAGTGGTTAAAGTTTTGCGCTCTCACCTCTTCGGTGGCCCAGGTTCGGTTTCTGGGTGCAGAATGACACTACTTGTCTGTCAGTTGCCATGCTGTGGTAGCGGCTCATAGAAGAAGGACTTACAATTAGCATATACAACTATGTACTGGGGCTTTGGGGGTGGAAGGAAGGAAGAAAAAAGGAGGAAGATTGACAACAGATGTTAGCTTAGGGCAAATCTTCCCTTGCCAAAAAAAGCCAAAAAAACCAAAACTGCTTATTTTCCTTCATAACTACTTGGAAGCTTCAGTTAACTACTCCAAGCCATGAGTGAAATGTGAAGTCACATCCTCTTATTAGCAAGTCACTGCTCTGCTAAAACCTATACCACATATATAACTCAGGTAACAGTGGTTGGATTACTTCTTCCTGAGCAGCAGGATGCCAAAGCCATTGATGCAAATCAAAATATTGATTATTTGTAATACAGAAGATTTTATTTTCCTTGGAAAAGAGGCACATTTGTAATAAAATTTGGCGATATTAGAAAGTTTCCTATGAAAAATATGTGCAGCCTGCGCTCTGTAAATATTTAGGCCCTAAAAAGAAGATGCAGATTCCTTTAACTTGCGTGTCAGTTTTGGTGTATCATTGAAACTAATTGTTAGAACAAGACCCAAAGACTGCGGTAATTTGACCTATTGAAAAATAATGTCTGTTACATGACCAGTAAGAAATGGTGAAGTAATGCTGTTTGGAATGATTATAACAGAAAAGTGTTTCTGCTTAACTCTCAGTTAATCAGAAAATTCAGTTAACCTGAGCTTGATTGATATTCTGTCATTTTCTAGTTAAAGGTTTGTTACCTATAAATTTAAATCACTGATGTTATATTTATACTTAATGTTTGTCTGCCCCTATTTCTCCTCATATGTATACCACCTACACATCTCAAGAATTCTCTTTGTGAACCTAAAATACAGGTAAAAAAATCAGGCATCTTTTTAAAGACATGTCTCAATTTTGATTTATTACATTGTTATAGTTACACTTTAACGTCTCAATTTGGCTCTGTCTTGGAAGGAATGAATTATCTTCGGAACTAGTGTTTCATATTGCATAATGGCCCCATCTTTTAAGGAAAAAGATATATACTGTGGTATTTATAACCATTTTATGGGTTGTGACAACCTATAAAATATAAAATCTAACTAGAACAAAATAGATGCAAAGAAGCACCCTGCCAGGGTTTTAAACAGTGGGCCATTGAAACTGCTAAAATTTATGCCTCCGCTTGGTGTTGTGGCTGCAGGCTTCTTTTATATTATTTTATTGTCGTAATCTAAACCTATTAGACCTGGTGGTGTATTTAGATGTTTGCCGGGTGGGCCCTGAGGTCCTTCTTGGAATCACATGATAGCCAACTTCAATGTTTGTATTTGTTTTTATTTTTGAACCAATTCATGGTTAATTTAAAAATGAGTGCTTTTTTTCTTTCTTTGATTGAAGGTAGCCTTTACGAAAAGCATGGTGGATGCAGCTTCAAAATACTTAAAAGAAAAATAATTTTATTTACTACACTCTCGATAACAAACCCTTTAAAATTAGTAATTCTTTATTTATGATGATAATCGTGTTGATAGCTTTTTAAATAATTCGATTTTTGAGGAGTGTTATCCTGAAAGAAAGATAGAAGAGGAGGCCACAGAGAGTTTAAACTCTGAGTTTTTCCGTTTTCCACGTTTGTCCTCCGCCTCTAAGATTTCCTGTGATTCTTTGCTTCAGTGATACTCATTGCTTCAACAAGGCAAACTAGATGGCATTATTCATCTTTGCACTCCCTTTGCAACTTTACAGATAAAGCAGCTATTATTACTGTCACAATTTCATTTCCAAAGTAAATTTGTGATTCTCTATCACCAGAGTGATCGTGTTCCCATCGTGCGTCTGTCACAGGAAACCAAATTGAAAACGGGCTTCCGTACACCAGCCATTTCCCAAGCAATCATGTTTTATCTTCGCTGAGTTGAACCACTAAGAAAATCTAATCCCATTTTCTTGTTGTCTGTCTCTCAATAGGAACTAAAAGACACTTAGTCCTCCTGTTTCCCTTAGCCCTGAGTGCTGGGCCAGTCAGACACAGGAAGCCGGATATTTAGATCTTAGTTCACACCTCACTGCACTCCTCTGCAGCCCTCTCACAGGGACCAGTTATTCTTTGAAGCTCAAGAAACAGTTGCTGTTCTGCCCTTTCAGCAACAGCTCTGTTAAAAGAAAAGGCAGATGCCAAACATTTCCAAAGTAGGTGATGCTCTGTTACCCAGTGAATGGGATTTCGGTGAAATCCCAGCTCTTTTCTCACAAGTGCCTGTCCATTTTTTCCCCCTTGATGTGAAATTACTCTAGTTTCTCAATTTCATCATCTGTTTTATTTTTTTAGTGATAAATGTAGTTTCATCAATGATGTTGCTATCTCTTTAAATTTATTGTTGGCATATAATAGGAATGTTCCAATGAATCATCAGAAAGATGTGCATTCTCTTCTGTTCTGAAGAAGTGTTATTTTATCTGGTGCTTCCCATAAGTATTTACACCTACCATGCAATGAAGGAACAGAGTGCTTCCTCATTAGGACTGATTAGCCACTGACAGTTTTTGGAAGGCTGAGCCTTCAAGTCCGAGATTAACGTGAGACCAGAGAGACACCAAGAAAGAAGAAAAGACCCATTGGTGTCTTTTGGCTGACTTAATTGCTAGTAATGGGATATTTCCCTGAGCCTTTCTCCTTGCTGCTGGTGACTGCATGCTTCCAACAAGAAGCTTTGCTGAA